>NC_073264.2:96318148-96623148 GCF_029289425.2 Pan paniscus | reverse complement strand
CCGCTAGCCCCCAGGGAGACAGGCTGGGGATCTGAGCTTGAGCTTTAGGCCATGCCTGCTGTTGGTAAAGACATATCCAAAGATAAGGATAATAATAATAATAGTGAGCAGGTAGTGACTGGGTTGCGGTGTGGGCTGGGCAGCATGCTCATGGCTCTCCCTACATTACCTAATGCTTATCTTCCCTCATTCTTAGGCCTAGAGAATGTAACTCCCGTGACAAAGGTCACAGCAGTAGAAAGGAGTGGCCCTGGGATTGGAATCCAGTCATATTTGCCTACAGAGACCAAGCCTTAGCTGCCCCTGAACTGGAATAGTAGCAGCAATGACAATAGCTAGCATTACTTGGACACTTACTATTTGCTGGACATCATGCATTGGTCTTAGTCCTCCAGGAAGCTGACACCAAGATGAGATGAAATGTGCATGGTATTTATTAGGGGGATCCCCCTGGGAGAATATGGGGAGGAAGGGAGCCAGGAGAGGCTGGTCAGAGGGATGCAGATATGATCCCGAGGCCAGGAGAGCAGGGAGGAAGGAGCAGGGTCAGGAGGGGCCATCTCAGACCGCTGTGGGTTCTAAGGCAGTTTGCAGGAACATGAGCTGTTTGTGAGTTACAGTCACTCACTCAGCATCTCCCAGGAAGGGAGCTGCTTCAGTGTCCCAGCTGCTCTTGGTCTCTGGTGGGAGCAGCCTCAGGAGCAAGGCTCTGGTGCAAACTGCGAAAGACAGAGATGATTCTGGAGGCTCAGCTGGGCCCTGGGTTGGGCCAGCTCCTCGCAGTGCCCCTGAGAGGTAGATGCTCACGCTGCACACTGAGACATGTACCTCACATGCATTTTCTCATCGTTTAATCCTGAAAAAAATCTGAGAGATAGATACGATTAATACTTGCACTTTACAAATGAGAAAACCAGGTCCAAGGAGAGAATGAAACTTGTCTGAGTTCACACTCTAGAAATGGGCCGAGTGGGGAAGGAGAGAGCCATTCATCGGACAGCACCCAGCATGCTAATCGCCTTTGCTCCCGCCTCCTACCCTCAGAGCTATTAGCAGGTTGCCCAAGACCCCACAAGAAGGGGTGCAGGGGCTGTGATGTGAATCCCAGATCCTCTGGCCTTCGAGTCCTGGCTCTTTGCACCGTGCCACTATCTTCCCAGGGTTGTGCCTGTCTGCCTTTTGCCAACCCTGGAAACTGGCTTGTGTGTCCACAACAGAAAATATGCCAGCTGGAGCCTGAGGGGCGTGTGAAGGTGGACCTCGTGCTACGGATGGCCGAAGCCCTCTTGGCATGCTGCCCTGGGGACCAGAAGCCCGGGATCCTGGCCCGGCTGAAGGACATCAAGGCCCAATGGGAGGAGACAGTCACCTACATGACTCACTGTCACAGGTAGGGCATCCAGGGCCTTTGTCCACAGCTGCCATTTACCCTCCTTGCCCACTGTGACACTAGCTTGGGCCCTCTGCCCAAGAGACATTTCTCCAGTCCTGGGATTCCGGGGGACAGGATATTCTCTTGGGATTAGGGCCAGCCCTGCCTGCCTCTTTCTAATTATAATCAGGTTGAATGATGATAATAGACACTGGGAACCCAGCGTGTTTTGTCAACAATTCCTAAGAGACTTACCGTGTGTGCATCCTCCAGAGCATGGCACAATGGCTCTGGAGAAAGAAGGCCTGGGGCCCTGCTAGCACTGTAGCCAGATTCCCTGCTTGTACCAGGAAGCTGGGTGGTGGTTGGCTGGGACAGGGGGTGGTGGGGAGCAAACACTCGGACAGATCTGGCATTGACTCTTGTCCTGCTGGTTACTTCCTATGTGGTTTGGGAAAGTTACCTGACCTCGCTGAACCTCAAGCACCTCTCTGGACAATGGGAGTAATCAAGTGCTCCTTGAAGGTTGTTAGGAAGTTAGGAGGGGATAGCAAATATCAAGAGCAAGGCACACTGCTTGGCACAAAGTAGGCCCTCAGTAAACAAGAGCTGCCAGGATCATCTCCATTTTTATAAAGCAAGGATGTGCATGGAGATGGGAATGACTTTGCACAGTGCTTCCTGCTTTCTAAATCCTTGCACTGGAAATTCCGAACAAAGTGACTTGATGTTGGCTGGGGAGATAGAGCCACCTCCATGTTAGAGATGGAGAAACTAAGGCATGTGAAGAGGCAGGGTTGCAGAGTGAGTTCACAGCACCCCTGGGACCCACACGCAGGCTCCCAGCCTTCCGTCCCCATTGGGTGCAACGAGCCCACAGATGCAGATGTCACAGATGTCAGTGGGGCAGCATTCCACATAGCAGGAGCTCCTCCTTCACCCCAGCCATGGGGAAGGGTCAGAGACAAGCAGGCTGCTGGGAAGCCAGTCTAAGGACACTGACCACCAGCCCCCAGGGAGACAGGCTGGGGATCTGAGCTTGAGCTTTAGGCCATGCCTGCTGTTAGTAAAGACAGATCCAAAGTGCTCTGCAGGTGACTGGACACATCCCAACCGCAGTCTGCTCCTAATATTAGTGGGTGTGCGTGTGCCAGGGGCCTGGAGAAACTGTGTTCAGAGCCCCAGTGCCAGAGAGAAATGACTGGGGGGTGTCTGTGCATTGACAGTGGGAGTTCAGGGCCAGGATTTAAGATGCTGGAGGTAAACGGCTCCCCAAGATGCATCCCCAAAACTGGTGGTTCTGGGAGGAAGTTTGGAGTCTGAGCTCCCCTGGCTCCTACCCTCACGCAGGGAGCTTATTTACTGGGCAGAGGGTCTTATCCAGTAGGACTGAGGGAGGGTCTAGAATCTGGAGTGTCAACAAGCTGTCCAGGTGACTCAGAGGCCAGAAAGGGCATCATCATGCCCCCAGACCACAGCCCGCTAGTATTGGGGAGGGGGTGACAGCACAGACCCCCGACCCGGGAGGCAGGTGGCTGGCTCCCTCACAACCTTGAGGTCTCTGTGCCCACAGCCGCATCGAGTGGGTGTGGCTGCACTGGAGCGAGTACCTGCTGGCCCGAGATGAGTTCTACCGCTGGTTCCAGAAGATGATGGTCACGCTGGAGCCCCACATCGAGCTCCAGCTGGGCCTGAAGGAGAAGCAGTGGCAGCTGAGCCACGCCCAGGTGCTGCTGCACAACGTGGACAACCAGGCGGTGCTCCTGGACCGGCTGCTGGAGGAGGCAGCCTCCCTGTTCAACAGGATCGGGGACCCCAGCGTGGACGAAGATGCTCAGAAGAGAATGAAGGCTGAGTACGATGCAGTGAAGGCCAAGGCCCAGGTGAGGGTGAGGCTGAGTGGGCTACATCCTCACCCACCCATCCACCTATCCACCCTTATCTACCCATTCCAGCCACTGTTTGCCTACTATCAAGCTATTTACCTACTATCAATCTATCTTTCTACTATCAATCCATCTACTCACCTGTTCACTATCCAACCACCCTCCCATCCATCTGTCTACCTACTCACCCATCTACCTCCCCACTAAATCACCAAATCTCCCCTTCACTATCCACCCACACACCACCCCATTCACCTATCTACCCCACCATTTGTTCATCCATGTATTCTCCCACCCATCTGTTGACTCACTCATCCATCTACTTCCCCACCAGCCTGATCAATCTGCTATTCATCTCTTCAACCACTTAATCGCCCACCCATTCATCTATCTACTCATTCACCTACCCATCAACCCAGCCACCTCTTCCTCACTCACCCATTCACTCATCCATCTCTCCACTGCCTACCCCTTCACCACCTATCTACCCACTATCAACCATCACCCACTCGTTTATCCCGCCATCCACCCACCTAGCTACCCATCCCCCAATCCTCACCTACCAACTCTTCCACCACCCACTCACGCATCCACCATTATCTGCCATCCAGATACCCAGTGTTTCGCAGTGCTTAATATACATATAGGTGTGTTGACTGACTGACTGATGGACTGTGATGTTCACTTTGATCCAAACAGCTTCCCCCTTCTCCTCCTTTCTCTCTCTTCCTCTCTCCCTCCTCCCCTCCCTTCCTCCTCCTGCCCTTTAATCCTTCTCCTTCAGTGTTTCCTCCTTGCTCTCTCTTGCCCTTGCCCCAGTCCCTCTGTCCATTCTCTGTCTGCATTTCCTCACCCCATTCTTGCCTTATTTGGAAACAGTTCATTGAGTTATCAAGTTCAATTACATTTGTTAGAAATTTTATTTGGTTCTGTATTATGTCTCCCTGTTCTTTTTAACAAATTATGTCATTTTCCCCCTGAGATTTTGCATTCCTCCCAGATATAGCTTATATTTGCAATCATTCTAAACATATGTATTTTACAGTCCCCATCAGATTTTTCTAGTGGCTGAGGTTCTAGGTCTAAGGCTGAAGTTCCACGTCAGGCACCTATGTGTCCCCTGACATGGTAGATTGTTTCCTTGGGGGGTGTTGTCCTTTTGAGCTCTAAGCTCAGCCTAAGCAGGATGCATCTGCAGAAGCCTGCAGCTGGGACACCACCTGAGAGTGGCTTTCTGTTGGCTTCAGCTGGGCTCCTCCTGAGGTTTATCTTCACGACTCCTATTTTTATGTCAGTGAATTGGCTTGGGGGTTCCCAGATCAAGCGGATATTCTAAACGTGAACCCCAAGCCAGAATCATACAATAGGCCCCAACTCCATATTCTGAAGGGTGATTGGTTTTTTTTTTGTTTGTTTGTTTTTAGGCCCGTTTTTAGGCCCAGGCTAAAACACACACATTTCCTTCTCAGATTGCATTTGTAACAATATTTTTTTTCTACTTCACCCTTTGGCTAGTGGGGGCGGGCAGCCACTTGAGGCTCTGTCTTTTTGCTGTGGTCTCTGTTGCCTCTGAGCCCAAAGTCTCACTTCTTACTCCAGCCTGAGCATTAAACCCAAGCTTTTAGTAACCAAGACTTCAGGAACCTGTGTGAGCTTAACAGGGTGGTTTCCTGGGCATCTTTACTTCTGGCCCATGGGAATATCCCTTCCCTTGGTGTGACGTGGGTCTGCATTGAAACGGTGTTTGTTATGTTACATTTTATCTGGCATTTCTGGCTCTCTAGTTGGCTGTAGCGCTGGAACTGAACGTCTCCTGGGTTCTTCATGCTGACAGTTTAAGGGAAATAAGCTCTGTGATAAGCAGAGCTAGAAAATCCACCAGGAACAAGGCTCTGGCGCTTGGGAAGGGACTTGGATTCCAGGCCAGGCACTGCTGCTTCCCAGCTGTGTGGCCTCAGGGCAGCTCACCTGACCTGCACCCAGGTTGTGGGGGCTGTATGGTTACATGTGAGCTCTTTGAAAACTGGCAAGCATTTTGCCAATATAAAGAATGACTTCTACTCTCAGTAGCAGTGAGAATAAATAGTAACAACAATGGCTGTTTGCCATGCAGCAGGTGCTCAGAACTATCTGTTGAAATAATGAGAACTCCACCCCTGCAGTTTGAAGGCAAGCAACCCGCAGGGCCCCAGAGAGGAGCCACAGGAGGCTACAGGAGACTGCACAAGGTCCAGAATGGATGGGCAAGGCGGGGATTCGACTTGGCTCTTGCAGAGGCAGCCAATTGGCCCTCATCCGGCCCTGCCAAGTCCCGTGTGGCATGGGCAGGCTTCATGGCAATTCTCTCTCCAGGTCTGCCCCTCTGGCCCAGCTGGGACAGGTGCCTGGCTCCACAGCCTCTTTGCTGTGGCTTTACAGGAAACAGGTGCTTGTGCCAATCAGCAGAGAGCGCCTGGTGCAGGGTGTGGAGGAGATGAGATAAAAAGTTGTTGGTGTGTGTGCAGGTTTGCATGTATGTGCATGGGTGTGTGTGCAGGTTTGCATGTATGTGCATGGGTGTGTGTGCATGTTTGTATGTGAGGGTGGATGCTGGGGTGCTGAGTGAGCATCAATTCTGGCCCAGATGCCGAAATGATTGCCTCCAAGAGCCTCATTTTCATTCCAGGGGGTTCTCCCCTCACACAATCCAAAACGCTACAGACATCACAGCTCTTATCAGTGAGAGCTGTTTTTTCTAACCTTTTCCTGTCTCTGACCTCATCTGCTCCCCCAGTCTTTTTATGAAGTAGATGGAGAAGTTGTTATTGGACTCTTTTTCTTTTTTTTATTTTTTGAGACTGAGTTTCACTCTTGTTGCCCAGGCTGGAGTACAATGGCACGATCTCAGCTCACTGCAACCTCTGCCTCCCGGGTTCAAGTGATTCTCCTGCCTCAGCCTCCCGAGTAGCTGGCATTACAGGCATGTGTCACCATGCCCGGCTAATTTTGTATTTTTTAGTAGAGATGGGGTCTCTCCATGTTGGTCAGGCTGGTCTCAAACTCCCGACCTCAGGTGATCCGCCTTGGCCTCCCGAAGTGCTGGGATTACAGACGTGAGCCACTGTACCTGGCCTTTTGGACTAATTTTTTAGATTAAAAAACATTCTGTGCGTCAGACACCAGCGGCCCAGTAGAAAAAGCCAGAGGTGCTGATGACTTCTAAGGTGGCACTCCCTGCAGCTGCGCCTCAGGTCCTGCGTTAGTGTCTGCACCTGTGACCATCAGGATGAGCTGGGGCCCCGGGTGCTTCTGTGGTCAGGCTCGGACAGTGAAAGGCAGGTTTGAGCTGCTGAAGAGGGAGCCCTTGCATCCAGGGCTCTCAAGAGGCAAAGGCCCGCCTGGCAGTGTACTGGGGCAGGAGCATGGAAGGCTGTGTCATGTGCGGAGACAGAGGTGATGGGGGATGTTTGGGGTGCGGTGAGGGGGAGACTCCCTCCATGGTGGAAGCCCTTGGAGTTGCCAGATGGCTGGTCAATGCTGACGCCAATGTGGAAATGGGGCGCTGTTGTTTGTGGGGTGGCTGGACCCTGCATGGAGAAGTGAATTCAGTTTTGGCTTTCTCAGCTGTTGGCTGAAGGCCATGGCCCCTGATGAAGTCTTACTGCAAGCTTGAGGACTTTGTTCTCACTCACAGGGAGCCCGGTCAGCTCTTAGACAGGAGGGCTGTGGTGTACCCTGGAGGTGTTTCCTGTCTCTCTAGAAGTTGGCCATGGGGAGAACTGAGGGGTAGGTGGGGAGGGGCCACGCGGACCCCTGCAGCCTCTTTGATCTTGTATTCGGAAGGTATGAGTGTGCATTTTTATGGGGCGAGGAGCTATAACATCCACCAGATTCTATGGATGGAGCTTTCGTGGATCCAGAGGGTGCCATGTTCTTCTGAAGCCTGAGAGGCTCCTGAGCGGGGCAAACTTCTCCATCGCCCTTGGCCAGAGATCCAACCACTCAATCCTAAGCTCCTCATCAGCAAGGTGGGATGCAGCCCCAGGCATTGACCTCTTGGGTGTCCTCAGCCCTCCAGCCCCAGACAAAGGGGGAGGATTCTAGCCTCATCCCAAGGTGGGTGGGCACTCCACATACCTAGCAGCCTGCAGAGATCCTTGGTGGTCCCAGCCTCCCAGTCCCTGCTCTGAACGCTTGATGAAGACCTCCCCTGCATAAAAGGTCTCTCTTGGGGCAGTCCTCTGACTCCAGCGATGGATCTGTCCTGGTGCCTTCCTGGGGGTCCAGGCCTGGCCTCGGGGTGGGATTGGTCTCTAGGTTCAGGTTAGTGCCCCTACTTTTACCTATGACAGCCCATTGCCACTGCTTGCCATGCTAGAACAGGCCACTGCTCCAACGAGGAAAACCCATTTTTGACGTCCAACATGTTAATTAGCACAGCCTCTAGGGTTGATGGGGACGGAACCACAGAAGCACCATGGGGTCCTCCCTGAACTGGAGCCTCTGTGACCACCTGCTAGAGGGAGATTCTTGACTAGGGCCAAGGCTAAGCCCAGAGGGGAGCAATGGCACGTTGTCAGCCCGCAGTGTTTGCAAGTGAAATGTAGACAGGGCAGGCTGGCTGCGGGGAGGGGCTTGTTTGTTTGTTTTTCATCCTGATTTAGTCTTCCCAAAGGCAGGCACATGGAAGCATCCTCACCCCCGCTGCTTCCCGTGGCGGCCCTCACAGAAGGCGCGTCTGTCTGGCATCTTGGCCATGAATCAGAGCTGCTTGTGATGAATCAGAGCTGCTTGTGATGAATCAGAGCTGCTCGTGCAGCCCTTTGCAGAGGCATAAATCCGTACCACCCTTGTTAATTGGTTAGGTTTTGACATTCCCGACAGCTCTGCCCGCCGCAGATGGTGTAATTACTGGGTCTAACGAGAAGGTTGAGCACCTTCCCATTTGTCACCCTGTCATTCTCCAGCACGGCTGGATTCTGCCCTGAGACTGTTATGCCTGGCACGGATCTCAGCTGGATCCCTGCCCCTCCTGCCGAGGTCCTCTCTGAGCACCTGCTCCCCATCACACAGACTTTTATTTACCCTGGACTTCTCCGGGTGCCAGCACCTCATCCTTCACACACTAGGAGCCACGGCCGGCACTTCCATGGGAGAGTTCACTCCCGGCTGCATCTATCACCATCAGCGCGGCCAGGGGCCCAGCATCCAGCCTCTGTCTGTTACTCCTGACCCACTTTGTTTCATGAATGAGCCTTTCCTGTTGATGGAGGAGGCTCCAGGAGAGTTTTGACGGATTTAAATAACCCTGCAGGAAGGGGAAGCCAGCAGGGGAGCTTGCCGAGGCCCCGGAGCCATCCTTAGGGCTGCAGGCGGGAAGCATGAAGGGGACTGTCCCCTGCGCTTGCTCCACTTTCAGATTCAAGCAGGGCCCATGTTTTGTAAGAATTTTGTCTTTCTTGATTCCAGTTGTAAGCTATTTCAGTTACTATAACTTTAAAATAGGCTTTTGACTGGGCATGGTGGCTCACGCCTGTAATCCCAGCACTTTGGGATGCTGAGGCAGGTGGATCATTTGAGGTCAGGAGTTCGAGACCAACCTAGCCAACATGGTGAAACCCCGTCTCTTCTAAAAATACCAAAAAAAAAAAAAAAAAAGGCTAGGCATCGTGGTGCACCCCTGTAATGCCAGCTACTTGGGAGGCTGAGGCATGAGAATCGCTTGAACCCAGGAGGCAGAGGTTACAGTGAGCCAAGACCAGGCCATTGTACTCCAGTCTAGGCAACAGAGTGAGACTCTGTTTCAAAAAATAAAAAATAAAAATAGGTTTCTAAATAAGAATGTATGGTGCCTCCAATGTTATTTCTCTTTTTCACAACCCCAGTTGGAGTGCTCAACAATTTTTGTTGTTGTTGTTGTTGTTTTGAGACAGGGTCTTGTTCTGTCAGGTGAGATAGGCTGGAGTGCAGTGGTGCAGTCACAGCTCACTGCAGCCTCCACCTCCTGGGCTCAAGCGATCCTCCTGCCTCAGCCTCCCAAGTAGCTGGGACTACAAGCGCCCTTCACAAACCCAGCTAATCTTTAAATTTTTTGTAGAGATGCCATCTCACTGTGTTTCTCAGGCTGGTCTCGAACTCCTGGGCTCAAGCAATCCTCCTGCCTCCACCTCCCAAAGTGCTGGAATTATAGACATGAGCCACCATGCCCAGCCTTGAGAGAACTTCTCAGTTCTCTACTGAAGAGCTTGGTCCTAAGCCTGGGCTTCCCCATTTCTAAAATGGGGATGGTTTCTCCTACTTGCAGTGGTGGTTGCAAGGTTTATATGAATTCATATTTCTAGATTCGGTGAGGAGCTTCCCAAAGAAGAAAAAAGCATATGTGAAAGAGCTAAGGGGTTTTTCAGATGCACTTACCCGTTCACTCTTCCCAGCTGAGAATGTCTGACTTAGCTTTGCAGATGGTCAGAACCCTCCTGGACAGGGCCTGGCTCCATGGTGAAGAGCTGAGGTCAGCCAGCTATGGTTCAGACACCACATCCAGCCCATTCCTAGCTTCAGCCTCAGCCTCCCGAGTAGCTGAGACTACAGGTGCACACCACCACACCCTGCTAATGTTTTTATTTATTTTTTGTAAAAATGGCGTCTGACCGTGTTGCTTAGGCTAGTCTTGAACTCCTGGGCTCAAGGAATCCTCTTGCCTCAGCCTCCCAAAATGCTGGGATTATAAGCATGAGCTAGAATGGCTTTCACATTTTCAAATGGTTGGGAAAAAATGAAAAGCCAAATATTTCTTGATGTGTGAAAATGATATGAAAAACCTGTCAGTGTTCATAATTAAAGTTTTATTGGAATGCGGCCATTCTTTTCACATTATCTGTGGCTACTCATGGGCTACAACATAAGTTGCATGCTGGCGGTGGGGTAGCTCCATACGGCAGGCCAAGCTAAAAGCATTTCCTGGGTGGCCCTTGACAGAAACAGTCGATGATTTTGGAGTCTGACACTTGCCATTGGAATCTTTTCTGGAAGACCAAAAGAGTTCTGCAATGTCCCAACTCCAGTCCGGACATTTGCAGAATAGGAGGGTTTTGTGATTGTTTGAGTGTTAAATAAGATAACTCTTTGAAGTTCCACGCACACCTAGTATAGGTGCTTATTAAATGAGTCTCCTTTTTCCCTTTTCTTGGCTCACTTTGGAAACTTTCCTCTGATGGCAAACACTCCAGATTTGTGCTTCCTGCCATTCAGGAAGCGTTCACAGGATGTGCCCTGAGCTAGACCCTGGGAGATGAAATAACAGGGGCAGCCTTGTTTCTAGGAACCTCCTGGATCCCCCAGTGGGTGACGATGCCATGGACAACTGCTGTGATGAAGTTGCATCCCAGTGGTTTGGGAACTCAGAAGGAAGGCTGTTAATTCAGCCTGGGGCAGTGGGCATGGCCTCAGAGTGAGAAGGGGGCCTGGGGTTAGTACTGCAGGTGGTTACCCGCTGGAGGTGTGAGAAGAGCTTGGAGAAGGCAGGAGACAATCGGCAATGCCTCAAGGTTGTTAAGCGCTTACCAGCTGCCAGGCTCTGTTTTAGGGGTGAGCTCTGGCCCATTTCATCTCACTTTCTCCCAATGAGGCAGGTGTTATTAACCATACCATATGGATGAGGGGACTTGGGCACAGAAGGGTTTAATTAGGTACCCAAGGTGGGGCCAAGGTTCAAGCCACAGGCAGTGGGATCCCAACCCCAGGGTCTTGACTGCTGGACCACAGAGCTACATCATGGACACCTGTCCTTGAAGTGCTAGGCTGTAAGGATTGGACTTGGGCCTGGGGCCAGTGGGGAGCCATGACGGGATATGGGGAGACAGCACTGTGATCAGGGCATGTTTTGAAAAACCTAGTCTCTGGGAGTACAGTGGGGGCTCATAGCAGGACACCATCGTTTTTCCAAATGTCAGCCACCCTCAGGACATCATCTTGCCCCTGTGTTGTTAAGACCTTTGGTGGGACTGGCTGAAAATAGAGATGATTCCAACCCATGCAACACACATCACCGTATTCATGGGGAAATGGGGCAGCTTGCCATTGATTTGCACACCCTGTGGACACTGTTGTGTAATGGAGCTAGAAATGCTGGTTTCTAGCATTCAGCCCAGCTCGGATTGAATCTTGGCACTTTCCTAGCTGGGTGACCTTGGGCAAGTCACTTTACCTCTCTGTATCTTGGTGTCCTCATCTGTCACACTGGGACTGTAATGGTACCCCCTTATGGAGTGGTCAGGAGACTTCACTGAGCTCATATATGTCAAGCTCTTAGAGCAGTGCCCAGCACCTTGGCGAGTGCTCAGAATGACAGTGTGATGTAGTAGTAGTCGTGCTAATGTTGTTGCTGTTGCCGCACCGCAGTCTTGAATGCCATTCCTAGGATGTGGCAAACAAGAAAGCCAGCTGCATAGTGACAGGGCCCAGTGCCAACATGCTCTGGTCTCCAAAGCCAACTCTCTTGGCATATTGTTTGTAAGGCAGAACAGAGTATCTGAGAGCTCTTTGTGTCTAGAGAAAGGGCTGGAGGTTGGTTGCACCCCCTGCTAACACACACACACACACACACACACACCCAGGCAGGCTACGGGCTTTCTGGCCTTTGGGCTGTCTGGGCTGGGGACCCTCATGGCTGGTGATTCTCCTCCTCCCGCAGGAGCGGGTAGATATGCTGGAGCAGGTGGCCCGGGAGCATGAGGAATACCAGGCAGGCGTGGACGAGTTCCAACTGTGGCTGAAGGCGGTGGTGGAGAAGGTGAATGGCTGCCTGGGGCGGAACTGCAAGCTGCCCATCACGCAGCGCCTCTCCACACTGCAGGTAATCCCCAGCTGTGTCTCAACCAGAGGGACCCTAGGGACAGTCACAGAGGGTGGGTTCTATGTCATAGTTCCTTTTTTTTTTTTTTTTGAGATGAAGTCTTGCTCTGTTGCTCAGGCTGGAGTGCAGTGGCGCGATCTCAGCTCACTGCAAGCTCCACCTCCTGGGTTCACACCATTCTCCTGCCTCAGCCTCCTGAGTAGCTGGGACTACAGGCACCCGCCACCATGCCCAGCTAATTTTTTTGTATTTTTAGTAGAGACAGGGTTTCACCATGTTAGCCAGGATGGTCTCGATCTCCTGACCTTGTGATCTGCCAGCCTCGGGCTCCCAAAGTGCTGGGATTACAGGTGTGAACCACTACGCCCTGACCTATGTCATAGTTTCTTTAATAGGACAGTGCTTGGTGCCACAGAATATATAAGAACCCATGGCCCACAGACCCCCGTGAGGAGAAGCGTGGAATCTAGTCTAAACGCTTGGGTCCTCAGAGGCTTTATGGAAATCCCTGGCCAGCAGAGCATTTGGAAACCCAGGACCACAGAAGCATGGTCTAGGCTGGTGGGTCTCCAATGGGGGGCATTTGGCAGTGTCTAGAGACTCCTCGCCCTGAGGAAAATCTTTGGCAATGTCCTAAGAGGGTAGAGGGGGTGGATGCTGCTACTGCCTCTGGGTGGCGGCCAGGGATGCTGCAAAACCATCCTACAGTGCACAGGACAGCCCCACACAGCACAGAACGATCCAGCCCACATGGCAATGGTGCCAAGGGAGAAGAACCGTGGTGCAGGCACCAGATCTGCCATCGGGAGACGTGGGCTCCCCACTTTTCACCTGCTGAACGGCTTTCAATGAGCCTCTGACTCCTTCCATAAACTGAGTGGGTAAAATGTCTTTAATAATTCAAGAACCACTTGATAAATTTTGCCACAACTGTGCAGTATCTGAACTATTTCTTTAATATTTGTATTTAAATGGACTCATTTTTTAAAAAACTGATGATTATTTATTTAGAAAGAAAACATATCACTGTCATAAATGGAAAAGATGGTGCCAATTCCAAATAGGTAGATAACCACACAAATAAACACAATGAAACCGGACAGAGCCATTTGGTTCTATTTGGCTCCACACTGTTTCCAGCTGAAAGCATGGAAAGGAAGATAAACAAATGTCAGAAAGTGTTCAAGACAGAAGCACCCAACAGAGACTTTCTCCTCGACTTAATCAAATGGCTTGAAAAAGACTTATGGGGAAGGAATAGGGTTCTCAGGTGGTGAGTCCATGCTACTTAAGGCAGACAGTCCAGCCCTTGGGAAGGCCCCTCTCTGGCTCTAACACGGGACTCCAGGAATCAGTGTTTTGCAGGGCAGTCCCAGGTCTGCTCTGGAAAATGTAGCAACTGTATTCTTTTTCCCTGCCTGTTTTTCCCTCACCCCTCTACCCTCTTCAGGACATTGCCAAAGATTTTCCCAGGGGCGAGGAGTCTCTGGAGAGGCTGGAGGAGCAGTCTGTGGGTGTCATTCGGAACACCTCTCCTTTGGGTGCAGAGAAGATCACCGGAGAACTGGAAGAGATGAGGAAAGTTCTGGAGAAGCTGCGCGCCCTCTGGGAGGAGGAGGAGGAGCGGCTGCGGGGCCTGCTCCAGTCCAGGGGAGCCTGTGAGCAGCAGATTAAGCAGCTGGAGGCTGAGCTCAGTGAGTTCAGGATGGTCCTGCAGAGGCTGGCCCAGGAGGGCCTGCAGCCTGCGGCGAAAGCGGGGACCGAGGACGAGCTGGTGGCACACTGGAGACGCTACTCGGTAAGTGTGCTTGGCCGAGTCATGGAGCCCAGGGTGCTGTCTGTGCCCAGGGTCCTGGCACTCAGACCTCCTCTGTGATGGAGAATCGGGCTGAGCCCTGAGCACACTCACTCTGTTTCTCCGGGATTCTTGGTATCTCAGCTCCCTGAGCGGGGAGTAGACAAGTTGGGTGTTTATCCCCATTTTCTGGATGAGGAAGCTGGGGCCTGCAGAGACATTTTTTCCCCAACATCCCTAGAGTCACATGGTAGGTCTGTGAATAAATAACAGCAGAGGGGGATTGGGCAGCCAGGTTTGGGCCTCAAAGCTACTCTCTTGCCCAGTGGTGGGATAAGGTGTGGGCTTCCTCTGCGTGGAACAGGGAATATTGGATCAGAAGGGGAAACTCTTCATGTGGAGATCATGGGGAACAAACATGGGCCTTTAGGAGGCCAAGCAGCAGAGGCCCACCATGGTGGGGGGTGCTTCCCAGACCCCGACACGACATCCCATCAGAGGCTCCCCACCCCTCCCCCGAGGTATACGAACTGAAGCTTGACTTGTGGATAAAGAGAGTTTTAAAATAAGAAGCAACGGCCCTCCCCACCTCTGTCTTTATTTATTGTTAACTCAGGATCACGACTTCATGAGAGGAGGTATCTCCAAGGGAAGCCATCCCAGATCTTACCTGCACTCTGCCACTGTTGTTATATGTTTTCTCTTCCTTCTAATCTTTGCTCATACGCAAAAATATTTTTAGTAGGGAGAAACAAAGAGCTGTCTTCTCACTCGATCTTGTAGCAGAACAGGTTACCCTGCAGTGATCACCTTCCTCCAAAGGGAACTGTCCCCTGCTTTAGGACTGTCTGCCTCAATGCGCCTTGGAGGTGGTGTGGCACAGTGGTGAGGGATGGGGACTCTGGGGCCAGACTAGCTGGGTTTAAGTCCTAGTTTCTCCCCTTGCTAACTGAGTGGCTTTCGGAAAATTACTTCAACCTCTGTTATGTGTGAAATGAAGCACTGAGAGGCTAGGAGACTTGCCTGTGGTTATACATCCAATAGGTGGAGACAGGGATTTTAACTTGAACCCAGGCAATCTGACTCAAGGTCATATGCTTCCAACCACTGGGCCAGCTCAGGCTCCCAGTTCTAGAAAATTAACATAGCAGGAGGAACAGACCAGGAATCCAGACATCAGTGGATCCATCCCCCCTGGGACTGCAACCCTGGGATGCTCCCGAGAGAGCAGAGGGCTGGGTATGACTTGCGTTATCCCTCTGCTGATGGGAACAGGACCCTCATCTGTTTCAGGGAGACTGCAGCAAAGGTTGAAGTCAGGGTGGATTTGTGGCTTATCCAGTGTCTGGTCAGGAAATGCAACTACCTGGCAGGGTCCACCCTCCTGAGTCTCCCAAGGAATCAGCAAACTAAACCTGACAACATTATAGGTCCCAGCATGGCATGTCAGAGCTGGAAGGGATGTGGTCTTATTTTACAAGGAGGGAACTGAGCCTAGAAAAAGGTCATGCTTAGCCAGGCCACCCAGCCATGGGGCAGCGTCCTTCCCAGGAATGAGGGCCCTGGGTGTTCCAGCACTGCCTCAAGTTGATGATGGGCCTTCCAGTGGCCTGGACAGGCCTCTCTCCAGGGACAGCCCCCGGTCTTGCTCACCCTCTGCACCCTTGCCCTTCCTGCTGAATTCCTGCAGGCCGGCCAGCTTTCCTGACCACTGATGTGTTGGGCTTCTTCATGAATGATTTTCAACCTGCCAGTTCCCACAAACCAACTGTGTCTGGTCTTCTGTGAAAACTTTCATAGACGTCATTACGTTTGCTAACTAATTGAATAGCGATAGGAACATTTTTGAGAATGAACAGGGCTGGCTGGGCAGATTCTGTGTCCTTCTGCTTACGTAGTGGCCCCTATTGCCCCAGCTGCTGCCTAAAATCCTTCCCTCTATTTGTGCTTTCTCCCTTGAGCTTAATACTCTAAACCCTGTTCATCCGTGGGTCACCCCAGGCTAAGCCTAATTGGAGCTGCCCCTGGTTCCCTGTGAATGGAGGATCGATCAGAGGTCGGTATGGTCAAGAAGGGCAGAAGCACAAGGCTGCCTCCTGGGATTGAGGGAGCTGGGGATGGGGAGGGACCAACGCACCCCTGCTCTGTACCAAGTGCCTTGTCAATATCAGCCGACCCATGTGGTTGGTGAGAGTGGCCCCATTTATCAATGAGGAAACAGCCCAAAGTGCACAGCTAGGAAAAGACAGAGGTGGGTCTCCAGGCCAGCTCTGTGTTGTGGCAAAGCCCGCACTTTCTACTACCCCACCCTGCCTCCTACTGAGCAGGGCCAAGCAAGGGGCTGAGAGTCCTGCAGATCAAGGTCAAACGTGGAACTTCCCAGGACAGCAGGGAAAGGCTGTGTCTGGAGTGTCTGCACATGTTGAAGTGAAGCAGCTTAGGAACAGTCCATGCAAATAGCTTCTAGGCCTGCCGAGAATAATAACCGGGTTCACAAAGCACCTTTAGAGGTATGAAGAGGCCCTGCTCTGATGTCAGTTCCACCATCTACAGACTCTGCAACCATCAGAGAGCTCTTAGCCCAAGTTTCCTTGTAAATAACATTGGGACACGGAGACTAGCCTTTCAGGACTGTTGTGAGGCTTAAACGAATGGGACACCCAGGGCGCTCAGCCTGGCATTGGTGTCCCCTGAGTATTAGTTATTTGTACCATTAGGAGCTAGTGTTTGCCATGGCAATGCTGGGAGGTAGGGGACAATAAAGAGCAGAACTGTAGCCCAGCAACAGACAGTAAAGGCTGAGTTCCAGGTCATGGAGCTAGAGATGGGAGGGCAGGGGCTGAGCTCAAGAGTGGGGCCCCAGTTCCTGCCCCTGGTGACAGTTTCTTCCCAGCCTAGCCCACCTCCACTGGCCACGCTCACCCTCCTGCACACACACACTTATCCTGTTGAGGAGCCTCACCTCCCACTGTGGTGTCGTCATGTGCTGCAGGCAACACGGGCGGCGCTGGCCTCGGAGGAGCCCCGGCTGGACTGGCTGCAAGCCCAGCTGAAGGAGCTCATCGTCTTCCCTCACAACCTGAAGCCACTCTCTGATAGTGTCATCGCTGCCATCCAGGAGTATCAGAGGTATCTGGGAAGGCCAAGGGTGGTGGGACTCAGGGTGTGCTGGAACCCACATTTCCCCATCTCCAGAAGGCGGGCTTGCTTTCTCCTGCAACATAGTAACTTCTAAATCATTCTTTGCACCTCTCAATGACTGGCTTTTAGAGGTTCTCACTTGGCTCAGACACTGTCCCCTTTGACTGTTTTGCATTTGCTCCCAGAAAGAGGCCTGAACTTTGCATTTATCCAGGCTAGTGGCTCAGCCACCCATCCTATCATGACTCTTCATGCAGGTTAGCATTGGGGAGGGGTGATGGCCCAAAGGGAGGGCTTTTCAATAGACAGACTCCATTCCCCTGCCTTCGGATGCTGACTTCAACATCTGAGCCGTCTCCAGACCAGCCTCCACGTGCCCCTCAGCCCCCGGGCTCAGGCACAGCAGGACCTCCAGCTTCCTAGTTTAGCAAATGCAGCAGCCCTGTATCCTCCCTGTGTGGAACCGAGCAAAGTATTGATTTGAAATCTGTTACCTGTCTTCACCGCATGAGCCTCCGAGGTGTTCTGAACATGGTACAACTGTCCACGCAGCTGTCGTGCATCTCCTACCTCTGCCTGGTACAGGGAGCTCCTTCAGAATGAACAAAGGGAGCTCCTACCTTTGCTGTGTGGCTCTCATCCCACAGCATGCTCAGGCCTACATCTATAAAACTGGGGCAGTGGCCTGGATCCCCCGTGGGATGCTAAGGTAGGGGTCGGGCTGGGGTTGGGGGGTTGGATTTCCTGTGCACAAAGTAGGCAGGGAGACAGAGTGGCCAAGGGTCTTCCTCTCCCTCTGGTTTCTCTCATTGAGATTTCAGGTATTGGTTTCCTATGACTTGGTGCTGGACATTGTGTTTGAAAAATTATTCGTAGAAATTAAATGGGCCTAGAATGACGGTATCTTACTCAAGAAAGGGTTTTGTTTGCTTCTTCCAGGTGCCTGGGGGCAGGCAGGACTGGTCTAGGGTCTCCATAATTTATCTTCAAGGCTTGTATTCCTTGGTCATGAAGCTGGGCCATCCGTCTGTTGGACTGGCTTGCTTGCAGTGCACTTTTATCCTGAGGGCATGGAACTTTGCGATCCCAGCTTCATGTGAGGTGCTGTTTTCAGAATCTGCCTATTTTTGATAGACCCTTATCCTGAGTGGCTGCCAAAACCCTAACTCAGTTTTGTAGCTATTTCTTCCAGATTGGCAAATGCCCTCAGGGTCAAAGTTGGTTAGACTCACATTTCTATTATTTGTTTTTTAAAACTTTGATCAAGCAATTTTTTCATCTTTTGTTTTTGTACTCAGTGGGAGGGCCAGTCTGAATGAATTATTCTTCCGTTACTGGAAGAATAATGTCTCCATGTGTCATCTCATCTAACACTTAGAATGATTATATGAGAGGAGCACTGTGTTACCTATTTCATAGGTGAGAAAACTGAGGCTTGTTAATATTGAGCCACTTAAGGTCATATAGCTGGCCTGTCTGGCTCCAAACTCCCAGCTCTTTATACCTACTATAGAATCAGAGAACACTCATGCCTTTTATTTATTTATGTATTTATTTTGGAGACAGGTGTCGCTCTGTCACCTAGGTTGGAGTGCAGTGGTGCAGTCACAGCTCACTGCAACCTTGAACTCCTGGGCTCAAGCAATCCTCCTACCTCAGCCTCCCGAGTAGCTAGGACTACAGGCATGCACTATGATGCCTGGCTAATTTTTAAATTTTTTTTTTTAGAGATGGGGTCTCGCTATGTTGCCCAGGCTGGTCTCGTACTCCTGGCCTCAAGTGATCCTCCTGCTTTGGCCTCCCAAAGTGCTAGGACTACAGGTGTGAGCCACCGTATCCTGCCCCTGAATGTAAATTATATGAGACTACAGGTCCCAAGGAGCCCCAGTGTCTGTCCTCAGGAAGACCCCAGGCCTGCTGCTGATGCCTTTTCATAGTGATATTAATCAAAGTCCCTTCCAGCTACATCTTCTGTCTACTGCTGCAGACATTCCCAGCAACTGAAATAGGAGAAGGCCCACCCTGGGAGCAGTGCATGCTGGGCCTCTTGAGGGTCTTGGCGGAGGCCTCATCCCTGGACTGAACCCACTCTCTCTCCTCCCTCATTTTCTCCCTCCACGCTCCTTGCAGCCTGAAGGTGAAGAGCGCCAGGCTGCGCAATGCCGCGGGGGTGGAGCTGTGGCAGCATTTCCAGCGGCCTCTGCAGGATCTGCAGCTGTGGAAGGCCCTGGCCCAGCGGCTCTTGGAGGTCACTGCCAGCCTGCCGGACCTGCCCTCCCTTCACACCTTCCTGCCCCAGATCGAGGTAACCGTGGTCCTGCCAACTGGGTGTGGCTGGGGTGGGCCACTGACGGGGCATGGTGTTTCAGTCTCTCTCCCAGGGGAAGGTCTGTTGCCGGGTCCTCCGGATATCTGGGGAGAGCTCACTGCGCCCAGTCTGCTGAGTCCTGGTGCACAGGGAGTGTCCATGCTTGCTTGTTACACTGACAAAGGTCAGCTCGGCTCCTGGGGGTTAACCCGGGGCTCCGTACGGACGCTCCCCACCCGCAAGCATCTCCCAGGTGGAGGCATCAGCACTCCTGAGACAGCAGCGTTATCAGGCCATTGCCTTTACTGTGGCTCCAAGTGGCAAGGAAACCTGACCTGACCTGCGGTATCTTAAAACAGCCACATTCAGGCAGTCCAGGGTGCCAGGCCACAGCTCAGTGGTGTCACCAGGACCAAGCCCTTTGTAGTTCTAAGCCAGGTCTCGCCTCATGGCCCCAGCATGGCTGCTCTGGCTCCAAACATGCATCTCCCATGAACAACAACTGGCTCCGGATGGAGCCGCGGATGCACAGGGCTCTCTCCACCTCTACTTCCGCCTTTCAAATCTTCCCCTGACACCTGCACACTCCCCTCACATCTCATTGGTTGGTCAAGGTCATATGATTGATTATTCCTGGCCCAATCATCGGCAAGGATGATGGGATTACCATAACTGCTTTGTACCAATTAGACTCAGTGCCCTGGAACTGAGCACTTTGCATCCCAAAATGCTGGTTGTTTGGGAAGAGAGGAGGAATGGCTGTGGGATGAGCAGAAGACAACATCTTTCATGATGCCCGTCACTGTGGTGTCCCCAGTGTGCCTGTACATACTGTCTCTGGCATCATTGAACTCTGAAGTCCATAAAATGATTTTGTGTCTAGAGATTCTTAGACACGAAGAGTGGGAAAAGACTCAAACGTGTGTGAGATGTATAATCATTCTGATTATAAAAGGCACACCTACTTGGAGAGTGTAAAGGTGTGTGAAGAAGAAAACAAAAAGCTCCCATTATCCCACAAGCCACAGGGATGAACATGTTGGGGCAATTTCTCCATTGCCTTTTCTGCCACCTTGGTATGACCGAGGAGAACCAATAACCAGGGTTGGCCCCTGCTCACCCTTGGGTACACTACTTGGCCATGTGCCTGCATTTTGAAACGTCTACCCTTGTGATTTTCCGCTTGGGGCTTACATTGGGACGATAATTTGTTTTCTCTCTTCATGGCTTTTTGTTTGGAGACGAAGTCTTGCTCTATCACCGAGGCTGGAGTGCAGTGGCGCGATGTCGGCTCACTGCAACCTCCGCCTCCCGGGTTCAAGAGATTCTCCTGCCTCAGCCTCCCAAGTAGCTGGGATTACAGGCATGCACCACCACGCCTGGCTAATTTTTTGTATTTTCAGTAGAGACGGGGTTTCATCATGTTGACCAGGCCGGTCTCAAGCTCCTGACCTCAAGTGAGCTGCCTGCCCGGCCTCCCAAAGTGCTAGGATTAGACAAGAGCCACTGCGCCAGACCTCTCTTAATAGTTTTTAAGCTGCAGGGCATGGCCTTTCTTTCCAAGGGTCCAGTGGGCCCCTTCTCCCAGCCCTATGCTCCAAAGGATGGTGGGCCATCTTTTCTAGGTACTCCTTAGGGCATCCTGGAGTGAATTTCATATGTGTCACAAAACTCAATTTTAGATCAGAAGATCCCAAATCTGTCCTTTATATCTGATTAAATCCATTTAGATATTTCCATGAGATATGGTCACCAAGAGACAGAAGATTTAATTACAATTTTTATGTATTTGGGATCAAGTTCTATAATTGTATATTCTGATATTCTCACTCCACACATTTGAGCTTTTGTTCTCAGCATCATTTAAAATCATTCAAATAAAAGTGATCATTTTGAATGGCTGGATCATATTCTGTTCTGGAGTGTGACATAATTCAGTGTATCCACAATTAAAGGCTTAGGTTGTTTCTGATTTTTTATTGTCATAATTCACATATTTTGAATATCTATACACAGGTAGTTTTATTTCCATTTCTACTATGATCTTTCTTATTTTGCAGATGAGGGATCAGAGCCAGGGAACCTATTTGACAAAAGAGGAAACTGAGGCTCAGATCTGCCCATAGCTTCCCAACTAGTACATAATCCAGACTCATGATCTCAACTCCCCAGCCTAAACTCTTAACTCCCATGATATTGTGTCTGAGCTTGGTGAAAAGGGGGTAAAGGTGACTGACTCCCTTACAGTGAGAGGCTTGACCTCTGTGTGACTGAACACAAGCTAGATGCCCTGGTGTGCAGGTCATGCCAGTACAGCTGTATCAGCTGTGGTTACACTGCCTCTTCCAGAAAGACCTGCCCTTCAAGGCCTGTCTTCAGTACTGCCTTCTTCAAAGTAGTACTCGATTTCCCCAACCAGGAGTGTCCACCTCTGCCTTGAACTCCCACGGCACTAGCTCCAGCTTTGCTTAAAGAATGACCACTTTCTTGGCTGGGCACGGTGGCTCACGCCTGTAATCCCAGCACTTTGGGAGGCCGAGGTGGGCGGATCACGAGGTCAGGAGATCGAGACCATCCTGGCTAACACGGTGAAACCCCGTCTCTACTAAAAAAATACAAAAAAATTAGCCGGGTGTGGTGGTGGGTGCCTGTAGTCCCAGCTACTCGGGAGGCTGAGGCAGGAGAATGGCGTGAACCCAGGAGGTGGAGCTTGCAGTGAGCTGAGATCGTGCCACTGCACTCCAGCCTGGGCAACAGAGTGAGACTCCATCTCAAAAAAAAAAAAAAAAGAATGACCACTTTCTGTCTTGTATTGAAGTGACTTACCTGGGTTGGAATCTTTGTTCTTTCTCTCCCAACCCCATGCCTAGCTCAGTGTTTTAAGTCTGAGAGTGGGTTCTCAGCAACATCATCAGGTATAAAATGAAAGAACTCTGGGCGAAGACAAAACCTGTGGCTTCCAGATCCCCAGACTCTCAATTAGAAATACAAGAGGTGCTTACCTGAAATAGCTGGAGAGGCAACAGGAGTCGGAGGCTTGGTTCAGGCTCTAAGAGTTGCAGGGCTTTTGGGGCAAGAAGAGTGATTGTAGGCTGGGAATGGGGTCAGGGAAGGCTTCCTGGAGGAGGTATGGCCTGGGCTGCGCAGAGTTCAGGCTATATGGCAGCCTGCTGCCATTGTAGGAGGCTTCTGAGCCCCCTTAGTTCTCCTCTTTGCCTGGCAAACTCCTGCACATCAGTAGTCTGCTGAGTGTCACCTCCTCTGGGAAGCCTTCCTGAATTCTCTCTGATCATGCTCCTACAGGCCTGTAGCTCCCTTCAAAATGTCCAAAACACTGTTGCAGATAGCGCTGGGGGGTGTGTCCACTGTTGTTGGTGACGGGGGATCACTGAGTAGAGGATCAAGCTGGCTGGGTCTAGGTTCTGCAGCAATGTGGCGGGCCAGTGGTGGGGAGCCAACTAACTGGGAGGCAGCAGCCATTCAGGAGCTGTGTGGTCCAGATGCCCAAGGCTGAGGGTGCACTGCAGTCAGGGGCAGAGGCCATGGAGAGGAGACAGACTTTTGAGGCCTGTAGGAGGTGGATATTACTCAGGCTTGAGTATCAAGACAGATGTGGGAGGGGAGAGAGGAATCAAAGTTGACCCCGAAACTCAGGGCCTTGCCAGCGCATTCCTGCCAGCTCATTTTGTTTCTACTTGAGTTTGCTGCTTCCTCAGACACCTGCACAAAGGTGAGCTTCCTAAGCAGTTGCAACCAGAACAGTTGTGCCCCTGGCTCTGTTTCTGAGCTGTGTCCTGCCCGGTCTGTGGTTCACAGAAGACTTGTCTCCCACAGGCGGCCCTGATGGAAAGCTCCCGCCTGAAAGAGCTGCTGACGATGCTGCAGCTGAAGAAAGACCTCCTGATTGGCATCTTTGGCCAGGAGAGAGCCACGGCACTCCTGGAGCAGGTGGCAGGTTCCATGAGGGACAGAGACCTGCTGCATAACGGCCTCCTGCAGAGGAAAAGCAAACTGCAGGTGTGCAGCACCAGGCATCTGCTCGGGACTTGGCTTGGCCACGGGGCTGGAGCACCCACTGGGGAGGCAGATGGCCTTATGTTCTAAACTCAGCTCTGCCGCTTGCCACTGTGTGGCCCTGGGTGTATCCCTTTGTCCCTGACAATCTCAGCCTCCTCATGTGTAAACTGGGTAGGATTCTTGCATGGTCCCTCTAACTGGTTTCCTAGCCACCACCTGCCTGCCTCCCAGCCCTGTCCCCAAATCCCCTGCAATCAAATTGAATCCAGTCCAGTCTTCTGCAGAGAGTGACAGGAGGGTCAAATAAGAAAATGGTGATAAAAGTCCTTGTAAAATTTAAACCACCCTGGAGCTGGAAGCTCATATTAGTGACACATTTCAAAATGACTACACTACATCAATGACATGGCATGGCACGTTGTGGACAGCTTATTCTTTTAGGTAACAAATGTTTGCTGAGCATCTAATGATGATGACAATAATAACTATGATCTATGGGGCACTGGCTATGGGCCAGGGCATTGCTAAGAGCTCCAGATCCTTGATCTTATCTAATCCACATAAGAGCACTATGAGGGAGGTACTGTTATTTTTCTTGTTTTACACACAAGGACACTGAAGCAGAATGGTCAAGAAGGTGGCTCATGGTCCATATGGGGTACAGCCAGGACCCAGCCCATGATTTCAGCTCCCGTGCATGTTCCCTCCATCCACAGGGCCTGGTGCAGTTCTAGGAGCTGGGGGGATGAAGAAAGGAAGCCAAGGTCTTCACCCTCAAACACTCACAGCTTTTGCTGGTAGACACAAATAAGTAGGCAATTACTAGAAGACATCAAAGTGCTGTTTTACAGCAAGGGTTGGCAGACTGTTTCTGTGAAGGGCCAGACAGTGAAGGTTTTAGAGTCTGCAGGGCAGGCGGTCTCTGTCGCAGCTCCTCAGCGCCACCACTGCAGCTATAAATGTATGGGCATGGCTGGGTTCCTATAAAACTTTATTTACAAAAACAGGCCTCTGGTGGGATTTGGTCGGTGGGTGGAGGGGTGTAGCTTGCCCCAGTTCTGGAGGGATGTGGCCAAAGTGTTCTGTGAGGACGCTGTGGTGACCCTAAGGAGAGGCACCCAACTCCATCAGGGCTCAGGGAAGGCTTCCTGGAGGCGGTGGCGCCTGAATGAGCATGAGCTGGCCGAGACGAAGAGCAGCCTGGCTGAACGGGTCGGGTCTCACAACACGGTGCTCATGAGGAACACTCTTAATGTGCACACTGTCCTGTGTCTCTGCAGAGCCTGCTCGCTCAGCACAAAGACTTTGGAGCGGCTTTTGAGCCCCTGCAGAGGAAGCTCTTGGACCTCCAAGTCAGGGTCCAAGCCGAGAAGGGGCTTCAGCGGGACCTTCCTGGAAAACAGGCCCAGCTGTCAAGGTTGCAGGTGAGGGGTCTGTGAGGCCTGAATCACTCCTGCCCAGGCGCTCAGCTGCACCTGGAAGCAGCGTCTCCCTCTAGCAGTAACCAGCAAAGCAACAGCTGCCGTGAGCCAGAGATTTAGACCCTTAGTTGAGATCCGACCTTTCATCTCAACAGAACCTCTGCTTATTTATCTGATGGTTCCTGACCTCAAACAACTGAGTCTTGAGCTCAGCAAAATGACAAACTGTCTTTCTGTTTACTCCTCAGTTCCAAAGTCTAACATCGGTATTTGTTTTTAGAATTGCTTTGCTAAGTATTCTTAATGAGTCCAGAGGTGTTCAGTTAAACCAACTTTGGGATTAAGAATAAATGTTCTGAAACGTGGACTGTAAGTAGGCTGACCGTTGATCATTGTTGGCTGGATAAGGAACTTGATGGTTTTTTAAAATGCACGTGATACAATAGTTCTCTTTTTAAAACCCAAGCACAGCTCATACATAAATTGAGAGTGTTCTCTAGAAGACATTAAAAATAGTGCATTTTAGGCCGGGAGCGGTGGCTCATGCCTGTAATCCCAGCACTTTGGGAGGTGAGCAGATTGCCTGACTTTAGGATTTTGAGATCAGCCTGGGCAACATGGTGAAACCCTGTCTCTACTTAAAATAAAAATTTTTTTTTAAACAAGCAAAAAATTTAGCCAGGCGTGGTGGCGGGAATCTGTAACCCCAGCTACTCGGGAGGCCGAGGCACCAGAATCACTTGAACCCAGGAGGCGGAGGTTGCAGTGAGCCCACATTGTGCCACTGCGCTCCAGCCTGGGTGACAGAGTGAGACTCTGTCTCCAAAAAAAAGAAAAAAAATAGTGCATTTTGGGTTTTAAAACTAAAATTGGGACGTGTTTCCTCATAATGAGAGGTGGTCATCAAGTATGAGTCCCAATGTGAGTTTGTCCCCAGAGATGCCATCTGGCTTGTAGCAGAGTTTATTTTCATGGTGTCCCAGAATATTTTTGTCTGATTTTTAAAATCTCTCCAGCCCTGAGAGTGGGCCCATCAGACCAGCCATGTGGTTGGTACTTCCGCTGGTATGAAAGAGCCCCACCGCCTTGGGGAATTCACCCCTCCCAGGCTCTCCCACTCAGAGGCTCTGCCCTGATCGGCCACCCCAAGGGAGGGAGAGGTGGGAAGATTAGCCTACCTGTTCCCTTCTCTACTGCAGGGGCTGCAGGAAGAGGGGCTGGACTTGGGGGCACAGATGGAGGCTGCAAGGCCTCTGGTCCAGGAGAACCCCAACCACCAGCACAAAATGGACCAGCTTTCCTCCGACTTCCAGGCCCTGCAGAGGTCTCTGGAGGTAAGGGGCTGGCAGAAGGGCCTGTGCTTTGACAGAGAGCCGGCCCCTGTCATCCAACACGCCTGGGGCCTTCCTTCCCCTTTCCTGCCTTCATTCCTTCTAACCTCTCTTTTTTCTTTCTCCCTTTTTTCTTCCCTTCCTCATTCATACAACAGACAATTATTGAGCACCTCCCATATGCCAGGCAGTGTTCTAGGTGGCCCTAAGGATGGAGGTAGCAGAGCATGACAGCCCAGGCCCCTGCTCTCCTGGGAGTTACGCCCCAGTTGGGTAGATGGACAATTAATCATCAAGCAAACAAGCCAATGCACAATTACATATCGAGATTAGGGCCAAGCGGCAAAAGAAGAGAGCAGGCTGCTGAGATCCTTAGGCAGCCCAGAACACAGGCGGCCTCGGGTCCCTTGCAGCCTGCAGAAGGCCTGGAGGCCACAGGGCTTCATCGCCAGTGCCCTCTAGTGGCCACCTCAGCTCTTTCTAGGGCTTGTCCAGAATTCAGTCCCCTTCCAGCAGTAGGGATGGAACTCAAAGCTCCTTCAAAACTGGCCTGAGGACAAGTGGAAATGCAGACTCCAGGCCCCACTGTGACACTGATTCAGATGGAGTCCTGGGTCTGCCGTTGTAACAAGCCCTGAGGAGTATGAAGCAGGGTCTCTGGCGCTCACACCTCTAGAAAACCCAGTGAGGCAGTGAGAGCTCTCCCTCCTACCTGACATTGCACGCCCTATTTCATACCAAACATTCCTAACCTCCTCTTTACACTCCTGAAATTCATAGGGAATATACCCACCTAGGAAATAGAAAAGAGAAATCAAAGGAAAGTAATTAAAATACAATATTGCCCAATATGTAAGTACTCCCAGATGGCCACACTCAAGACATAAGGAGGTGGTCAGAACGTGCCCTCCCTGTGTGACAGCCGCAAATGCTGTGTCAGGTGGCACAGCCGTCACGGCCTCTAGTGATGTGGTTTTCTGAAATGTGAACAACGCTTGATAGAACTTTGATCAAACCCAAGAGCAGTCTTCCATCCACTTACACAAAGGGTGCAGCTCTAGAGAAGTCAGTATGTTTGTTAAAACTGCAAAATCTTCCTTGTGTTTGTGTGTTGATTGGAGTGACAGTCTGAGCTCAGGTCATGCCAAGCAGGTTTTTTACTGCTGTAGATATTAGGAGGACATGAGAAAATCGTGTGGGATGTGGGCGAATTCTGCATTTGTGGACTATCCACCCCAGGGTGGAATGCGAGCACCCATCCCTCTCACTCCACCTAGTATCACCCTCACCACCTCTATCGCAGCAACCGCAAACCCTCCCCACCAGTTTCCAGGACATAAGGCATCACCTGTGGAGACCCATTGGTGTAAGTGACGATTAATGTCTGGATGAATTCATTTAATTACATTCAATAAACTAGCAGTTAGTAGTTTCAAGGTCGAGGCAGTAGAGAAATAGGACACACTGTCCTCACTCCTCAGGAGCCCATAGAAACCCATAGAAGCAGCAAAAGTCTCCTAATACCTCCATCCAAATGATGGGCTAGATTGGTCGTTACGAGAAGCAGCGTTAACTGAGCATCACTAGGTGTTGCAAAATGATGATATTCCAATTCTTATTGATTGTTTATATTCTTCTTTAAAGAGAAATTGCCCTTTTATTATTTTGGTACCCAGTGCTTGTTAATCTAATATGTCCTTCCCCACAGCGAGGCAGTCTCTGTGTCCCCCCGGGGAGCAGGTATCTGATGTTGGAGATCACAGCTCTATGTACGGGAAGCCCTTGGAGGCGTCTGGTCTAATGTTGGCACACAGGGACCAGGAGGGGACAGTGGTAGGGACAACTCAGAGAAGTGGAGTTTTAGATAACTTCTCAGGCCCTCATTGATGGCTCACTGAGGACAGAGGCAGCAGTCTCCCCAGCCCCTGGTATGGGCCTGGTATCCAGCGATCTCAGTCAGTGTCTGTGGAATGCAGAAGGCAGGGCCTATGGTAGCCCTGCAGAGAGTCATGATGACCTTATTCGAGGAACACAGCTGGAATGGGAACGGCAGGCCCTGGGGTCTGACTGGTTCATGGCAGGCTATGTAAAGAAAGCTCCGAGGGTCTCAGGCTGGGTGGCCAGGGGCATAGAGAATGGCTGCCCTTCTGGGGACAGTGTCTGCCTTTCCTGGTGACAGAGAGCTGAACAATAGATCGGCCCAGGAAACAGTACTCAGGAAAAAGAACAAAGAAAGACTGAACGTGAATATCTGAGTGTGCAGCTCGATTACTTTTTTTAAAAATTAAATGCATCCGTGTTACCAGCACCCAACTAAAACACAGAATATTACCAGCCTCCCAAAGCCTCTGTGCCTGCGGTCATGCCCAGCTCACCATTCCCGGCCCTCAAGGGGGGGCTCTGACTTCATGCTTCCCGCAACATAGCTTGGGTTTGCCTGATGTTATCCTTCATTTAAATCGAATTGGACAGAATGTTTTCTTTTGTGCCTGGCCTTTAGCTCTCCAGATGATGGTTGTAAATTCGTCTGCTGTATTGCATGTGGTTTAGACTGTTCATTCTTGCTGCTGTAAAACATTCCATTGTGTGAATATACCACCGTGTATTTATTCATTCTACTCTTGATGGGCACTTGGATAGTTTCCAACTTGGGGCTGTCACATGTATGACCTTGGGTGAGGATATGTTCCCATTTCTGGGACATACACCGGGAGTGGAATGGCTGGGCCATCAGCTACAGCCACGTTCCATTTGGGTAGATTCTGACCCGTGGTTTCCACAAGTGGTTGAGCCAATTTACACTTGGATCAGTGGTGGACAGGAGATCTGATTTCCCCCACCCTCACCTCGACTTGGTCGTTTTCCTAAAAGTAAGATAGGCTTTAAACCAGATTTGATCTTCCAAGGGTAAATTCCTTGTGCTGTGTGGAGGGAAGGGCCAGCCCAGCCTCTTATGGTGCTACTTGGTGGGGAGCCCTGGGGTCCCCAGCGGGTGTGAGAGCCCTGCAGGGTGGGGGTGGTGCGGGGGTCTCCCCCTCGGCCAGCACTCAGGACGCCCTGGGCTCCCCGGGCTGTGCTGCAGGACCTTGTGGACAGGTGTCGGCAGAGTGTGCAGGAGCACTGCACCTTCAGCCACCAGCTGCTGGAGCTGCGGCAGTGGATTGTTGTGACCACACAAAAGCTGGAGGCACACCGGGGAGAGGCGGGCCCGGGGGATGCTGAGTCCCAAGAGGCCGAGTTTGAGGTAAGGCGGTGGTTCCCTCACCCACTTCCCAAAGAAGCAGCCTTGACAGGCCAACGTTTCCACACCAAGGAGCAGAAACCTCCCTCCACCCTCACCATGTGTGTGTCTGTGTGTCCGTGTGTCCTTTAGAGGCTGGTGGCAGAATTCCCGGAGAAGGAGGCCCAGCTGTCCCTGGTGGAAGCGCAGGGCTGGCTGGTGATGGAGAAGTCTTCTCCGGAGGGTGCTGCCGTGGTGCAGGAGGAGCTCAGGGAGCTGGCAGAGTCGTGGCGGGCCTTGAGGCTGCTGGAGGAAAGTCTGCTGAGGTGAGAGTGCCTCCTAGGCTCTGAGTGTTGTCTGGGACACTGCCCCTTCTCACTCAGGGACACTCAGGTGCTCGTGGAGCAGAGGGCCAGGGTGCTGCCCAGTGTGGAGCCAGGGGCCTTGGGTACCTTCACACTTTGACCCAGTTGGCTATTCTAGCAGGAGCAGGAGGAGCCAGGAAATGTCCCCGTCTTGGGAGTTAGCCTCCAGTCTATACTGGCTTGAGCCTCAGTTTCCCAATCTGCATCTATGGGCATACGCACCTTCATGACAGGTTACTCTGAGTTTAAAGTCAGAAACCGGATGTGAGCATGCCTCAGGAACATTCTCACAAACTTCAGTGGGGGGCACTGACTCATGACCCGTGGTTCCCCAATTCTATTACTTTTCCCATGTCTTGGTGGGTCCCCACCACATCTCTGCATTGACTGGGCTGAGTTTGTCTTCTCAGCCTCATCAGAAACTGGCATCTGCAGAGGATGGAAGTGGATTCGGGGAAGAAAATGGTTTTCACCAACAACATCCCGAAGTCAGGATTTCTCATCAACCCCATGGATCCTATTCCCAGGCATCGTCGACGCGTGAGTCTGTCTAGCAGGGCTGTGGGAGAAGGGGCCAGGCCCCAGGTCAAGAGGTGGGTAGGGGTCTCCAGCACAGGCCCCTCCCTGTCTGGGGCAACATGCTCTGCTCTGAGGACTTGGCCACATCCTGTCTCGTTTGAGCCTGCCCCAGCTGTGGCCAAAGAGCATTTGATCCTACTCCACAGAGGACCTCAGAGATCCCAGAGTCTGCAGAGCCAGGCCACCAAGGCAGTAGGGGTATCCCTTAGCCAGTCAGATACTCACCTCTGTGAGCCACTAGCAGCAGCTCCTGCAGGGAAGAGAGTGTCGGGACTGAAAGCTTCCTGCTGGCCCCAGATTGGAAACTGAAACCATACAAGATGGGAAAATTTTTCTGCCATGTTTCATCCATCCCTTACTGCCTTTAAACAAACTTGAGCTTTGTGGAAAAGAAAGTTATTCCTTGTTATTCAAATACATCAAATTATTCGTTTTCCCATTCATTCTTTCATCCACTCCCCCATTTGCTGGGTGCTACTTTGTTCCAAGGACAGTGCTCAGAGCTAGGATACAGCTATGAGTAATGCTTCTGATCCTCAGAGAATTTGGAATCTGGTGTAGAGCTTTTCAGTGGGCACACAGCCTTGTATTAAAATGCAGGTTCTGGGCTGGGTATGGTGAGATACACCTACAATCTCAGAACTTTGGGAGGCTGGGAGGCCAAGGCAGGAGGATTGCTTGAGGTCAGGAGTTTGAGACAAGCCTGGGCAAGATAGCAAGACCCCATTTCTATAAAAAATATTTTAAAATTAACTGGACATGGTGGTGTGCACCTGTAGTTCCAGCTACTCAGGGGCCTGAGGTGGGAGGATCACTTGAGCCCAGGAGTTTGAAGCTGCAGGGAGCTGTGATTGTGCCACTGCACTCCAGCCTGGTGACAAAGCAAGACCCCATTTCAATCAATCAATCAATCAACAAAAAATAATAAAATAAGATAAAAATGCAGACTCTGAGTTAGTAGATCTGGCTAGGGCCCACAATTCGATTCTGCATTTCTAACAAGCTCTCGGGATAGGCCCATGCTTCTGGGCCCGGGAGATACTCACCTCTGTGAGCCACTAGCAGTAGCATCTGCAAGGGAGAGAGCATCGGGGCCGAACACTTCCTGCTGGCCCCAGAATGGAAACTAAAATCATACAAGATGGGTCTATTTTTGTGCCATGACTATATTTTATAAAAGAAAAAAAAAAGAACTAACTACATTGTTTTACCCATCACTTTCCCTTACTGCCTTTAAACAAACTGAGCTTTGTTGAAAAGAAAGAAGCAAGGGAGTGGCATCCACAGGCTGTTAAATAAGGGTTCACAAAAAACAAAAAACAAACAAACAAAAAAAACATGGTGCACCTTGGCAGACAGGCCAGAGGCTATGGGAGCCTGTAGCAGTTCCTAGGTCCGGGACCGGGAAGCCTCTCCTGGAAGATAAGAAATCTCAGCTGAATTTTCACGGCTGAGTGGCAGTGAGGAGAGGAGGGAGAGAGGTGTGTTCCCCACGGAGGAGACAGTGTGTGTGAAGAGCAGAGGGAGAAATTCGAGTGCCAGTTTGAGGGGCCAAGACACGTCTGCAGGCCCAGGCTCAGAGGACAGGGAAGGCAGCATGCGCAGTGGAACCAAGACTCCTGGGTCACACTGGGGAGTAGTGAGGGGCACCAACGTGGATAACCAAGAAGTTAGCTGAATGGGCTTGCATCATAGACAGAGCACTCTGGTCATGGAGCCCCGAGGGGGCAAGCATGGTGGAAGGGTGACTATTTGTATAGCCATCGTGGTAAGAGATGGTGGTGGCTTCCGTCACCTCTCAGGGGACCAGAGAGGGGACAGTGAGGAATGTTCTTGGCCCTTAAATGTGACCATGTTGAGTAGAGATTCATTGTTCATCCCCCAGGCCTCTCCCATCGCCATTTTGGGCATCTTGTCCTGGTCCCTGCCCCTCTGCCTCGGGTGGAATTCCCAGGACACATGGCCAGGGGGCTCTTTCACCTCTGACGCTTTGGCCATGTGTGATCCTACAGGCAAATCTTCTACAGGAAGAAGAAGGGAGCCATGAAGATTTCTCCCAGCTCCTGAGGAACTTTGGGCAGTGGTTGCAGGTGGAAAACTCCAAGCTGGTTAGAATCATCGCAATGAGAACTTCTACAGCCGAGGACTTGAGGACCAGAAAATCGAAGCTGCAGGTCTGTTCCCCAGGAAAGGTCCCTCATCCATAAGGTTTGCACCCACAGAGGCATTTGCCACCAGGGAGTTCTTCAAAAGAAGGAGCACACCCACAGTTTGTGAGCTGTTCTCCCTTGTGTATAGATAATGGCTTTTAAACTTTTTTGGTTCAAAGATTTTAGAACTTTTTCTGGCATTCATTCGTGTGTTCAGCATGCTTATGTATTTCCCTACTTGGAAAATATCACCACTAATCACTTGACTCCTGTCACTTAGCTATTGCTGTGTGACAAACCATCCCAACAGTTTGTGGCTGAAAACAACAACTGTGTATTTAACCCATGTTTCGGAAGCATGGCAAGTTAGGCTGAACTCAACCGGGCAGTGCCTCCAGTCTGTCTGCTGTCAGTTATAGGTCAGTTGGGTGTCTCTACTTCTAGGGGTTGGTGGGCTATTAGAGATGAGAATGACGTGGACTACACATCTGGTATGCTCCTGTGGCACAGCTTGGACTTCTCATAGCAGAGGCAGGGCAGAAGAGAGCAATAGCAGCAGGCAAGGACTTTTGAGGTCAAGACTAGGAGCCAGTATAACATTAATTCCCCTGCATTCTGTTTGCCAAAACCAGCCTAGAGTCAAGGAAAGGGAAAGAGACTCCACTACTTGATGGAAGGGATGGCAAAGTCATATTGCAGTGGGTATGGATATGGCTGGGGGGAGGGAGATGGGGAAACTCACAGCCATTTTTGCAACTGAACTACTACTTCTCTCCTGTCTTCTTCACTCCCACATCTAATCAGTTGCTAAAGCTCCTTGATTCCACCTCCTAGATATTTTGTGTTTCTCTTCCCTCGCACTACCATTGTCTTAATTTAGGCACTTACCATTTTTGGCCTTGACTATGGCTGTAGCCTCCCAGCTGATCCTCCTTTCTTCCTGTTGGGTCCCATCTAGGTCATGGCTCATTCTGCAGCCAGAATAACAAATATGACCCTGTCCTCCCCCTAATGAAAACCTTTCACTATAGAGTTTAACCCCTGAGTTTATTATTCAAGGCCATTCTCAATCAGGCCCTAGCTCACTTCTGTTTCCCTATTTTTATGCAATCTTACCATGATATGTTTAGGTTTGAATTTCTTTTTATTTATCTGGGTTGGGATTCATTTTAACTCCCGAATCTGTGGTCTAGGATCTTTCTGGAAAACTCTCTAACCTTATTTTTTTTTCTCTTAATTCCCAAACTTGTTACTTGTATTTTTTTCTACTAACAATCTTTCTTAAAATATCACCTCTGCCTTGTTCCCTTTCTCCTCTCCTACTGTGATATCATTTAAACATATGTAACTACTTCTCACTGTGTGCTTTATGTCTCTTACTCTCTCCTGTGTATTTTTCATCCTTTTCTCTCTTCGTTTTGCATTCTGGATAGTTTTTCTGATTCATCTTTCAGTTTACTAATTCTCTCTTTAGCTGTGTTTCATCTTCTGTTACACGTGTCTATTGAGTTCTTAACTTTTGTTGTTGCAGTTATCAGTTCTAGAACTTCTATTTGGTGCTTTTAATAATCTACTCTATCATTTTTCTTATCTTTTTTTTTCTTATTTTATAGCTCCTGTCTTAACTGAAACTCTATCATTTTTCATACCTTCCAGATACTTGCTGAAATTTTTAAACCTATCTTTTAATTATTTGAACATAGTAAACATAGCTTTTTACAGATTGTATCTAATAATTCTAACGTCTCAAGGCATTTTATGAATGTTTCTGTTGTATATTATTTCTGCCTGTTCTTACTCTTGGTTTCTTGTGTCTTCATGTGGCTGCTTTGTGTGCTAGACATTGTGTTTGCCAAAATATGTATAAGAGTGATTTAAGATTTAGGATAGGCAGGGCACGGTGGCTCACGCCTGTAATCCCCGCACTTTGGGAGGCTGAGGCGGGTGGATCACCTGAGGTCAGGAGTTCGAGACCAGCCTCAACATGGAGAAACCACGTTTCTACTGAAAATACAAAATTAGCTGGGCATGGTGGTGCATGCCTGTAATCCCAGCTATTTGGGAGGCTAAGGCAGGAGAATTGCTTGAACCTGGGAGGCAGAGGTTGCCGTGAGCCAAGATCGCGCCATTGCACTCCAGCCTGGGCAACAAGAGCGAAACTCTGCCTCAAAAAGAAAAAAAGATTTAGGATAATCTTTTCCTCCAGAGTTGATTTTATTTGCTACTGCCAGGCGAGTAGGGACCTTTCATTCTGGGACCACTAAATCCAAGTTCAAGGCTTGAGTTTCCCTGGTCTACTAAGATGACTTTGAACTGGGCTGCAAGTCTACACAAGGTCCAGGTTTACTTCTGGTTCATTTTTAATAGGGTGAAGGCTTTAGGAGCTCAGCAAAAGGGTGAATGAACCCTATCAGAATCTCCACCTCTGCAGGCCCCAGACTTTGACCTTTGTCTCCCCAGCCCAGTGAGGCTGCCAAAAGCAAAGATGTTTTACAGCTATTCCTTCCAAATTGGCAAATGTTCTATGGGCAAAAGCAGATCTGAACACAGCGCTGACTGCCCTGGGTTTTCATTCTTTCCCAAGTTGTGGCCCGGTGTGCCTCACATTCTTTTGTTAATACTTTTATGCCTTTAAAATGCTTTAAATATTTTGTCCTTAGTGGGAGGTTTGGTCCCAATTATCTAGTTGGCCATTACCTGGAAGTCTTCCTTGCCTGCCTCTCCTGTCTCATATCTGGCTACTCCTCTCATTCCCCCCACCGCACCACCACCCAACTCCAGCCATATCAGAAATGACTTTCCGTTCCTCAAGTTAAACCCCCTTGCTTTTTGTACAGCATACATTCCTGTGGGCTCTGAGAAGCTAAGCAAGGTGTCCCATATTACATGCTAGTAGAATGGGGCAGAGCCAGGATCCAAAGCCAGGATTTAAACCTGGGCTCCCAGATTTATAGCCCCGCTCCTACTGCCCCATCACACCACCTCTCAGGAGTCCTGAGAATAAAAGTTTCCATCCCAAGGGAACACAGTACTTATATTTCCTGAGAAAAATCTGCACATTACAACACCATTCTGCCAGGCTCAAAATGCTAACAGAAAGACATGTTCACAATGACAGCTTTTAGAATGATGCGAACTCTAGTCAAGCCCTCTGGAGGACTTGGTCCTGGAATGTCATATTTGGAAGTGACCACTGGAGGTCTGCAGCCCAGCTGCCTGTTCCATGCAGGAGGCCATCCTGTAGCATTCCTGAGAGCAAGGGCTAGGCCTTGGCTTGAATTGCACAGATGGGAGTCCCACTTTATGGATTCTGTCTGCCTCCTCCCTGCCTACCTGTCTGTCAAGTGAAATTTGATGGACCCATCCTTACCATTCAGGTGGGGCTGTCTGGGCCATTTGGAAGCCGCACCATGACGCTGCTGTTTCCCCCAGGAGCTGGAGGCTCGGGTGCCAGAAGGTCAGCATCTCTTTGAGAACCTCCTTCGTCTCGGGCCAGCAAGGGGGACTTCGGATGAGCTGGAAGATCTGCGCTACCAGTGGATGCTGTACAAGTCCAAGCTGAAGGACTCTGGCCACCTGCTGGTAGGTGCCAAGGATGTGCAGGTCCCAGATTCCAGGGACAGGACTATAGCTGGGCCGGATTTGCCTGGGGATACAGTGCTAAGCCTGCATCCACCCTGCCCTGTGCATTCATACACCAGGCAGTGGTGACCACTCAGGCAGAGGACAGGGACACTCATGGGTTCTGGGCACTTGACTCAGGTGATGCCATTTGGCCATCCAACCACCTCATGAGGCTGAAGTCCCAGTCAGGACAGCAGTGACCTCATAATTAATGTGTAAGGAGTGCTTCCTATCTCCCAAGCCGAGGGCCCTGTGTGCACTGTCCCATTCAGTCTGTACGGTTCCCCTCTGCTCAAGTCATTGTATCTCCAGACTCCAGAGGGGAGCTGAGACTCCAAGCAGTGAAAAACCTTGCCCGAGGCCGCGTGGGTGGTCAGTGGCAGAGCCAGCCTGCAGACACACCCGTGTGTTGTAGGCGTGACCTGGGGAAGCACTGGAGTGGCATCAGGGGCCCTGGGGTCCAGCCCCATGTCTCTAACTTGCCCTGTGTCTTAGTTGAGCAAGCACCTTCCTTTTCGGGGGCCCCTGTGTCTCCTCACACAAAATAATAATAATAATAATAATAATAATAATAATAATAGCAAAACTAGTAATGATCACAACCTTTGCTCAATGCTATGTCCTTATAACAGCCCTTTAAAGGAGGTGCTGTTACATGCCCTGTGAACCAATGAGGAAACTGAGGCACAGACATTAAGTTTCCTGGGTCCCTAAGTCTGAGGAGGGTGGTGAGCTGGCCCCTAAGGGCCCTTTCAGCCTCAGACCCCAGCCCCAAGCTGGGCACCCCAGGCTTTCCTGGCCCGGGAGCAGCCGAGACGGCCACTAGGTGTCAGCCCAGCCCAAGCCAGGTTGGCCATGGCCCCCGCCGGCCTTGGCCACGGCCTTTCCAGACGGAATCCCAGCTGGGCCTGAAGTGTGTTAAAAAGCTCATTAAATCGAATCACCTGCTGGCTCAGGCTGTCCAGATGACCAGAAGTTTTAAAGAAACACTCCCCTGACAAAACGAATATTCCATTACAGGCTCTGTTGGGATTTAAGTTTCACTCACTTAACTTATTTTTTTTCCCCCTTTTCCTCTCCTTCCCTAAAATAACAGACACAAAGTTCTCCAGGGGAGCCGACTGGATTCCAAAAGGTACAGTGTCTGCCATCTGCTCCACACGGCTAGCAGGCAGGGTGCCTGGAGGGTTGGTGGGCCCGTGACACTGGGGCAAGACTCGTGGGCTTTCTGGAAGGTTCCAGGAAGACCAAAGAACATTTATGGGGGATCAACTCTGGGCTGCGCTGTGCTGGGCCCCAGGATTCTTGATCTCAAGAAGCCCCAGGCTTGGGGGGAGGCTGGCAGGGTGTGCAGAGTCCTCCGCTGGGACAGGCACATAGCAGAGAGGGGATCTTGGAGTTCACCCTCCTAAATCAGGACACGCTGGGGAGTGGACAAAGATGCTACCAATGATTATGCTGTGACAACAGGTGTGAACCGGGACTGTCCCAGGAAACCTGGGTTGTTGCGGGCAAACTGGACGGTGTGGCCACCCTGGTGATGGAGAGTCTATGGGGCTCGGTAGGGACAGGAGAGGGAGGGATTGTGCCTTTGAGTTCTACTAGGCAGGTGTTTCCACTTACCCTACTGAGCCGTGCTCAGAGTCACTCCCAGGGTCTTTGCAGGCTGAAGCAATAACAATAACAGCAGTAATAATGACAACAATGAGTAATAGGTATGATTATTACTCGAGATGCTATGTATTGGCCATCCACTGTGTGTGCCAGGAACTGTGCTAAGTTGTGGTTAGGGCCTCTCCTGTAACTCTCCCAGTGACACCTAGGAGGCAGTATAAACTCAACTTTCAGCGCGAGGAAACAGAAGGGGCAAGCCTGAAGTGACTTGTTCAAGGAAGGCCTCAGCCCCTCAGTGGTCTCTGGCCTCTGAATCCAAAACTCATGTTGTTAAACTTCCACGTTGTGACTTGGAGAAGACTTCCCTGGGGCCTGGGGTGTCTCCCCATTTCTGGAAAAGCCAAGTGTAAATCGGTGTCTCCTAGTGCCACTGTTTCCAAGGGAATGAATGCTGTGTTTTCCTGCTAGGCATTGGCCCGTAATGACACGAGCCTCCTCCGGCATGCTCTGATCCAAGGAGCTCTGAGTTCCTTGAGATCTCTCATTCTTTGGAATCTGCATTTCCTAGAAATCTGTGATTTCTTCTTGGCCTCTGGCTGGTGTCATAAGTAACATCTATAGGAGAGTGGGTAACCAATGGACTGGGCAGGGCAGTCACAAAATCAAGGCTGGGCTCTGGGCCCAATACCAACTGGCTTTGTGGCTTCGAGGGAGTTGTTTGGCCCCTTGGGGCTCACTTTCCCCATCTATAAAATGGAGCTTTTTTTTTTTTTCCTTTGAGACACAGTCTCCTGTCACACAGGCTGGAGTGCAATGGCACAATCTCAGCTCACTGCAACCTCTGCCTCCCAGGTTCAAGCAATTTTCCTGCCTCAGCCTCCCGAGTAGCTGGGATTACAGGCATGCGCTACCACACCCGGCTAATTTTTGTATTTTCAGTAGAGACGGGGTTTCACCATGTTGGCCAGGCTAGTCTCAAACTCCTGACCTCAGGTGATCCACCCTCCTCGGCCTCCCAAAGTGCTGGGATTACAGGCATGAGCCACTGCACCCAGCCTAAAATGGAACTATTAATGGCAACCTTATTTACTTCATGAACTTATTTTGAAGATCGTGTGAACTGTTGTATATGAAAGTAGAAATGCTTCTGATCACTTAAGCCCTGCCCCCAACACCCCCCAGTTTAGAATAACAAACACACTTCTCATGAGAAAGGGAAAATCATCAGGAAAGGACAGGTGCTCTACACAGGCCAGCCTGGTGGGTCCTGGTGGGAGACAGGGGACCTAGGACCTTGTGTCCAGACCGACTCTAGCTCCTGCACTTTAAGCCTCTCTCTGGTTGGAAGCCCCCACCTATGCAGCCCCTAGGCCAGGATCCATGTGGGTGTCAAGTCTGGGCCCCCTGGTGTCTAGCCATGGTGCCTAGCACATAGTAAGTGCACACTAAATGTTTTTGAGTAGTGACATTTGCTGGCTGACACCAGCCCTCCAGCACAGCCTCAGGTTCCTACAACCTGTAATTAATGTGTTACTGTGGTATGTTCACAGCCATAGCGTTCATTGCTGTCTCTACCCTCCCTCCCTCCCTCCCTCCCTCCCTTCCTTCCTTCCTTCCTTCCTTAGTTCTGACTGTGCCAAGATCAGTGAACAGAAGTGCAGTGACCTGTCCTGTAGACTGTACATCCTGCTTGGGTGGAGAGAGGGGGATGGGGCCAGAGCGCACATGTCCAGCTGATGTTGCTCAGTAGCACAGTGGGAATCTCTGGGTCAGAGAGCTCTGAAGGTCACACCACTTGTGATCCATGTAGCCCTGAGGTGTATCTTGTCTATGACCAGAAGACGTTGGGCACAGCTTGGTGGGGTATGCAAAGACGGAAAGCCCTAAATGACTAAAGAATCTGCTTATTTGGGCTATGTTTAAAACAATTGGATGTGTAAAAATCTGACTTTGGTGCTTGCTGCCTTTTGAGCTAACGGATCTCAGCCCACTGTGAAGAAGTAAACAACGTGGGGGCCACTACACGGAGACCATCTGTGGCTCATTTATAGGACAGCTTGATAAAACATAGATTGCTGGACCCCACCTCCAGAGTTTTCGATTCATCAGTTTTAGGGTGGCCCATGAATCTGCATTTCTAACACGATCCCAGGTGATGCTGCTGCTGGGGGCCTGGGGACCACACTTTGAGAACCACCACTTTACACTCTGGGTTCAAACCCAGGCTCCACCATTAGCGTGTGTGACCTTCAGTGAGTCATTTAGCCGCAGTCTTCCAAATTTAAATGCGAGTTCACTCAGCTCCTGGTAGCAAAGTTCCTGTTGTAACCATGGCACATAGTAGGTTCTCAAGTGCTGTGTGAATGGGGACCTGGGAGACTTCTGCAGACACCGTCCTGCTTTTCTTTCTGAGAGCGAAGGGAGCAATGACACATCTGAGGGGGAAATCCTCCTTTAGCTTTGGTGTGTGCGTGATTCTTCACGGGTTGGGGTGTGGCGTATGCCTGTGTGGTTATGCGCACGCATGCACGTATGCACATCCACAGGCCTGGCAGGTAGAAAGTAGGTGCTGTCTTCAGAGGCTGTAATCTTGCCAACTTGAAAACATTCCACATATTATTTTTGGTCTAAGGGGAAAGGGGGAAAAAAAACTTATCCCAAAGCTAATTATTTATGAGCAGTTGGTTCTCCACACTTTTTTTCCTCCCTCCATGCTCCAAGTCATTGAAAGCCCCAGCTACGTCAGTGGCTTCAGCCTGCTTGTTTGTATCAACAGAATAATTAAGATTTATTAAATTTGCAGCTGCCTACCCACTTGCCAACTCACTGCCGCGGGTGTGTTTGCCTGCAGCATTTAGACACGTGAAATGGCATTGCTTTTTGAGTTGCAGTTGTGCTGTGAGTCGACCGAATTGCATTCCTTGCATTGGCCCAGGGAAGCGGTATAGCCCCACCTGAGACAAACTTTTAGTTGGGGATGGATTGGTCAAAGGTTCTGTGAGCCAGGGTGAAATAGGGCAGTGCTAGTTTGCAGAAGCAGAGAGCAGGCATCTCCCATCCATTTCATATGTGGGCTCTTGGAATATAGACCCAGATGTTGTGTGACCTGACAGTAGCATTTTATTTATTTGACTGTGTTTCATAGGTTTTAAGACTCATAATTTTTCACATTTTCACATCTCTGGAATTCAGGTGTCTTATTACAATGTAGTTCTTCCAGTGAAGATTTAGGTTTACTGCCTGTCACCCCCAACCTGAGATTCCTTTAAATTAAAATGTCTGCTTGCGGGTTGTGTTCTATTTGGGTTTCCTTTGGACCACACTGATTGTGTAAACTGAGACCGCCAACCTTGGGGAGCTCCAGCGTGTGTGGTTCAAACTCTTGAGGAAGAGTTTTGATTTCCTATCCTTCACCCACTGCCAACAGAAGACCTGGAATTTCCTTGCCTCCTCTTTCTGTGAGGTGGGTTTATTTCTCATTTCTCCTTACATTGAAGGTGCAGCTCCCTTGGTCCCCCATATTGATGTGGGCTTTCCAATCAGATGCACCATCTTGGTTGCTGTTCTTTTCTTTCTTAGCAGTTTGTAAAATAATGGTGCACTTTATAATCAGCGTCTTAGATTGAATGAGCTACTGTAATACCAAATCTCAGTGAGTATTCCATGTTAGATCATAACTTTCTCTCAAAATTTGTAGGGAACAGCCCCACAGGGTCGGTGAGTTTTTCTCCCCATATGCGGAGACGAGAGATTGTAGAAATAAAGACACAAGACAAAGAGATAAAAGAAAAGACAGCTGGGCCCGGGGGACCACTACCACCAAGACACAGAGACCGGTAGTGGCCCCGAATGCCAGGCTGCGCTGTTATTTATTGGATACAAGGCAAAAGGGGCAGGGTAAGGAGTGTGAGTCATCTCCAATGATTGACAAGGTCACATGAGTCACATGTCCACTGGACAGGGGGCTCTTCCCTGCCTGGCAGCCAAGGCAGAGAGAGAGAGGGAGAGAGAGAGGACAGCTTATGCCATTATTTCTGCATATCAGAGACTTTTAGTACTGTCACTAATTTGCTGCTGCTATCTAGAAGGCAGAGCCAGGTGTACAGGATGGAACATCAAAGTGAACTAGGAGCGTGACCACTGAAGCACAGCATCACAGGGAGACGGTTAGGCCTCCGGATAACTGCGGGCGGGCCTGACTGATGTCAGTCCCTCCACAAGAGGTGGAGGAGTAGAGTCTTCTCTAAACTCCCCTGGGAAAAGGGAGACTCGGTTTCCCAGTCTGCTAAGTGGCGGGTGTTTCCCCTTGGCACTGAAGCTACCGCTAGACCACCGTCTGCTTGACAATGGGCGTCTTCCCAGACACTGGCGTTACCCCTAGACCAGGGAGCCCTCTGGTGGCCCTGTCCGGGCATAACAGAAGGCTTGCACTCTGTCTTCTGGTCACTTCTCACTATGTCCCCTCAGCTCCTATCTCTGTATGGCCTGGTTTTTCCTAGCTTATGATTATAGAGCGAGGATTATTATAATATTAGAATAAAGAGTAATTGCTACAAACTAATGATTAATGATATTCATATATAATCATATCTAAGATCTATATCTAGTATAACTATTCTTTTTTTTTTTTTTTTTTTGAGACGGAGTCTTGCTTTGTCACCCAGGCTGGAGTGCAGTGGTGCGATCTTGGATCACTGCAAGCTCCACCTCCTGGGTTCATGCCATTCTCCCGCCTCAGCCTCCCAAGTAGCTGGGACTACAGGTGCCCGCCACCACGCCTGGCTAATTTTTTTTTGTATTTTTAGTAGAGACGTGGTTTCACTGTGTTAGCCAGGATGGTCTCAATCTCCTGATCTCATGATCCACCCACCTCTGTCTCCCAATAGTATAACTATTCTTATTATATATATTTTATTATACTGGAACAGCTCGTGCCCTCGGTCTCTTGCCTCGGCACCTGGGTGGCTTGCCGCCCACAAAAATTATGATTTTTTTTTGCAAAAATCCCTCTTGTGTGTCAGACACTGTGCTGGGAACACGTGTGCTTGGTCTTTAACACTCACAACTACCTTCTCCTTTTATAGTGGGAGGAAATGGTTTCTGGGCCCCTTGGCCCCTTCTCTCTCACGTGGGATGGGGTCAGATGGGAGTTGGGAGGGGCAACATAGGTTGAGTTTTTACCCCTGTGACTTACTGTGGAACTCCGGGGGCAGGTCAAATCTGCTTCTTTCCTGGTCACAACTAAAGGCCTGGGCTTTGCTAGGGCCATGCAGTCTCTGACCTCTAAAAGGGAGAGCCAGGGACAGGCTTCAAACCATGCTCTGTGTCATCCCACGGCCTCGCCACTCCGTCCGTCTACAGAGCCCAGAAGCAATCAGTCTTTGATGATTTGTGAACAGGTTGGTGCTAAAACTTTGGTCATGAAGTATTTGAAACTAGTCCTTGACTACTGAGATCCAGAGAAGCGTTCTCTACACTTGCTCTTTCTATTTCTTCGTCTTTCTGTCACTCACCTTCCACCCCACAACTCCTCTGAAATTCACCCCAGTGAGGTACCCAGTAGCTACTTCTTCACTAAGACCAGTGAACTGCTGTTCTTATCACATTTGGCCCTGGGGCACTGGGGTCGATGGCCATGGCCTCCTCTTCCAGCTGCCTCTATCCTGATACTTCTGTCTTTGTTTTATTGTTTGCCAGCTATCTAGGTCAGTGTTGATAACACTCAATGTTGATAAAATACTGTTATTTAATCCACAGTCCATATTTTAAAATTTTAAGCTGTCTCAATAGTCTCTTTTGAATTTATAGACTTTCGTTTTTGAGCAGCTTTCGGTTTATAGAAAAATTGAGCAGAATGTACAAAGTATTCCCATAGACCTCCTCTCATCCCAGCCTCCTCCATCTTCCCCATTAATTAACATCTTGCATTAGTGTGCTCCATTTGCTAAGGCTGATGAACCAGTTGATATATTGTTATTAACTCAGTCCACAGCTTGCATGAGCGCCAACTCTTGGTATTGTACAACCTATGGGCGTGGACAAAGGTCTAATGACCAGTAGCCACCACTAAAGTATGTTGCAGAAGAATTTCACTGCCCTGAAAATCCCCTGTGCTCCACCTACTCATCCCTCCCCACCTCTCCCCAGGCCCTGGCAACCACACATCTTTCTGCTGTCTCCATGGTTTGCCTTTTCTAGGACGTCCTATGGCTGGATTCATACACTATGCAGCCTTTCAGACTGACTTCTTTTACCTGTCAACATGCATTTAAGGTTCCTCAGTGTCTTTGTGGCTTGACAGCTCATTTCTTTTTTCTTTTTCTTTTCTTTCTTTTTTTTTTTTTTAGATGGAGTCTCACTCTGTTGCCCAGGCTGGAGTGCAGTGGTGCAATCTCTGCTCACTGCAACCTCCATCTCCCAGGTTCAAGCGATTCTCCTGCCCCAGCCTCCTGAGTAGCTGGAATTACAGGTGCCCACCATCACACCAGGCTAATTTTTTTTTTTTTTGTATTTTTAGTAGAGTTGGGGTTTCACCATGTTGGCCAGGCTGGTCTCAAACTCCTGACCTCAAGTGATCCACCTGCGTTGGCCTTTCAAAGTGCTGGGATTACAGGCATGAGCCACTGTGCCAGGCCAATAGCTCATTTCTTTTGACCACTGAATTATATTCCATTGTCTGGAGATGTACCACTTACAGTCTTACTGGTAGATTTTTTTTCTCAGTCCAGGATCCAATCCAAGATCACACATTGCATTTATTGCCACATCTCTGTTTTCCTTCAGTCTGGCCCAGTTCCTCAGTTTTTCTTAATTCTTCTTGACCTTGACCTTTTTGAGTACAGGCCGGACAGTTTGTGGAATATCCCTTGGTTTGGGTTTCCCTGCTGTTTCCTTGTGATTGGATTTGGTGGCAGGTTCCTGGCAGGAATGTCACAGAGCGGTGCTGTGGTTTACTTGTGCCTCTTATCAGGAGACACATGGCGTCAGCATGTCGCACATGGGCTGTGCTCACTCTGACCATCAGTTAAGAATGGCCGCCCTTAGAGAGGCTTCTCCCTGTGAAGTTGCTACCATTGCTTTTGTAATGGATAAGTGACCTGTAGGGGCTGGGTAGAGGCACTAGAAATACAATGCCTCTTTCTTCATGGGTGGCATCCTCAGGTTCTCCAGGACCTGTCCCTCTCCTGGGTCACTCTCCCTGGCACCTCCTTCCAAGCCTGTGGTTTGCACACTATCTCATGGGTAACTCTCCCTGGCATCTCCTCCCATGCCTGTGGTTCATGCACCATCTGGTGGGTGGCTCTCCCTGGCATCTCCTTCCAGGCCTCTGGTTTATGCACTGTCTCTTGGGTCATTTTCTCCTTGGCATCTCCTCTCACACCTGTGGCTTTCTGCACCGTCTCATAGGTGACTCTCCCTGGCACCTCCTTCCACGCCTGTGGTTATACACTGTCTTCAGACTGCGTGAGCTCTTGCTTCATCTGTAATGCAGGTCTCTCCTTCTAGCCTCAGTCCTAAAACCTCAACTGCCCACTAGATGTTTCCTTGGGGGTCCCGCAGGCACCTCCCACTCATCACATCTAAAGCTGACCTCCCATGCCCGTCAAATCCCCATCCCCATCAAATCCCCATCCCCATCAAATCCCCATCCCCATCAAATCCCCATGCCTATCAAATCCTCATCCCCATCAAATCCCCATCCCCATCAAATCCCCATGCCTACCAAATCCTCATCCCCATCAAATCCCCATCCCCATCAAATCCCCATCCCCATCAAAACCCCATCCCCATCAAATCCCCATCCCCATCAAATCCCCATCCCCATCAAATCCCCATCCCCATCAAATCCTCATCCCCATCAAATCCCCATCCCCATCAAATCCCCATCCCCATCAAATCCCCATCCCCATCAAATCCCTATGCCCATCAAATCCCCGTGCCCCTATCAACAAAAAGCATCATGATCACACAGTTTCCCAAACTAGGTGCCTGTGAGTCAACCTAGACCCTCACTGACCTTGGTCTCCATCCTAGGAGCAGAGCCTGCTCACAGGGGGATGGCAGATAAGGAAAGGTGCAGAAGGGAAGTAGGGGGAGGAGAGGAAGCCTATGGTCATACATCCACTCCTGGATGAGGCTCCGTCCTTGCTTGAGTAATGACAATATCACTCCATCATTACATCCATGGGCACTTCTCACCTATTAGCTAAACCACAGGCCAGCTCAGATCGTCCCATCCCTCTCCCTCTCCAAAATCAACTGAAAAAATACATCTCTGTGTCCTGACATCCACGCAGAGCTACCCCAGTGAGGAGGCAAGACGAACCCAGACCCTGCCCAGCCACTGCCATCATGTCCACGTGTGGGAAATTCCCGGAGCCTCTGAGTTCTTACGGGGAGCGAACGCAGGGCTGTAATTCAGTGCTTCTGGTGCCCAGAACTTAGCAAAGACAACATCCAAGTCAGAAGTGGCAGGGCCCAGTCCGGGAAACCAGGGCTGCCCTAAGACCTGCTGGCGCTGCCAGAGCAAGACAGTGGTCCTGGCCACACCCCCTTCCTGGAAGTCTTGGGGACACCCAGGAGGAGGAAGCCAGCAGGGACTGAGCAGTGCTCAGAGGGGCCTTCAGAGGCCAACACGTGGCTCAGTGAGGGTTTCATGAGAGGCAGTGGGGCGGGCGCACCCTCCATGCCAGAGAGCAGCTGGCTCAGTGGGCCTCCTCCCACCGTCCCGCACTTGGTGCCTGCCTGGAAGCATCTTTGTAGTGGGTACTGAGACCTGGCCAGGTCCCAGTTAAGACCCTTAGCCTCAGTGGTGATGGGATGTGACTTCCTCCCTCCAGGCCCCAGGTCAGAGCACACCCATCCTCCACAGATCCCGGTTGAACAACAGAGGCCCCAGAGACTTTTGTTGTCGTTTTAATTGCTGTTTCTTGTGAGAAATGCCACGTGGGATAGTAGGAAGAGCCTGGGCTCTGGAGTGACACTGGAGAGCTGAGCCTATCTGTGTGACCTTGGACTGGGTACTCTCCCAGACTCAGTTTCTTCCTCTGTAAAATGAGCATAGGAAAGTCGGCCTCACAGAGATGCTCAAGGTGCCTAGGAGGCCCCTGAGTGAGGTGAAGAGTGGAGCTCAGGACCTTTGGTCCTGAGTTAGTGAGTTCACTAACAAGTGGAGCCCAGACATCCTGGTGAACCATGGGCACAGTGAGAACAGCTCGCAGACAGCAGGTGGCCCGTGTCTCGGTGGTGGCCTCCGATGTATTGAGGGAGAAGCTGATGGCCAGAGGTGCAGGGAGGGAAGGAGCCTTATATTCATGGTTTCATTCATTCAGCAAATACTTACTGAGCACTGCTGAGGATACAGTAAAGCATAAGACTAATGTGGACCCCGCCTCCGAGGAGTTAAGGGCAGCACAGATCTTAATCAGTGATCCAGAAGAAAGGGTGCCCTGAGGATGTGTAAGGCCAGGGAAGGTCTCCTGGAGGAAGTGACTCAGGGTGAGATTAGAGTGATCAGTCAGCGCTAACCAGGTGGAGTGGAGAAAGAAGGGCAATGAGCATTCCAGACACAAGGGACAGCCTGTGCAAAGGCCCTGTGGCAATAGGACGTGAGGGTCTTTAAGGAGCTGAGAGATGGCATTTAAGGAGGGCAGTGCTTTCTTCCCTGATGGGACTGGAGGTGATGATGGTGCCTAATCCCTGCATCCCTGGCAGAGGGGAAGCTGGTGGGGCTTGCAGGAGCTGCCTCTCTGCCCCACACCCATCAGCCAGAGGAGAAAGGAAGTGAGCCTTTATTGGGTGCCTACTGTGCACTTTATGCATAGCATGCATGGCCTCATTTATCCTTCCTACATTGGTAGGCAAGTATCACTCTCTCCCAACAGAGAAGAAACTGAGGCTCTGAGAGGCTAAGTGACATGCCCTAGATCACACATCTAGGATGTGGTAGAGTCAGGGTTAGAACCCAAGACTCCAAACCTTATATTTCCCCCACATCCCCTTTCACCAATGGTAGAAGATTAGGTCTCATGGACTGTGATGAACTCTAGCCTGCGATCCCCAGAAATCTGGAGTCTCAGATTCATCATGTAAGACCTTGGAGGACTCTTGGTCAGAGCCTCTGTTGGGTATGTTAACTCCTCTACACAACATATACTCCCTCCCCACCCCCATGGGCTCATCAACCCCTGCTTCCCTACCTTCAGGGATGATGTATTAGTCCGTTTTCATGCTGCTGATAAAGACATACCTGAGACTGGGTAATTTATAAAGAAAAAGAGGTTTAATGAACTCACAGTTCCACGTGGCTGGGGAGGCCTCACAATTATGGCAGAAGAAGAAAGGCACATCTTACATGGCAGCAGACAAGAGAGAATGGGAGCCAAGTGAAAGGGGAAACCCCTTATAAAACCATCAGATCTTGTGAGACTTATTCACTACCATGAGAACAGTATGGGGGAAACTGCCCCCATGATTCAATTATCTCCCACTGGGTCCCTCCCATAACACATGGGAATTATAGGAACTATAATTCAAGATGAGATTTGGGTGGGGACACAACCAAACCATACCAGATGGGGAGCTTATAACTTCCTGAGGAAGCCCCTTCTCTCTTTGGAAGAGCCAAGATTGTCATTTTTCTTGTTGGCTTCTTAGAAGGTTGTGTGTATGTGTGTGTCTGTGTGTGTGTGTCTGTGTGTATGTGTGTGTGTGTTTGTGTGTGTGTTTTCCTAAGCATTTGGGAAACATATTGAAAGGTGTCTTATTTTTAAGAGCATTTTGGAATCCAGGGCCCTCTAAGTGAGGATGTGAGGTCTAAGTAAACAGGCACTGGGCAGGCAGCAGGAATCCTTTGAGAAGACCATCCCTTGTCAACACTTGTATGTATAAACACTTTTTGGACCTTCAAAGACATTTTCCCCAGAGGATCATGGCCAAGGCACAACCCCTCTCTTGAATAAGCAAAGTGTTAACTCTGAGAATGAAGGGGCAAATAAAAAAGGACACTTGTAAGCAGACCCTCCATTTGGGAGAACCTTAATTACAAGTTGTTAGTTGCAGTGGAAACCCAGGCTGGGTGGCCCTCCAGCTCATTGTCTTGCCCCTTTTCTCTCTCCCTGGGTGGGTCTCATGGGTCAGAGATTTGGCCCCACCCAGCCCAGCAGCTATGGGAAGAACCACCTTCTCTGTGAACTCACACTCATTCAGCCGCTTAAACAATGTGTCACCCACCCCCACCCTCCACTCCCGAAGTCACTGCTGAAATACATGCAGCCAAGAGTACTTATTCATTGTTATAATCAGCCTGTTTTACAAAATCAGTGTCTAAAGACTTTGGTGAGTGAACACATTTGAGACTGGAGGCACAGGGTTAAGCGTTATCATCTGGAGGGGATACTTGGAGCAGGGGAATACATGAGTTGACTCAGAGGAGAGGTAGAGAGACAGAACTGCCCAGGTTAGAACCTCCCAGGAACATTTACATTTAACAGTGCTTCTTCATCACCATCATCACCCTCACCATCACTACCACCACTACCACCATCACCACCACCATCACCATCATCCTTAACACCATTGCCCTCACCATCACCACCACCACCATCACCACCACCGTCATCCTTACCACCATTGCCCTCACCATCACCACCACCACTATCTCTACCTCCATCACCATCACTATCACCATCACCACCACCATTACCATCACCATCATCCTTACCACTATCACCCTCGCCATCACCACCACCATCTCTACCTCCATCATCATCACTATCACCATCACCACCATCACCATCATCCTTACCACCATCACCCTCACCATCACCACCACCATCACCATCGCAATCATCCTTACCACCATTACCCTCGCCATCACCACCACCACCATCTCTACCTCCACCATCATCGTTACTCTCACCATCACCACCACCATCACCATCATCCTTACCACAATTACCCTCGCCATCACCACCACCATCTCTACCTCCACCATCATCATCACTATCACCATCACCACCATCACCATCATCCTTACCACCATCACCCTCACCATCACCACCACCATCACCATCACAATCATCCTTACCACAATTACCCTCGCCATCACCACCACCACCATCTCTACCTCCACCATCGTCGTTACTATCACCATCACCACCACCATCACCACCACCATCACCATCACCATCATCCTTACCACAATTACCCTCGCCATCACCACCACCATCTCTACCTCCACCATCATCATCACTATCACCATCACCACCACCATCACCATCATCCTTAACACCATCACCCTCACCATCATGACCACCACCACCATCACTATCATCATCATCACCATCATCTCCATCACCATCATCACCATCACCATCATCATCTCTATCACTCACACTTACCATCACCATCACAGTCACCATGATCATCACCATTATCACCATTTCCATGATCATTATCACCATCATCACCACCTTACTCTCACCACCCCACCCCCACCCCACCACCATTAGCGTCATGATCATTATCGCATCACCACCATCATCAAGCATCACTGCCATCATTGCCATCACCTCCATCGCCATGGTCACTATCACTATCATCATCACGGGACTGTGGCTTTTGGTGCCCTGGAGGGTGAACCTTGGTTCTTCAGGGAGCCAGCAGATATATTCTATAATAATAGTACTAGTGCTATGATTACTAATATTAATAGTAATGAATGTCACTAACAGTTACTAATAGTGCTAGCACTATTATTATAAATAAGTATTAATAGTACTAATAGTAAGAACTGGTACATTTATCAATCAAGGTATATATATACCTTTGCTTTGAGCCCTCACCACAGCCCAGCAAATAGGGGTAGGTGTTTGATCCCCATTTTGCAGAGCAGATAACAGAGGATCCAATATTGATTTGCCCAAGGTCACATAGCTGTTGAGTAACAGAGTCTGGGTGGGGACCCAGTCCGGTAGGATCCTAAAAGCTGGGCTCGTCCTGCACTCTGCAGCATCTTGACCATGAGGGCCTCACTCTTCTGAGTGACCAGCTCTTGCCCCTGCACTCCTTGGCAGTCAGACATCCACGAAGCCACAACCTGGCCAGTCCCTCCAGAACTTAGGAAATGTTTTCTTGGCCACTTTCAGGGACATTGTAGCAGAGAAGTCCATTAGGCATTTGGACTTGTGAGACTAACCTTCATGTGATACTGATGGCAATAGTGATGGTGATGAAATTGATGATGAAATAAAAGGAGGAGGAGGAAGAGGGGGAGAAGAGGGAAGGAAAGAGGGAGGAAAAGGAAGAGAGGGGCCAGGCACGGTGGCTCACACCTATAATCCCAGCACTTTGGGAGGCCGAGGAGGGTGGATCACAAGGTCAGGATTCAAGACCAGCATGGCCAACATGGTGAAACCCCATCTCTACTAAAAATACAAAACAATTAGCTGGGCATGGTGGCAGGTGCCTGTAATCCCAGCTACCCGGGAGGCTGAGGGAGATAATCGATTGAACCTGGGAGGTGGAGGGTGCAGTGAGCTGAGATCGCACCACTGAACTCCAGCCTGGGCGACAGAGCGAGACTCCATCTCAAAGGAAAAGAAAGAAAGAAAGAAAGAAAGAAAAGGAAGAGGGGGAGGAAAAAGAGGAAAGGGAAGAAAGACAAGAGGAGGAAGAAAGTGACGATGATAAACTTGATGCTGGTGATGATGGTGATGACGAAGATTTAGATGGTGAAATATTAAGGATGCATACTAATCATGACAGCAGCTGGTACATACTTACTACGTGCCAGGCTCTGCCTCATTGGATCCTCATGACAACTCTGTCATGTAGGTGCCATTATTGCCCCATCTGTAGATGAGAAACTTGAGGTTCAGAGAAGTCAAGTGACCTTAGGATTCACAGCCAGCACTCTGCTACACCAGGCAAAGATATATGTCACAATGGCAGAGCCTGCAACTGTGTTTTCTATTCTTCCTTTCATGCCTTGAATACTTTGGGAAAACTGCAGAAACCCTGTTTCTGGCAAAACTTACATTAGCCCTGTTTCACAGATGAGAACTTGGAGATGTGTACTGTCATACAGTCAGTTCAGTGCTACCACCGCTCCTGGCATCCTCCTCGCCCCCTGAACCTGCCCCCCACCACCAGAGCCCCCCAGCCCACTCACCTGTGCTGTGTTGGTTCCGCAGACTCGGCGGTGGCGAGGACTGGGCTCCCTCTTCCGGAGGGTGTGCTGTGTGGCGCTCCCACTGCAGTTGCTTCTGCTGCTGTTCCTCCTCCTGCTGTTCCTGCTCCCAGTCAGGGAAGAGGACCGCAGCTGCACCCTGGCCAACAACTTCGCCCGCTCCTTCACACTCATGCTGCGCTACAATGGCCCACCACCCACCTAACCCACTGGGGCACACAGGTGACTTTCTCCTCCAACCTCCATCAGTCCCAGGGCCCCTCCTGAGGATGCTCGCCAGGGAAACTGGAAACAGGGGCAGGGCAAAGACTGCAGAGCTGCATCCATATCAGTGCTGTGTCAGCGTTCCCAGAGCACACTTACTTTTTATACAGTGTTGTCTTAGTCTATTTATACTAAATGTGTACTACATGTGACTAGGGAATAATGTCTAGAATTTTTATATGATCTGTATGTAAATGCTCAGTATGTATAATTTCATATACGAGGTCTATTTGGAGTTGGGAAAATTCCTAGCAATGGCTCCCTCCAATGGGATTTTGTGGTATTGTTGACTTGGTCTGCAGTCAACCCTAGAGAGCAAGAACAATAACATGTCACTTTCATGGCAACCTCTTCTCCAAAGCGAATCCCAGAATTCAGATGTAATGAAAGGCCTCTGAGCTGCAACGTGGAAGAGCGCCATAGACCCTCACTTGGTGCCCAGTGACTCTTGCTTTATGCGTAATGAGAACAAGTATGCTTGTCTAGTTTTAACAACCACAAAGAGTAGCTGCCACGTGTCAGAAGTAGAAATGGCAATGACCAGAGGCAGGTTCAATGATAGCAGTGACAAGTGACAGAGTGATATCAAGGGAGAAAAAGAAGAGCTGCAGAGAGCAGATCCCCGAACTAAGAAAGCACAGCTATGTGGAGGCATTGCATGCCGGAGCCCTAACCCCAGCTCTCAGCGGCTTCTGATCACACAGACCTATGAGGACTGTCCCTGGTGATGACACCGAGCCCCCATGAAACGGCGAGATCCTGCTCTGTGTGTTTCATTCAGGGAGAAAGGGAAGAAGACAAGCTTTATTTTTAAGATTTCCATGCAGACTGGTGAGGCACACTCGGTGAGCAGCACCCACTGGCAGTGCCCAGGAAAGATGTGTTTCCTCTGTTGCTCCTGGACTGAGTTTTCATCGTCGAGAGCTCGAGCTGCAGGTGAGAAGGGAAGCATCTGCCACGCCAGGGGCCAGGGATCGAGGGTCCAGGACAGAGGTGAGAGAATCTGCTTTGGAGTTCAGACTGTCTCAAGGGCTCTCCTTCCCTTTCCCAGAAAAGACTCTGGAGACAGCAGGTCCATGGGTCCAAGAAGGTCTCATGTGCATCCCCATATGGGACTAGGGCCCAGGCCACCCAAAACCAGGCCCTCTCCAGCCAGGTGTAGGCGAGCTGGGCTCCATGCACCACCTGGGCTGGGGCCGCGGTGACTCCATGTGAGTTCCCGAGGCCAGAAATTCATCCCTTCCTTGCCAGGGAACTCTGGGATGGTTCCTAAGTGCTCTACAACTGGATCATGTTTTTCCTAAATCAACACTAAATTTTCCCCTTTAAAAAAGTACTTAATGCCCACTCTCTACAAATGGATTTTGTCTGTTCAACTACAAATACGAGGGGATTTCCTCGGACCTTCTGTCCGGCTTTGGAATCATAAGGTATTATAGACCCAGAAAGGCCCTTTAAGTAGAGGGGAAACTGAGGACCTAAGAGGGCCTGATGCCCAGCACCACTGCTGTCTCACACACACTGACCCTTTGCCTTTCACTGTGAGCTCTGCCCTCGGGGACCCGGGTCCTAGGCAACTAGGACATTTCACCGGCAGGAAACCCGTGCTGCCAAGGAGAGCCCTTGGGGCTGACTCAGAAAGCGTACTTTTTTTTTTTCTTTTAACTCACCTGTATTTGTTACAACTTTAAGCAGAATGTGACTTGGGCACTATATTTCCATCCACAAGCCTGGCTCTGAGTTATTATTATTATTGTTATTATAATTATTTTGAGATGGAGTTTCGCTCTTTTTGCCCAGGCTGGAGTGCAGTGGTGCGATCTCGGCTCACTGCAACCTCCGCCTCCCAGATTCAAGCGATTCTCCTGCTTCAGCCTCCCGAATAGCTGGGATTACAGGCATCTGCCACCATGCCCAGCTAATTTTTGTATTTTTAGTAGAGTTAGGGTTTTACCATGTTGGCCAGGCTGGTCTCGAACTCCTGACCTCAGGTGATCCGCCCACCTCAGCGTCCCAAAGCACTGGGATTACAGGCATGAGCCACCATGCCTGGCCATTTTTTTTTTTTGAATAGCTTTATGATAAGCTGTAGGCTTATAATTATGCCCCTCCAAACAACACTTTTCTTTGGAAAACAAGCCCTGTGGACTCTCCATCCTTCCATCAAGTTCCTTCCCTCAAGCTGCTTCAGTTTAACTTATTTCTACAAGACTAGTACATGCAGAATTGGCAACTACAGGGGATGAAAAGTTCAAAAAGTAGATCCTACAACCCTGTGACTTGGTTTCCAAATGTCTAGAGAAATTTGTGATTTCATGGAAGAAGAGAAAGCACACTTTTCTCCAGATATCTGGAAACCAAGCCATAGGGCCGTTCTCTGCAGGCAACCACCTTACTGGAAAATCAGGAGCTGAGTGAGCCCAGGCAGCCAAGCCCAGATGTCCAGTCCTGGAAGTCAGAGCAGTGGCAGGGTGGGTGGGTGGGTGGAGGGGGGGCCTTGCCAGGTGTCCACTCTCCTATGTCACAGGTGAGAAAGCTGAGGCCCAGAATGGGGAAGAAACTGATCCATGGCCACACAGTGAGAGGCAGCAAGGCCAGAGCCCAACTGGCCACCATGGCCCTCAGGTGGTACCCTGCTCATTGTGGTATGATCCGCTCATGTCAGCAACTACATGAAAAAAACAGCCACTGGGCACATGTGCAGCCTGTCACATATACCACATGTTGGGGAAGGAGAAGCTGGAACATGCGGGCGGGGGTGGGAATATCTACCTATATTTTTTAAATTTTGATAATGATGCCATCAAGTCTGCTTGTTTGCATAACTGTTTTTTAAAAAAGAATTGATATTTTCAGTATTTTCATATAAATATACTTGTAATATGATGTAACAGCCCAGTTACTGGTGCTTCCAAGCGCAAGTGCAGTCTCCTTTGCTTAAAGGAGAGCCAGGCAATTATTCTTATGACTTTAGTGTCCAGCCTCTTTAACAGCCACGCAGAGCTTTAAGGTGCTCCTTGAGAAAGGTGGCGCTGTGGCGCGCGCGCGCACGCGTGTGTGTGTGTGTGTGTGTGTGTGTGTGTGTGTGTGTGTGTGTTTGTCTTGTTCGTCTGTCTCCAAAATGAAAGGGGTCTTAGAGTTTATAAGAATTGGTACTCTCATGGCCCAACACAGGGTGTGTGTGTGTGTGTGTGTGTGTGTGTGTGTGTGTGTCAGAGAGAGAGAGAGGAGGGAAGGAGAGGAGGGAGAAAGGACCACCAGTGGGTCGGTTGATGAATTAGTTATCCCTGCTTACCTGTCCCTCCCACCCCTTTCTTTCTTAGCCTGTTCTCTGCATGTGGAAAGGCACATGCAGCACCCAGAGGGTGTTTAAAAAGAAAAGCTAGGAGCGGGAGGGATGGGCAGGTACTGACAGCAGACGAGGCGAGGAGACCCTGGGAGGTGCCCAGTGGTGGCGGGACAGAGGGAACACCGACAAGGGAGACAAAGAATGTGCTCGTTTGGTGCTCGTGGGTGCTTGAGCCCCTTGGGCGGTACTTTGCAGCCTTGCTTTATGTAATTCCCACACCGACACCTGCCCCCAGGGTTTGATACTGTTTTACCCCCATGTTTGAGATGGAACACTGAGGCTTAAAGATATAAAGACCCTTGCTCATGCTGAAGTGGGTCCAAACCCACAACATGGGGCAATGAGGACCCCAAAGCCCAGGCTGGATTGGGGCTTCAGGCTGGGTCTACCAGGTTGCAGTCTCTGTAGCCTCTGGGAATGGAGTTCCCTGGGCAAGCAGGCAGAACTCTCTGCCCATCAGCTCGCCTGGGACATGGCCAGAGCGGAGCATCCAAATGTTTCCCTGAGGGACTGCCCTCAGCTCTGAGATGAGTCACCACCAGCAGCACATTCCCTTGGGCCATCTATCATTATCTTCACATTGCTCACCTGGAGGATGAGCCCCTCTAATGTCTCATGATGAGGTCCTCGGTCATGAACGACAAAACTCCGCACCCCCAATGCCCAGCACAGGATAAGAGCTTCAGCTGTGGTTTGTTGAATTACATTAAAAACCCAAAGGCAAATGTGTTTCCTGATACCCGACTCCCTTCCAGAGGAAATGGGTCATGGATGACCTGATCCAATTCCATCTCTCAGGCCCCGTTTGCTTCAGGCAGCTGGCTGGAGTTCCCTGCAGGGACCGGGGGTCCAAAGATGCTTGTCTCCGGGCATCTTCAGGGGAAGGAAGCTGGGGACCCTCTGCACCCTGGGGGCCAAGGAGAATGACAGGCAGAGGGCAGGAAAAGGCCTGAAGGCGGGCGGTTTGTGCTGGATGTTCCCTAATGGATTTTACAGCTGGCAAACTGGGACCGGTGGCATCATCCTGCCCTGCCTTGCAGGGGATGGGAGGCTGGGGCTGCCCACAGTTAGGGAGTAAAGAGGGGATCTTATCTCTTCCATTAGACTGGAGCCAGGCCTGACTGGGAAGCTGGGAGGCTTTGCAGAAGCTTTGAGGAACTGCACTTTATGGTGGTCTGGCTGGAGAGGGCGGACAGGGAAGTGGGCCAGAGGGAGTCAAAGGCCAGAGGTGATGTCAGGCTTGATTTACTGAACTGTGTGCTTAAAAGTGGTTAAGATGCTAAATTTTATGTTATGTTTATTTTACCACAATTTGAGGGTGAGAGGAGAGAGTGAGAGCAAAAGAGACAGAGAGAGAGAAGAGAGAGAAAAGGAGGAAGGGAGGGAGGGAGGGAGGGATAGAGAGAGAGAAAAAGAGAATGGGAATGGCAGGCTGTACCTTCATGGTTCCCAACTTTCCTCTGAGGACAAGCGCTAGTGGCAAAGCTTTCACTGACCAAAGGCAAGTGAAACAATACGAGGGAACAACTTGAGTTTTTCTTTCCATAGGATTTATTTTGCCCAAACGCTGGCTCTTCATTCTGGGATTATGTCCCTCCTACTTCAAGGGTGCTCAATGGCCTTTAGGAAATGAGGGATAGGTAAAGGTGGCTCCGTCTTCTTTGATGGTTTCTATTGTGTTTTGGGAGCCCTCATTGGACAAAATAAAAAGTTGCCAACTCTATGTTGGTTTTGCTCCCCATACAGTATTCTTCCTGGAAAAACATGCTGTCTGAAAGTTTGGGAACCCAGGAGATGGTTGGGAGAAGAGAGCAGCTTGAGGATTGCTTAGTGCAGGAGTCCCCGAGGGAGAGAAGGAAAGAGAAATGGGAAGAGGGACATCGTGGAAAGTTGTGGCAACTGGGTTCAGGGGAGGCCAGGAGCCTGCCAGCTGTGGCCTCTAAAAAAATAAAACCCAGGTGCTCACTGGCCCTGCCTTCCCACTGGCCATTCGGATGCTGTCCGGGGTCTGCGGCTTTCTCTCTCCTGGTTGGTGGGCAGAAGTGCCCTGTGCCTCTTTGCATCTTAATCCAATGCAACAAGCATTCTCCAGCCTGTGCCAGGCTTTGTGCTGGGAGATTCGGGGTGAGCAAAGCCCAGTCCCTGCCCTCAAGGAGCTTGCAGACGAAGAAAAGGGTTTGTGCCATTGAAGATGACCAACGGGATTGCAGTCATTGCCCTTGACTTTGCCCATCTGCCTTTCCAGAGGGGGCAGGCCCACTGTCACAGAAACTGGAAGAGCCACACAGGGGAGACAGTGGGAGAGCTCGGAACAGGGCATGAGAGTGTCTTGCTGCCTCTTGGAGGCCACCATTGTGACTATGAACCATACCGGGCAGAGGAAGTGGGTCAAGGAGGCCAGGGCAGCTGGGCCGGACAGGGAGAGGGCCTGGGCATGGCAGAGGAGGGGAAAATAGACTGACTCAGCCTCAGGAGGTCAGAAGGGTGTTGGGCTGTGCTTGGTCACAGAACAACACAGCTTGGAAGGCTCCTGGAGGCTTCAAGGGGAGGCTTAAGGCTAAGGCTGTGGATGTTGATTGTCGTGTCCATTACTAGCCCAATTATTAGTCTGTCTTCCTGGTAAAAATGTGTGGTTGGAAATGCCAAACTGAGAAGCCCACTTTTCCCCACTGGGGATCATCTGGGTTGGCGTGTCCATGCTCAAGGATAATCTCTTGCCCTTTCCTGCCCCCTGCCTAGGATTTCTCCCCAGAGGAGAGGAGCTGAGGGGCCTCCCAGGGAGGCTGTGCCTGTGGCTGTCACCCTATGATGCCAGCGGCTTCCTTTGGATTCTGTAATCAGAGTGTTTTTCACCGGTGTCTGCAGTGATTGCCAGGAAGCCTCTGTGTCCATAGCCCAGCGGGATCCTGCCCTAATTCCCTCTCTCATGGGGACTCAGCTAATTCTCACCCCAATCTCATTGTCACCAGTCTAGGTCAGCATTGGAGGGAGGTGTGGGCAACTACAGCCCTTGCTGCTTCCAAGACAGACATCAAAATAGTTGATCACCAACCTTTCCCACTCCCTACTCTCCAGCCCAATGGACCTCACAGTCCTCAAAACTACTCCAAGCTGCTGCCAATCAATCATTTTCTTATGTGAGCAAAACCTGTTTGACATCCTTACACCTGTACCAGCCCTCTCAGAGAGCTCTCAATTCTGGTCTCCTTTTCTTTTTTCTTTTTTTTTTTTTTTTGAATTTATGTTAAAATTAGGATGTTCCCAATCAAAAAATCATTTTTCCTTCATCTAGTAATTGGGTGAGACAAACTAGCCCCAGAAAGCCGACAATGGGATGAACCGCCAAGTAGGACTTTTAGGGGAGGCAAAATGGATTAGGAAATGCTAAGTTCTCTGTTGAAGGAGGATACCTGGATTCTTCAGGCTGTCAGAGATGGAGGGCTTCCATAGACTGCCTTGTTCCAACTTTGTACCCATTTTACAGGTTAGGACTCTGAGACCTCAGCAGTTCTTGTTTGGCCAGTGAGCTCAGGGAGTTAGTTCCAGGAGTGGGGGTCGGTCTCTGCACCCACTGGATGACAGCATGATACTGCTCAGCACTAGACAGGGTTGAGTTGGAACTCTGCTGCTGATGGGCTGTGTGACATTGGTCCAGTTCCTTACCACTTCCCCCCACCTATTGGTAAGGAGGGAAGTCAGCCCTGGAGCGTTCAGTGCTTCCTGAAACATTAGGTATCCTAGGATTGTGCGCGTGGGCTTGCATCTGGAAGAGAAATCCCTAGACTCAGCCACGAGTAACAGAATCCCTCCTCCCCCGACCAACTTTGGCTTAAACCAGTCAGAGACTTTACTTTTCTCTCCTCCTGAGAAGTCTAGATATAGGCAGTTGCTGGCATCGTCTCCTCAGGTTACAGATGTCAGAGCCAAGGCTTTGCAACTGTCCTTCCTTTATATCACAGTCACTTCATGGCCCAGGATGCTTGCTGTACCTCCAATTTTTCATGTGGGTTCCAGGTAGGAAGAAGGGGAGTGAACTAGACGAATCTGCCCTCCTCATTAGCAGCTTTCCCAGAAGCTCCTCCAGCCACTTCCGTTCTCATCTCATTGGCCAGGACTGTGTCACATGTTTTCCCCCACATCTGCAAGGAGTCTGGGAACATGCGCCCCAAAAAGATGGGGGCTCTTCTAGTAAGAATGAAGGGTAGGGTGGCTTGGAGTGGCACTTCGCTGTCTCTGCTACAATTGGAGGAAAAAACCAGAGTTTGTCCTGACCCTCCATGCCTTGGCTGTATGCTCCTTGTGTGGAACTCGAAGGCATCATCCTTGCAGTGTGAGAGTGACCTGCCACCACGGCCTGCCACCTCCTCTCAGGGGACCCTGAGTCCTTCTACCCAAAGGCATTGTAGACATTCTTCCTGCAAGGCTTGGGAACCGACAAATAGATCTGCCCAGCTTGCCAGAGTTTTTGTGCAGGAACAGCCCCTCCCGTCTTTGTCCTGGCGGTGAGCACCCAGGGCTAAGCTTTTGAACACTTTCTTTGTGTTTGGATTCAGCCCAGGCAGTGCATATTTACTTTCATTTCTTCTTGAGCTTGAGGAGCTCCTGGGTGCAAATCTTGGAAAATGAGGATCTCTGAGCCTTTCCAGGCCAGCTCTTTGTTTTCTAGCAGACAATTGAGGCTTTGAAAAGGAAAGTGGGTGGGGGCACCCCACAGGTGGCCCTCATCACCCAATTGCCATTGCCTGCAGGCTGCTTCAGCAGAGGCCCAGAGTCAAAGAGGACTTAAAACCAGCTGTCGTTTCTCCCTTAGCTTCTGTGTATGAGAGAAACGACTTCTGTTTTTCAAAGTAAGAACAAGGAGGAATTTGTTTCTAAAAGAACATTAAAACACAGGCTCGTGGTCTAAAAGCAAATGGTTCAGCAGGATGTTCAGGGCCTTAAAGCACAGACAGCAGGACTCAGCATCTCCCAGCACCTGCTCTCCGGTTGTCATGGTAACATCATCCCCAACCCAACCACCTTGTCCAGCCGAGAGACAGCAATCATAAGGAGGGACCTTGGTTTCCCCCGAGGATCCTGGGCTTCCTTTCTGAAACGCTTGCTTCTGAGCTCAGCAACCAGGAACACCAGGCCAGCCCATCCCCAGCACCTCTGTGGAGATGAGGGACAAAGTCCTACAGTCCCTCTTCCTGTTCTGATGAGAAAGGGAGGGAAGAAAACATACCCCGAGCGCCTGCAATATGGTCATGACACTTTCAAAAAGCCTGTGCTATGGAGTCATGATCAGAAACCAGAGTGTGGAGAGGGTCAGCAGCCTGCCTCAGAGCAGCCAGCTAGGGGGGGAGTGGTAAATTTGGGACTTGTACCCAGGCATGACTGGCTCCGAGCCCAGTGCTCCACTCTATGGAATGTTCCCTGGGCCTCAGTTGCTTTCCTTTCCTTTGCAGGCCGCGGGCTGCTGCCACTCTGGCAGCTGGTGAGTTAGCTGGAGGGCAACATTCCAAAGCAGGGGCAGCATGCTGCTTTCCTCCTGTGCCCACTCCTGCGGGGAAGTCCGTTGACTCCCACCGCTGAAGGGAGCTGGCAACACCAGGATGAGGTCCCAGGGGACGGGAGCAGGTACCCACTGTCTGTCTACCTTCCCACTGGAAAAGCACAGACAGGCCAGCGCTTGCGGGGGCAGGCAGAGGACAGAGTCGGCTTTGCACGGTCTCTGCCTGCTGAGCAGTTCCAATTCCTCTCATGGGAGAAACAAGGAGGCAGTCGCTTGTGCATGTTCCAGAAGTTTTATTGGGGAGGAGGAAGCGGACAGAGGAAGCTGTGTGTGCATGTGAAGGGGTGGGCAGGGTGGGAGGGATGCACGCGTATGTGAGCATAGCATGTGTGAGTACTACACACATCTCCATGCAGAAGCACAACTGGGCAGCCCTGGCTTCCAGTGCCGGGCTTCAGCACAACAGACACCAGCCTGTGGTCTCTCAGAACCCAGGGAGACCGCATCGGGCTCAGGACGTTTTACCCGAGGTCCAGAGTTTTATGCCTCTCCCTGGCATTCTCCATAAAGAAGGGAAGGTCAGATGACCCCTTAGATCTGCGTCATCTGGGAATTTCCTTGGGCTGGTTTAGACACGATGCCCTCTTTTTCTCAGGATAGCAGATAACCTGCTTTGAAAGAGGGCTTAATTCTGTGGGTCCTAAATTTTCTCCTTTCTCTCTCTCGTTCCGTGTGTGTGTGTTGGGAAAATGGCAAGTTTCCAATACCAGCTTTGGAGGAACGATTACGTTTTCCCTCCATTTCAAGTCCAAAAGACCAGAGCCCTCATTCCAAAGCCCCCCACCCAGATGGATTTTTCAGTTTCATTTGTCATCCGTCCCATGGGAGGGCCCCATGTCTCCTCAGAACCCATCCTGGAGGCAGCAGATGGGGTAGAGTGAGTTTGGCCTGCTCATGACCTCCACCCCTGAGACTGTGAACAAGGATGTCTGGGGCGATGCTGAGAATGTTTTTGAAGATGCTCCCAGATGACGCTGATGATCACACCAGATTGAGTGCTGCGATCGCCTTGAGTCCAGCTTCTGCATAAACGAGGTTCTCATAAACAAGTTCACTCTACCCTAAGCTAAGTCTATGTGAGCAAACCCACTTCATCCTTTGTACCTGGAGACCTGGTTACACTAACCTGATACTGACCTGTTCATGTAGCTGGAATGGTGTGTTTCATGCAGCGTGGACCAAGCAATGGCATGGGGTGTGTGTGTGTGTGTGTGTGTCTGTGTCTGTGTGTGTGTGTGTATGTGTATGCATTCACACTTTTGTGTGTATACGTGCATGTAGATGCGCATAAATGATTTTTGATGTGAAAGACAAACACATTCCATTGTTTTAAATGTTCTATTATGTAAACAATATGCAGAGGGACCATATCTACTCTTGTCATATTATTTGTGATGGTAAAACATGCATTTGCAATAAATTAAGCTTTCTGGGAAGGCAAGCAGTATTGGAGCCAAACGACTGTCTCAGAACATGTGTGTGTTATCTCGGTTCATATCAAGTCCAAAGCTAATGGAGCCTTCCCCGCCGTCCAGGGAGGAACACCAGGACCCCGGAGTTTCTTCTTAGTGCTATATTTTAAAGTTGCATTGACGTTTCCCTCCCCTTCCTTTTGTGCACGTTGGAAGTAGCAGTGTTCTGAAAGATGGTTTGACATTTTTGCTGTTGTTTTATGTTTTTAAAAATGTATCTGCTTTGTGTTTGGAAATAAAAATCTCTATTTTGGTCTATGAAATACTGTGTGGTTTGGAAATTCGTTTTCTGAAGTAGAGGAGTTTGTCCAAGAGGTTATGAGAAGAAAGATGACATGTGGCTAAGGCTGACATTGTAAAATTCTGACTTCCAGTTCAACCTCTTTCATGCAGAGGTTGAACTCAAGGCGACAGCAACACTCAATCTCATGTGGATATCAGCCTCATCTGGGAGCACCTTCAAACACATTCTCAGCATCTCTCCAGACCTCCTCGTTCACAGTCTCAGGGGTGGGGGTCATGGGCAGGCCAAGTGGATACTGAAAATTCCAAAATGCACTCTGGGTGCATTTTGTAGAGAAACAGCACCCCCAGTAGATCCAGGCACTAGCCCAGATAGAGGTAAAAGGACGCCTTTCCAACCATTTCACTCCCAACCCCAGGGATCAAAGCCCCACCAGGACAGTTTATTTCACAAAGAATTCTTGGGTTTGGCTATCTGATTTCATAACTCACAGTGCACTGGAAGCTGCAGAGGAGAAGGGGAGGACTCTGCCAGATGCAGGAGAAGCCGGAGACACCATCCTGACTTTTGAGGGCAGGTCTAAGAAACCGGCAAGTAAACCCAGGAGCTGCCACAGGCTAACAAAAGCTCCTAACAAGGACCTTGGTTTGCCAAGAAAAGGAAAATGTATGTCAGAATCTTCTGCTTACAAAGGAACAGAAGTGTACCCTTCAATTCAGAACACTGTCATTAGAAGGATTTAAAATAAAATGGTTTTGCCTCTAGTATAATTTGTTCTCCCAAGTGAGAACTTTTAAAAATTTTGCTATTATTTTAATAATGTGTGTAATACGTTTCCTAAGTTTTTTCCATCTCTGTGATCTTAAACCCTTCTCACCCTTTGGGAGGTGAGGCGGGATAGGGGGTGGGGGGACTTGAGTGAGAAGCATTATATCTGTAGCCCCTCACTCCTTACATGACTGGTAAAGGAAGAGACAAAGTTTTAGTCTCCATATGAATCCAAGTGGAGTCCAGAGCCGTGCATGAGACTTTGAACTGTTGGTGCAAAAGTTGTTACAGGCTGGAAGCGGTGGCTCATGCTTGTAATCCCAGCACTTTGGGAGGTTGAGGTGGGCAAATCATTTGAGGTCAAGAGTTCAAGACTAGCCTGACCAATGTGGTGAAACCCTGCCTCTACTAAAAATGCAAAAAAAATAGTCAAGTGTGGCAGTGCACACCTGTCGTCCCAGCTACTTGAGAAGCTGAGGCAGGAGAATCGCTTGAACCTGGGAGGTGGAGGTTGCAGTGAGCCAAGATCACGCCACTGCACTCCAGCCTGGGCGACAGAGTGAGACTCCATTTCGAAAATAATAATAATAATTATGGTTTTTGCCATCAAAAGTAATAGATTTGGATGTGGTTCAGTGGTGCCTGCCCTAGAGTTAAATGTCATTCAAATGAGTCTCTGAGTTTTTGACTTGGTGAAGCAGTTCTGCAGAGAAAGGGCAAAGGGTGGGGAAGTCTGTTCTTTTAGGAAGGAGGAGCGGTCCTTGGTTTTTCCATCTGCCTTGTTTAGGGCAGATGAAGCCAGGTTGCCAGCACTCCTATAGAGGACCCTGCAAATGGAAGAATCACTTTCCACTATCAGGCCGTGGCAAGACCACTGCTGGCTACAAGGAGTTTACAGCTGAGGGAGGTGATTTCACCCAGCATATCTGGATCCATTGTCTAAAGTCTTAGAGTAGTGCTAAGTACCCTCACAGAAACACTTGTGAGTCTTGTGGCCTTGAATAACAAGAACCCTTATCTTCTAAGTAGTTGTCCAAAAAATAAAGCAGCATGTTTTTTGAAGAAAGACAGAACTCTGTCCACGGGGATGCTCTGCCTTTTAGGTCTATATGGAATTGATCACGGCATAGCCCTGTGTAGCTGATCTGAAGAAGCCTTAATCCGTATAACATAAAGGTATGCCACGTGTCATTTATGTTAACTAAACGTGGTATACATGTTTATTTCCACAGTAGAAGCATCAAACCTGGGGTCAGGAACTTCAGGGTTAAAACACTGTTTCAGTGAGAAAACTAGATTTACCCTTCCTTGTTTTAATTTAGCACCTTTTGTGGGAACCCAACCCACTGTGAGAGTAACATTAAACACACACGGTTTCTAAATCTTTACTGAGTTCTCTAGTGTTTCTGGCTGGACGACTCATTCATTTTTATGACCGTGCGATTTTTTTTCACAACCAGGCGTCCCATGGAAATAATTATCTTACCTCAGTTTTCATCCACGGCTTCCAAGCCCAACCATGACATGGTTAATTGGAGAGATCCATCATCTTCTCGTGGAATCCTCTTGGTGAGAATGTTACTCAGCTACTTGGCCCTGCCAGCCTCCTCTGTCACTGCCTCTGCAGCCCTGGCTCTCCGTCCTGCTACCCTTCATTATGCTGCAAAAGGAGAGACCCCAACTTGCTCAGGGCTTCCGGGCTGGAATTCCATATTGCAATTGCATACTGGCGTGCATCCTGGTCCCTGCTCCCCGCTCCAGCTTGGTTTTCACTGTGGCCTGCTGCTGCTGATTTCTAATAGGAGGGCTCCTCTACCAATGGACAGCGAGGGAAATTGCTCTAAATTGTTCTGAGACATGGCCTGTCTCATGCTATCTGTATTTCCTCTCTTTGGGCTTGTGCAAATCACTGAGGCCCTTTTCCTTTGGAATGAGGTGATGGGATAACAAAAAGTAAAAAGCAACAAACCACAAGGCTGAATGCAATGTGGAATCCTGCATTGCATCCTGGAACAGTGAACAGGCATTAGTGGAGAGGCCAATGATACGCAGATCAAGTTAGCAGTTTCATTAACACTATTGCACTGGTGTTAATTTCTTGGTGTTGACAAATTCCCCATGGACATGTAAGATGTTACCATTGGAGGAGACTGGGTGTGTTTGTCTATTTTTGTGTAGCTATAAAGAAATACCTGGAGCTGGATATTTATAAAGAAAGGAGGTTTAATTGGTTCACAGTTCTGCAGGCTGAACGGGAAACATGGTGCTGGCATCCACCTCTGGTGAGGTTCTAAGGAAGCCTACAATCATGGCAGAAGGTGACAGGGAGCCAGCATGTCATATGGCCAGAGTAGGATCAAGAGAGAGAGGGAGAAAAGTACCACACTCTGTTAAACAACCCGATCTCTGTGAGCAAGCATTCACTTATCACCAGGGGGATGATGGCGCTAAGCCACTCATGAGCAATCTCCCCCGTGATCCAATACCTCCCACCAGGCCCCACCTCCAGCACTGGGGATTCCATGAAATCTGGAAGGACAAACATCCAGAGTGTATCACTGGGTGAAGGTTATGGGAACTTTGTGCTGTTTTTGCACCTTTTCTAAATGATTCCAAATAAAAATTTTATTTATTTATTTTTGAGACGGAGTCTTACTCTGTCGCCCAGGCTGGAATGCAATGGCGCCATCTCGGCTCACTGCAAGCTCCACCTCCCGGGTTCACTCCGTTCTCCTGCCTCAGCCTCCTGAGTAGCTGGGACTACAGGCGCCCGCCACCATACTCAGCTAATTTTTTGTATTTTTAGTAGAGACGGGGTTTTACCATGTTAGCCAGGATGGTCTCGATCTGCTGACCTCGTGATCCACCCGCCTTGGCCTCCCAAAGTGCTGGGATTACAGGCGTAAGCCACTGTGCCTGGCCAAAAATTTTATTTGTTGTTTGTTCCATTTTATTTCATTTCTATTTTCATTGGAATGAAATGAATAGAATCTTATCAATAATCTGTTTTGCCAATCTAGTAAATGAAAAGATCTAAATTTTTAAAAGCATTGAACATTTCAAAAACTGATTTTGCAGTTTTTAATGATATCTTTATAATCAAGAAATAGTAAAAAGTTACATGCTAAATAATGGCATGTTCCAAAACAGATTAGTCTTCCCTTCCAAGTGGCAAATTCAGCAGTATTTAGGACAAGCACTGTATGATTTGAACACTAGAAAAATGTCTATTTCCTTCTTTTTTCATCAGCTTACATATTTTCTTTCTTTCCACACTTAAAATTCTTTTCTTTTAATGGACAAATAGTAATGTTACATATTCATGGGGTACATAGTGATGTTTTGATACATACAATGTAAGTGATCAGATCAGGGTAATTAGCATATCCAGCATCTCAAACATTTATCATTTCTTTGTTTTGGGAACATTCAGCATCCTTCTTCTAGCTATTTGAAACTATGTACTATTGTTAACTATAGTCAGCCTACAGTGGTGTAATATTCTAGAACTTATTTATCCTATCTAGCTGTAATTTGTATCATTTAACAAGTCTCTCCCTATGCTTCCTTCCTCCTACTCTCCCTAGCTTCTAGTATCCCATTTTACTTTTTACTTCTATGAGATCAACTTTTTTTAGCTATCACATATGAGTGAGAACATGTGGTGTTTAACTTTCTGTTCCTGGCTTATTTTGCTTAACATAATGTCCTCTAGTTCCATCCGTGTTGCCACGAATGACGAGATTTCTCTTTTTTTAATGGCTGAATGGTATTCCATTGTGTATATATCCCATATTTTTTACATCCATCTGTTGTTGGACACCTACGTTGATCCCATATCGTGGCTATTGTGAACAGTGCTGCAATAAACATGAAGGTGCAGATGTCTCTTCAATATAATGATTTCCTTTCCTTTGGATAAATTCCCAGTAGTAAGATCACTAAAAATTTTATTTTTAAAAATATGATTTTTTATGGCCCTGGAAAAAAAATGTGAAGTTTCTCTTTTGCTCTTAACTTACTCCCTTAAAAGTGACGGTGAAACTGTTCTAGGAACAGGCTTGGAATCATCCTGATCAGTGTTTGGCTCCAAGCAACCAAATCTGCAAGGCATTGGACCTTAACAAAGTTCTCCCATCTTCTGGAATACTTATCTCAAAGGAATGTGGTTGGGCGGATTAAATGGGATAGTATGTGTAAAGGGCTTTCACAGTGCTCAGCCCATAGGACACACTCCATAACTGGAAGCTATTTATGCCACCCCATCCCAAATGCCTTCCCGGGTCATGCTAGGCAGGTTCTGAAGAAGTATCTTCTTTTACATTCTCTAGGATGCATACTCTGACCCCAAAGTACTGCCCTGCAACTATTGCCAGGAGTCCGGGATCTCCCTTATGGGCTTACAAGTGTCCTGAAGATGCTTGTTAAGGGGAGAGTCTAGAATCAGTCAGCAGTCAGTTGCAAAAAACAGAATCCACTCTAACTAGCTTAAGGAGAAAGGGATTTATGATGGGGTATAAGATGGCTCACAAAATTGTTGAAGAACAGACTCTAATCTGAGATTTCAGGAGGAGCTCAGCCTCAGGACCATGCTGCCTCTTTCATGGTGGAGAAAGTTGCTGCTGCTGCCCCGCAGGAGGCTGCCAGACCGGGAGAATACTGCAGCTGCGGACTAAAGGCCTCGCCTCCGTTGCACTGCAGCAAAGGGGTGCCCATGTCAAGCTGTCTCCTCATGCACCTCCCTCCCACACTCAGCATCATGAAGGAGAGTTGGAATTGGAAAAACCTGGTTCACATTTAGAACACAGCAGCAAAGGAGGCAGGGATATGCCATGTCATTTATTTTTTTAAAAAAATGATTTTTTTTTTAGAGACAGTCTCCCTATGTTGCCCAGGCTGATCTCGAACTCCTATCTCGGCCTCCCAAAGTGCTAGGATTCCAGATGTGAGCCACCACACTCGGCCAATGCCATTTTAGCTTTACCCTTCTGCATTATGGGAAAACATCTTGCAAGGAGTTTAACGGGCAATTAATAAGCAAATCTACAGTATCCCCCACGGCCCATGCCTCTGGATACTTCATGTCCCGGTGTACCCCAATTTCCATATTTAAACTTCCAAGCAAAAACAGCAGTGGAAACAATAGCTCCCATATTCCACCTAATGCACCTACCCCCGTATGAGCAAGTGAGTGCTTAGCAAAACGTCTCATTTATCAATATATCCATTTCTGTGCTCTGTTCGTTTTCCTCTGGTTCATTCACAATTTTACTTGATGTCCTGAAGTCTGTGAACTAAATTATGAGGTTAGCTGTCGCATCCCTGCCACCAGGCCTGCTTGTTCATGGGCAACTGAACTGACATCCAGTGATGTCTGGACACCTGATTATCAAGAGCCTTCTCTCCACAGATGGACTTTTGATGATCATTCAAACAGTACATACATATCGTTATACCCAAGATCTCGCTGAAAGGGCTACCCATATATGTTTTCCTCAAACTTCCATGTTATCAATCCCCATTCTTGTCCTTTTCGAGCCCTTGACCATCCTTAAGGAAAGAATCAAGTAAAGAATATTTAAATAAAAAATATCACTGAGCTCATTTTTTTTTTAAATTTTTTTTGAGATGGAGTCTCACTCTGTTGCCCAGGCTGGAGTGCAGTGGCGCGATCTCGGCTCACTGCAACCTCCACCTCCCAGGTTAAAGCACTTCTTCTGCTTCAGCCTCCCGAGTAGCTGGGAACTACAGGCGGGTGCCACCACACCCAACTAATTTTTGTATTTTTAGTAGAGACACGGTTTCACCATATTGGCCAGGCTGGTCTCGAACTCCTGACCTTGTGATCCACCCCCACCCCCCCACACCCGGCCTCCCAAAGTGTTGGGATTACAGGTGTGAGCCACCTCACCTGGACTATTAAGCTCTTATTATACATCAAGAATAAATAAAATGGTGAACAAAACAGAAACCCCCAAACCCTGCCTTCCTGGAGCTTACTCTCTGGTGCTGGGTACTGCCCGTTCTTCTGTGTAGATCTGTACTCTCAGTCATTTCTCCTTCTAGGCAAAATGAACTACTAAATACACATTTCAAAGACAGTGGGGGACGTTCCTTCCCCATTGTCTTTCATCAGCAGCCTTCACGGGGGCTGTAATCCTATAGCATTATACATCTGACTAGTTGCATTATATCAGGCAAGGTCAACTAGGCTCAAATACTTTTTTTTTTTTTTTTGAGACAGAGTCTCACTCTGTCACCCAGGCTGGAGTGCAGTCACTCTGTCACTCAGGCTGGAGTGCAGTGGTGCGATCTCAGCTCACTGCAACCTCCGCCTCTCAAGTTCAAGCGATTTTCCTGCCTCAGCCTCCAAAGTAGCTGGGACTACAGGCACCTGCCACCACGCCTGGCTAATATTTTGAATTTTTAGTAGAGATGGGGTTTCTCCACGTTGGCCAGGCTGGTCTTGACCTCCTGACCTCAAGTGATCCGCCTGCTTGGCCTCCCAAAGTGCTGGGGTTACAGGTGTGAGTCACCATGCCCGGGCTCAAATTCTTTATTCTGATGCCAAGTGAAGCTGTGAATGCCAAGTGGATGCCAAGTGAAGCTGTGGGGTGGGCTGAGGGTTAGGGGTTTTGCAGCAGAAGTAGTCATCCTGGGGGCTGTGGACCATTGGTAAGGCCTGCATGTTTATTTCCCCCCACTCCCAATTCATACGTTGAAATCTTAACCCGCAAGGTGATGATATTAGGAGATGAGGCCTCTGGAAGGTGATTAGGTCATGATGGTGGAGTTGTCATGCATGGGATTATTAAAATGACCCCAGAGGGAGAGCTTGCCCCTTCAACCATGTGAGGACACAGCAAGAAGGCACCATCTATGAACCAGGAAACGTGCCCTCACCAGACACCGAAACTGCTTGTGCCTTGATCTTTGACTTCCCAGACTCCAGAACATGAGAAATAAATTTCTGCTATCAGCCACCTAGGCTATGATATTTTGTTATAACAGCCCAAATGGACTAAAACACCCACATACACATGCAGCTCACAAAATGACCAAATAAGACACTGGGCAAAGATTTCAGGCCTGGGCATTCATTCAGCAAGTGGACCATGGCACTGAGGACAGGCAGTGTGAGGTTACCACCCATGAGAAAACTGGACAAGCATCTGCCGAGGTCCCTCCAGCCTACAGGGCTCCTGCTCCCCTGAGCACTGCTCCTGCTATGGAGTTCTTCTCCGTTGCCTCACTTTGGACCATCCTGGAAAATGGACCCTCTCTCTGACCACAGTCTGTGATTGAGCACCGTACACCTGGGATTCCAACCCCCAATCTCTGCAGGCCAGTTTGTGACCTCAGCTCCGCACTTCTCACACAACACCGCCATGGCTCTTTGTTTGCTGCCTGTTCTGTGCTCTCGGCTGCTGGCACTGACCTTCTTGTGTTTGCTCCTGTTTGGGGTTTCGTAAGTTCAGATTTGTCTACTTGTTTGTTTTGATTCTCAGCGCCTCAGACAGGGGTAGACCTGTGGGTCAAATCTAGCTGCCACTAGTTTTCACACAGTTCAAGGAGTAAGAATGGGTTTTAAATTTTTAAGTGGGTTACATTTTAAATGGTTATGTAAGTACCAACAAAATAGCTTTAATTTTGCCTCTTGCGCTACAAAGTCCTAAAATATTTACTCTTTGGTCCTTCACAGAAGCGTTTGTCAACTCATGCTCAAGGACATCGCTCGTGCAATTTCCCACTTGATTAATCCATGTAGCCAAGCTGTCCATCCCCAAATCCCAGCAAGGTCCTTCCCTATGACCAGCTCCCCAGCAGGCTGGCCGTGACCTCCCTGAAGGGGGCCAGGGAGAAAGCACACTGGCCGAGGAGGCAGGAGAAATCGGTTCCAGCCTCGCACTCATCACCAACTTGCTTTGTGACTTTTGGTAAGTCCCATTCCCTCTCTGTACCTCAGATCCCTCTCTGTCAAATGGGGAGTTTAGATGTGAATCACCTTGGAACTCTCTCACAGCACTGCCAGTCCTCGCCAAACCATTGTTCTCCATAACCATGAGGAACATGGGAGAGAACAAGGCACGGGACTGTCCCAGGGACCCCAGGATCGAGCCCACGATCAATTCTTCATCCTAGGGCATGGGTGACAGGTCACGCGGGCACACAGACACACATGCTATACACTGTAGACACGTGCACGCACCTGAGTGCCTATGCACACACACCCCTCATTCATGCACCACACACACAGAGGCACACATAGACACAGACACACTCCACACACACACACCTACACATACACCACATACCTGTGTGCAAGTACACGCACCACACACAACCATGCACCACACACAGAGGCACACACAGACACGGACACACTCCATACACACACACACACACGTACACATACACTACACACCTGTGTGCAAGTACATGCACCACAAACAACCATGCACCACACACAACCATGCACCACACAGAGGCACACATAGACATAGACACACTCCATACATACACACTTGCACACATACAATCACACACACCATGCATACACATACATGCCACACACACAAAACACACACCACACACAGATATATGCACACATGCCAAACACACCCACCACACCACATACAGGCATACACACATGGATGCACCACATACAGACACACACATACACATCATAGACACATGCACATGCTTGCACATACCCCCCCACCTGCATACATGTGTGTACACACCCCCCCACACACCAAACACACACAGATGCACACATACACTACACATACAGATACACTACATACCACACACAGACACCACAGAGGCACATATGGATACAGATACAGACAGTCAACATACACAATTGCCAGACATGCAAGCCATATACACAGGTGTGCACCCACACCACACACACAGAGACCTACATAGACACAGGCACATGGTGCTCTGGGCAAAGTGTTGTGACCGTGTCTCACAGCTTGTCAGGTTGGGAGCCGTAGCAGAGCTCTGGGGGTACATCCCTGGGGGATCCCTCCTCGACTCTGGTCTGATTAAGTCAGCTCTGCAGAAACCAGAAAATTAAATTTGGGGCCATGTCTGTCTTCCGGATATGGTGCATAATTTCAGGATTACTCTGGGTAAAGAAAAGAGAAAGGGCTCTTTTCTTTTTTTAGGGTTTGGAAAGGAAAACATGGTTGTGTGGGCTAACGTGTATTGCTGGGCGAGGTCTTCAGGGGTATGGTTCGGAGCCATGAGGGAGGTGTCTGTGCAAGCAGCAAGCCTTCCTTTTTGGGGTCAGGTAGGGGGTCGGTAATGCAGAGGTTATAAAGAAGGGGATTGCATTTGATTAATGAAATATTTTCTTACAATCATGTTTTTGCTGAAATGCATGTTCAACCCTGACCAAAGGCCAGGGAAGCCAAATGCAAAACATATAGTGTGCGGTTGCCAGAATATCTCCCAAGCTACATTTTAATATATGTCAAAATTCAAATTTACCCTGGAGTCAAGGAAGTCAGAGAGGGAGACCTTTGCCTTATGGGTACTGCATACCATGCCTAATAAAATGATAATGCAACCTTCACAGTTTGCTAGGCACTTCCACCCACAGTCTTTCATTTGATTCTTACAATAATGTCAAATGCTTTTTCGTCTCTTCTACTGAAGAGTAAAACAAGGCTGAGAGAGGTAGAAAGGTGACCCCAAGATCATAGCCTGAAAATGGCCTTGCTGCTGTCCAGCCCTGCCCTCCAGTGATCTCTTGTTCCAAACCTGCAACACAGCAACGAAGCAAACCCACTGTTTATGTCTCCTCATTTGCAATCCCAAAACTATCAAGAGCAGATGAGAGCAAGCCCTTAAGGTTAATAGAGCAGAGTTAGGGAAGCCTGAGCAAAATCTCTTATCCCTGAGGTACCTGATTTGTTATCTGAATGGCTGCCAACACAGAGCACTGTGTTAAGAGGGATTCTGAGGCTGTGATCAAGGAAAGAACTGCATGATCTCTTGGTGATATCTCCCATGACCGTCGTAGGGAGGGGCTTATTGTCATCTTCACTTTGGCCTCAGTTTCATTATCTATAAAGGGGAAGGAATTGCTCTCAATCTGGGTCTGTGAACTAACATGCCTACAGAACCCAAATAGGAAACATCTGAGCAGACCAGATGTATTAGTTTGTTCTCGCACTGCTATAAAGAACTACCTGAGACTGGGTAATTTATAAAGAAAAGAGGTTTAATTCTCTCACAGGTTCTACAAGCTCTACAGGAAGCATGGATTGGGAGGCCTCAGGAAACTTACAATCATGGCAGAAGGTGAAGAAGAAGCAGGCACGACTTACGTAGCTGAAGCAGGAGGAAGACAGCGAGCCTCTGCTACACACTTTTAAACAAGCAGCTCTCATGAGAGCTCACTATCACAAGAACAGCAAGGGTGAAGTTTGCCCCCATGATCCAGTCACCTCCCACCAGGCCCCTCCTCCAACATTGGGGATTACAATTTGACATGAGATTTGGGCAGGGAAACAAATCCAAACCACATCCCCAGACCAAGTGTAAAAACATCCTGAAAGAGGGAAGGTTGGGATCTTTGTCCAATCATTGCCATGTGGGGATGTGGGCTTTGGATTAGAGTGACAGTTTCTCAATCATTCAAGATTTCACATTATAATGTTAAAAAAATTTTTTAGGTGGCAACTAATTTGAATATTGTTAAAAAATACCTGTGCTAACATGCGTGTGTACGCATGTGCTGTCAGGCTGGGTGTGGCCCACAGACCATTGCTTTTCAAGCTTTGGTTTAAATAGTCCCCAAGATTCCTTTCATTTCAAAAATTCTAAAATTCTGTGTGGGATGCAGGTCCACAGACTAGGTGCATGTGAAATGTTTCTCAATAGATCTAGAGTTCTAAACTCAGTCCCTCACCCACGTGGGCCGAGATTAGTTTGAGCACCTGCTGTGTGCCTATTGGGCTTCTACAGACATTGTCTCACTCAGGCTTCATGACTAGTCCAGCTGGCTCTTCTCCCTAATTTTGCAGCTGAAGACACAGGCTCAGAGAGATGACTAATTTATCCAAGGTTGCCCAGCACATAACCAAACTGAAATTTACTCCTTGGTGATTTCTCAAGATTTTGGTTTCATGATGGAAATCCCATGACATAATCAGCACTCAGTGGAAACTCAATGATAAATGGGTAAAGCTTGGGAGGGCTTCACCCCAATATTGTATCTAGATCCGCTGTGGGATTTCCAGCATTCCCAAGGATTGTAACTTGATCATCTTCAATGAAGAACCCAGCAGGCATTATCAGGCTGGGCCGGTACTGGCAGCCCCTGGGTGAGCAATTTCTGGCAGGCATCCAGCCCATAAAGTGTTCTAAAAGGTCGCTTGGTTTTGGCTGTTGGTAGAAAGTGGGAGAGATGGAGAGGCCCCGAAAGCTGGGGTCTTTCCCATCTGTTCCACATTACAATGCTGTTAAATATGTTATGATGTCCATTGTACCAACAAATACAAGCAGAACTAATCTCTTTGTTTAAGGTTCCTTGACTGACATCATTGGTAATTAGATGACATACTTATTTTCTCATGACAAGAGTGGACTGGTTCAGTGAGAGGTTTGGAAAGAGTACAGGCTCTCACCCACGAAGTTTAGTGGGAAGTATCTTGATGCTGATGGACGTGAAAAACGACAGCTCCAGGGATGGGGATGGAAAAGAGAAATGCTTTGCCATTGTCTCAGCCACAGAGATGAAATCTAGAGGAGACTAAAGACTTTCTGAGTGTCTATTCATTCATCTGTCCATCCATCCATCCATCCATCCATCCATCCAATTATCCATCTATCCATCCATCCATCCATCCATCCATCCTTACATATATCCATACATCAAGCCAGCCATCCATTCACCCATCCATCTATCCAACCATCTATCCATCTTTCCATCCATTCATCCATCATCCATCCATATATTCAACCATCTATTCATCCATCCTTCCATCCTCTGTTCATCTCTCCAACCATCCATCCATCCATCCATACATACATACATACATACCTTCAACCCTCCGTTCACTCATCCATCCATACATCCACACATCCATACATCCATTCATCCTTCCATTCATCCATCCATCATCCAGCCATCCACCCTTCCATTCATCCATCCATACATCCAACCATCCATTCATCCATCCAACCATCCATCCATCCTTCCATCCATCCATGCATCCATCCGTCCTTCCATTTGTCCATCTTTCCATCTACGCTTCCATACATGCATCCATATCCCCATCCATTTTTTTATCCTCATTGCTGGAAGGGAGCCACAAGCTGAGGGATGCACACGGTTTCTCGAGGCTGCATAAGGCAAGGAACAGATTTTCCTCTAGATCGTCCAGAAGGAACATAGGCCTACTGACTTGATTTTTAGTACCATTTTAGGACTTCTGAGCTCTGTAAGTGTAAGAGAATAAATCTGTGCTATTTTCAGACACCAGGTATGTGGTAGTTTGTTACAGCAGCAATAGGAAACTCATACACAAACTCATGGGGTCACCAGAAGCATTAAATTAGCTAATATATAAAACGCAGTTAGCACTATGCCTGGAGCATAATAAATGCTCAAAAAAGTAGTAGTGACTCTTATTTTTGTGGGTGCTCTTATGATGTATTTTGGGGATGTGGCCTTGCCCTCTGAGGAGCCCTCAGTCTATTGTGACACAAGAGAAGTAAATTTCTGGGGGTTGGATAAAGGGGAAAGCAAAGAGAAGCCCTCAAAGTGAGGAGGGCTGTGGTTTTGCTGCCTGAAACTCATTCACCATGCGAGCACTGGGGCTCCAGAGGGGTAAGGGGTGAGTTAACACCTGATCCTAATGTCAGGGTGATGTCGCAGCAGCATAGCCAGATCCAAAGCAGACTGCAGGCCTGATGGAGAGGGTGCTGTTCACATCTAGCTGGGGGCCTGATTCTTAGCACACCATCCCCCAGGCTTCTGGGCAGCTTGTAATGCTCTTCCTCATGCATTGACATGTTTAAACCTTGCTTACTCCTCATAATAATCCTCTCTTGTTTTCTAAGCACTATTTTTGTTTCAAAGTGATAATAGCTAAATTTGTTTCTGATTGAAAGTGTAATGCACGCTCATCGAAGCAAATTTGGTAAAGACAGTGAACTTTGATATTTTCTACAACAATACTTATGATTAGTCCCAAATCTTCACACTCCCCCTACCAGCTCCCTGTGGCATGTGCTTGATCAGGGGCTACTGCTCCGGGTGGGATGCTTGCCATGTCTTGGCTCTAGGCTCAGCTATGCAACTTGTTTTGACCAATGAGATGGGAGCAAACATGACAGTAAGCACAGGCCTGAAAGCACTGGCACCTCTGCCACCTCCATGAGAACATGCTGGATTAGCATGTTCTCATGGCATATGGGGCAGAGATCCTCACGCCCATTTTCAGAGACACGTGGCCTATTTGCCCCATCATTTCAGTAGACAGCCAGCTGGCATTGAACCTGTTAAGTGAGCCCAGTTACAACGAAAAGAATCACAGCTGAGACCAGCCTGCCTCACTGACCTGCGTATTCCTGGGATAAACAAATGCTTATTGTTTTAAGCCACTGGATTTGGAGAGAGTTTGTCATGTACCACTATTGTTGTAATAATTAGAATAATGATTACAACCACTACCAATGACATGTACTGAAGATTTACTGTGTGCTGGGTTTGTTACTAAACTCTTTTTAAACATCAGTGTTTCTTACTAACATATCTAGATAAAAGAATCACCTAGAAGTTTGCAGGAAGGCCCCAGAGTCCCACCTTTACTTAATCAGAAAATCTGAAGAGATGCCTGGGAACCTGCATTCTAACATCTCTCTCTTGACTTTTGGGCACCATACACCTGGGAACCATTAACACTTGTTATCTTGTTTCAGCTATACAGCATTCCCATGGGGCAGAGATCCTCATGTCTGTTTTACAGACAAGGAAAGTGAGGCTCAGAGGAATTAAGTTTGCTAGCTCGAGGTGGAGCCAGAAATTGAACCCAGGCTTTATGATAGGCAGAGATCAAGCCCTTGGTTCATCATCAAGGCTGCCTGCTGTGGTCAAGGGCTAGCTTGGTATAGCTCCCCTCTCGGCCTGACATTCTAGGGGCTGCCTCTGGTGACCAGCAATAAGTGCTGTTCCGGGCTCAACTGAAGCTGGGGTTGCTCCAGAAAGAGGTGAGAAGTGGCAGGGGATTAAAGTCTGCTTTCTTTGCTAAAATGGAAATTGTTGTTAAATAAGAGCATAAATATTTAATTACCCACAGTGGCTACTCTTTGCATAACAATTTCAAGTCCAGATTCAATATGAAGCAAGCTTAACACAAACACAACACCTGGGTGCGAGTCCCATACCTTCTGGCTAAAGTCAGCTCTTCCTGCTTACTCACTCCAAGGCTAGTTTCCCATGGTCTGCCCTGAAGAGAAGGCTTTTATTTTATGCTCACTTCTGCTCCCAGGTGATGAAAAGTGCCAGCTACCCGTCCACAAGGGCTTCTCATACCACAAATGGCTCCAACATTTAAAATCTCTGCTAAAAGCCCTTAGAGCACAGTTCATTGTCTGAGGTAGAGGTGATGGTGGTGTGGTTTCCCCATGCCATTGGCTGTACCTCATGACTCCCAAAACAGCAAGTTTCAGGGGCTACTTTTCCCTGTTCTCTCCATGACTTATGTCCCTTTGCCTAGATTTTCTCCTCTTCTAAGCTCAAAGCAGAAAAGATGCAGCCATCTTGCATTACGTCTGTCTCTGCGTGCTATACGAAGGCTGATATACAAATCCCTGCCCATGCTGGGATTCTTTCTTCTGACTTAGGCTCCAGCCTGTCCTCTTGCTCTCTGAGCTGTTCTCTTGCCCCTCAGATGGTCTGTGGCAGCAAATCACTTCTCAGGAAAGCCCTGCTGCGTTTAACACTTCATCACCTCCTCTGAGAAATATTTCTGGGATCTGCTACTTCAAAATGGCAGGCTTATTCTCTGTCTAAACACTTTAAAGATAAGAGCAACAGAACCTTGAGACAAATTCCATAGAAATTATTTCAGCTGGGTGAAAATGTGAAATGGCTTAGCATTTGGGAGGCTCACAGATGGCCAAGGATGACTGGAGTGTTGGGGCAAGAGACAGGGTGGTGAGACATGAAGATTGAAAGAAAGACAACAACCAGATCATGAATAGGAAAGTAACAAAACGAAAACAACCACATTAATAGTTATAGTAGCTAATTCTCACACTGTGCTTATCATGTATTGGATACCTATAATAACTCATTTAATCCTCACAATGCCTCTATGAGGCAGGCACTGTTATTACTCCCATTATACAGATGAAGAAATGGAGGCTTCCTTGGTTCCTGCCATTTCTAAGTCAAATCTTCCAGCCTCTTGTTACTAAGGAATGTCCCCCCTACCTCTACCATAGCCTTTCAGTACATCTCCTTTTGGGAATTATCTTAGCTCATTGTTGTGCTGCTATAACAGAATACCTGAGACTAGGTAATTTATAATGAACAGAAATGTATTGGCTTATGGTTCTGGAGGATGGGAAGTCCAAGAACAAGGTGCTGTGGCACCACATGGCAGAAGGCATCACATGGTAAGAGAGAGAAGGAAGTAGGCCAAACTCATTCTTTATAAAGAAACCAGTCCCACAATAATGGTGTTAATTCATTCATGAGGACAGAGCCCTCATGACTTAATCACCTCTTAAAGGTCTCACCTCTCAACACCATTGCATTGAGGACTAAGTTTCTAGCCTGTGAACTTCTGGGGACACATTCAAACCACAGCAGGAATGTTAGCAAAAACTGACATTCGCCGCTTGCCACCCAAGATCCTAACCAATGTGGGGCAAGCCAAGGAGTCACCATTTATTCCACTAACTAGATCTTTGTTTACTCCCTTGCTCCTGAGTCTGCCTCCCAAATCCCAAACATGTTCATTTTCCAGATCCCTCTCAGCCTCAACAGGAGACAATTTTGCCTCCCTGCTCTATGGACATTTGGTGATGTCTAGAGATATTTTTAGTTGTTACAACTGGGGAGGGGGTGTTACTAGCATCTAGTGTGTGAAGGCCAGGAATGCTGCTAAATGTCCTACAACACATAGCACTGTCTCCAATGACAAAAAACTATCCAGCCGCAAGTGCCAGTTGTACCAAGATTGAGGCATCCTGCTCTAAGCCTGGGGTTTTGCTTTGTTCTTAGAACTGGCCCCTAATATGAGGGTCCTATTTCTAAATTTCCCCCTTTAACTAGAACTACGAGAGCTCATTCCTGCCTCCACTTAATGCCAGCAAACTACCTTTGGGCATCCCATGGCTCTCTATGGATCCTGACTACTTGCTGGTGTGGTCACCTGTTCCTTGTCAACATTGCCACATGCCACTGGCCATCTGGACATCCTCCACCACCCACAGCAGGTCCACTCCACCAACCTGCCCTCCCACAGTGCCAGCCTTGACACATGGGTACAACTTGCACCCAGCTCTTGACCAAAACCAGCTGCTCTGCCAAGACACAAAAGGGACCCCTGCCGGAGTGAGGTCATCTCACTCTAGGACACAGTGTCCAGCTCAGACAGAACACCACCCACCAGCTTCCTGCTGAAGCTATTCATTGCCCAGGCTTCCAGAGACCCAATTCCCTGGAGTTCCAGTGCGGGGGCGAACCCGGCAGCAGAAAGAAAAGACTCTGTGACCCATGCCTAAAAATAAAAATATTATTCAATTTCATGTCTGACAGACTGAATGTCTGACGCAGAAAGCAAACCCATGGCAACCGGAAAAACACATTGGAAACCTTTTCACTTGGGTGGATCAGAATGAAGTAAGGCTGGGCCTTCTGGAGGCAGAGAGTTTCTCAGCTCAACCCTCTGGTTTTTGGGCTGGGATAGGGGGTGTCTGTGGGTATGTGGGAGGGAGAAAGGGAGTGGACCCCACTCGGTGGGTCTCATTTGTTTGGGCTTGCCCTGCCTTCCCAGGATTGCGCCCTCTCTTGAAGGACACGCAGCTTTAGAAGTAAATTTCCACTAGAACACAGGGACCTGGAGGGCAAGTCAATACAGAGACTTCATTTGGGTCCCCAGTTCAAGTGATCCTCTTTCCTTTTTCACCCACGTGAAACTGTGGGCTACGGACAAGCCAGACAGAACCACCTTTGTACCCCAAATACTTCCCTGGCTTTACGTCTTGCTTCCACTCTCTGCCTTGTTGGAAACATCCTTCCCTCTCCTCTCTGCCCCACTAAATCTGACTCATCTTCCTGGATCTAGCTAAACTGTCACTTCCTCCACGAAGGATTTCTAGGTTTTTTCTCTCCACCAGCCTTATCCCAACCTTTGCAGACAGCAGTGGTCTCTGCCCACCCAGGGTTCCCATAGCATTTTGTCAATGTGTATATTGGGCCTTCTAGCTCAGCAAGGCAGGGCCAGGAGCAACTTGGAGGAGAAGTCAGGTGAACCTGCTCAAATCCCAACTCTGCTCCTAAGTGGGGTTGTGTTACTTTTAGCATTTCACCTCTGCGTGCCCTAATTTCCTCACCTAGAAAATGATGGCCCCAGTGCCTACTCTGTAGGGCTGTTATGAATTTTAAGTAGTAAGTATGTAAGGAATTACCCATACACCACAGTCCCCTGAAAACACTGGCTGTCGTTATCATCAGCTTCAGGCAGAAAGAGCATGGACTCTGGAGTTGGACATGGATTTGAGGCCTGGCTTCACTGCTTAACGGGTTTTAGGAGTTGAATTGTTTCCTCCAAAAGCAACGCAGTGAGCTTTTACTCCCAGTAACTCAGAATATAACCTTATTTGGATATAGGGTCATTGCAGATATAATCAGTTAAAACGAGGTTGAGCTTTTAATCCGATATGCCTGGTGTTCTCATAAGAAGATGGCCCTGTGACCATGGAGACAGAGGTTGGAGTCAGCAGCTACAGCTGCGAATGCCAGGATCACCAGCAACTACCAGAAGCTCCGAGACAGGCAGGGAGTGGGTTCTCCCTCATGGCCGTCCAAAGAAACCAGCCCTGCTAAGACCTTGATTTTGGACTTCTGGCTTTCTGAACTATACAAGAATAAATGTCTGTTGTTTCAAGCTACCCAGTCTGTGGTCATTTGTTACAGCAGCCTAGGAAACTAAGACAACAGGTGTTCACCTCTTTCAGCCTTGGGCCCCCCAACCGTAATCCAGGGCTTAAGGGAGATAATGGATGTGAAAGTACTGGACACCCAGAAGATGCTGAATTAATATTAATAGAATCTGAAACCCAACAACCTTCAGAAAAAGGAATACAAAAGTGGGAAGATACATGCATTCCCAGCCCAGGCTAGAAGGAGGCAGTGTGGACCCCAAATGAGAAATCCAATGAGCAATGCCTGCTTTATGTTTATGCATGTATTTATACTCTGTGACCTTTCACAAAGGCAGACAGTATGCTGGAACACTCGCCAGACAATAAGACAGAAAGGGTACCAGCCGGAGAGAGTACAGATAGCATAGAAAGATGAGGTGGGGAAGAAATCTCTCTGAACGATCCAGGAGTCCTGCCAACCTACGCCCCCAAACAAAGTGGTGCGGAGGTCATCTGCTGTTTCTATTTGTCCAACATCCCTTCCTACATCTTGAAATAGGATCGTCCTTCCTCCTACTGACCTATTCTCTGTGCAAGTGATTCTAGTACAGCTGCCAATCAGTCCCTGGGCAAAGGAAGGGGCATGTGACCCAGGCCTTGACAGTCAGAACCTCCCACCTTCCTGAACATAGTAATGGCAATAATACAGGAAACACAGGTGACCCAATTGACCAGTCCCAAGCCGGGATTCTACCTATGGAGGTTGGAGAAAGAAGCCGTAAGCTTAGCCTGAGGCTAAGTTGGGATGACGTACACCTGAAGCTCCTGCAGCTGTGGCCCTTTCTCCTACTGCGCGGAGGGACTCATCTACAGTAGGAAAAGCTGGGCCCACATGCAGAGGGGGGCAGAGGGGGTGTGTGCAGACGGGAGCAGAGGGGGTGTGTGCAGAGGGGAGCAGAGGGTGTGCGTGTGCAGAGGGGAGCAGAGGGTGTGTGTGCAGAGGGGAGCAGAGAGTGTGTGTGTGCAGTGGGGAGCAGAGGGTGTGTGTGTGCAGAGGGGAGCGGAGGGTGTGTGTGTGCAGAGGGGAGCAGAGGAGGTGTGTGCAGAGGGGAGCAGAGGGGGTGTGTGTGCAGTGGGGAGCAGAGGGTGTGTGTGTGCAGTGGGGAGCAGGGAGAGAGAGAGAGACAGAGAGAAAGAGAAGAGAGAGAGAGCGAGAAAGAGAAGAGGTCTGATGACATTATTTCCGTCCTTAAGCCAGCTCCACTCACGGACTTCTCAGTTACATAAGTCAATAAATTCCCTTTTTCACTTTAACCAGTTTGAGTTAAGATTCTGTCATCCACAGTGAGAAAGTCCTGCTCAGTCCAGGAGGGCTGGTAGACAGGAAGGGGGATCAAAGAGTGAAGCCTCACAGGAGGGAGCAGCCCCAGGGCGCCCAGAACCCTTCGAAGGAAGGAGGATTCTGTGCCTAAGAGCAGGCGCAGGGAGGGGCTTGTTTGGGGAGTGTTTGGAGTAGCTCCCAGGGTGGGGGGCGTTTCAGAAATGCTTACCTGGGGCCTAGCACGGTGGCTCAAGCCTGTAATCCCAGTAATCCCAGCACTTCGGGAGGCTAAGACAGGCAGATCACCTGAGGGCAGGAGTTCAAGACCAGCCTGACCAACATGGCAAAACCCTATCTCTACTAAAAAAAAAGGAAAAAAATACAAAAATTAGCCGGACATAGTGACATGTGCCTGTAATCCCAGCTACTTGGGAGGCTGAGGCAGGAGAATCGCTCGAAATCAGGAAGGCGGAGGTTGCAGTGAACCGAGATCGCACCGCTGTGTTCCACCCTGGGTGACAGAGTGAGACTTCATCTCAACAACAACAACAACAAAAGAAATGCTTACCTGGGCATCCTATCTGTGTTCTGGCAAGGAGGCCTCAAATCTGTGTTCTGTGCACCCTGCTCAGAACTGTCACCATCACCTCCCTAGGCCGGCTTTAACCCGCTCATTTTAGTAAGTGTCTAGTGGAAGAGTCCGTTCAGCTGCCTGCCAGGCTCACCTCTGCCTCCTGACTCAGCTGTCCGGGAAGCTTCCATATGGAATCTTCTTCCATAAGCCCTGAAAGGGGCTGAGGGATTCAATACCTATCAGAGCCTTTTGGACTCTTTCTTTCTTGAGAATCTCAGCTAAGTGACATGAAGACAGTGGACAGTAGAGTTGTGTCAGAGCCAGCAGGGAGGGAGGCTGGGACTGTGAGTAGGCTGGGAAAGCCGGTCTGTGGTCAGTTGAGGGGTGCGGGGGGATGGAGCTACCAGGAAGGGGCAGATGAGCATCCAGGTGGCCTCTGGAAAATGCGTCTCGATGTTGTTCTAGTTCCCACAAGGCCGTGCTGTCCTTCCCACGCCTCCTTTCTGGGAGATTCCTTTCCTCCTTCAATAACCTCTCTTGACTTGAGTTAGTTGGATGGGGGTTATATTCCTCGCAGCTGAGACACAATGGCCACGCCTTCTCTGCCTCAGGTAGGCATGCTGGCTGCCAGCAACAGAAACCAACTCTGGCTGACACAAGCAAGAGGGAATTTATTGGAAGCCTGGCAGCTAAACTGTCTGGCTGGGAATAGATAGGTGCTGGCTGTTCTGGAAAGTCTGAGAGCATGAGCTTCTCGACAGTCTCCCTGGGCACTGGAGGTGGAATAGATGAATTCTAACCAGGTTCCTGTCCCTGGGTCAGAAGAGTGGAGCCAACTGGTCTCCCTGAGACTGTGCATCAACTATTTGCCTGGGCTTGGTGGTGAGGGGAGGATCTGGCCCAAGAAGCTCCTGGGTGCCCTTAGGCTTCTGTAGGGAAAGGGAGGTACATGAACTTACACCCCAGCAATAAAGCCCAGGGTTTGGCAGATGTGAGTTCCCCAAAGGAACTGGGAAGCAAAAACACACACAGATGCAGCTGCCCAGCCTCTACACGTCGGGGTCATTCTTGCCCCTTCCTCACTCTGGCCCCCAGTTGCCCAGACCTGGGCCAGTGGAGAAGGAAGAGTTCAAGATACACAGCTTATATTCCATACAACTCAGAGACAATGGTGCCATCTTCATCTTCCAGAAGAATGGGCAGGGGTCCATGGAGAGACCTTCCAAGTGGGGAGGAGGGACAGATGAGGAGTGCAGAGGGCAGGATTGGTACCAACTTAGAGGATGGATGCTTTTTTCTGCTGAGACAGGTGGGAGGGGAACAAGTGGCCATGGTTGGATGTGGGCTGCAGGTGTGCGGAGGTCAGGTGTGAGTGACACGCAGGAGCCCTGCAGTTCCTTCTATGAATTGGGTGTCAAGTCTTCTCCTGAGAGTGGAGAGGCTGGAAGAGAAGGAGATGTTTGTGGTTTAATGGAGGCTTGAACACGCTGATGAAGGATGAAATGCAGAGAATGGCCCAGAATCGGTCCAACACTCACCAAGGCATGGAGGGCCCTGGTGTGTAGAGACCACAAGTTTTTGGTGGCATCAGTTGCCCTTGGCAGCCAGGCAAGAAATAAAGCAGGTAGAGGGCTGGGTGGGCACAGAGGGATGGGTGGGTAGAGGGCTGGGTGTTTACAGAAATGTAGGAAGAAGGCAAAGGAAAAAGACATTGAGGATGGGGGATAGGAGACTCCAAGGAAGGAGAGGGTGGGGCTGATGGAAGAAAATGGGGGATCCAGATACTGGCGGTGCAGATGGGCAGGAGCCTGCTCAGGGAGGGGCACTGGTGATCTTCCATATGATGATAGTCCCAGGTGTGGGGGGAGTGGTGGCCAAAGTGGAGTGGTGGGGCCCTGGGAGCCAAGGGCTGGGTCGTGCACATGTCTCCTGAAGTCCTCTGGAGAAAGACAGGCCTGGAGAGGAAGAGAATACTGAACGCCAGGGTGAACTCCTCATTCTTTGGAGTCTCCAGTTATTTATTGGCAAAGTGAGTTGAGAGAGGTGAGACAGGGGAAGGCCCCTCTGAAGCGTTAAGCCTCATGAAGCTCCAGGGTGCTGCCCAGAGGGTGAGTGGCCGCACCCAGGTCCGGTGCTGAGAGCCCAGCAGATGTCAGGAAGAACAGAAAACTTGCAGCCTGGGCCCTCTGCCCCAGCTCAGCTGTACCTACACCACCCTGGCTCAGGAATGCCTGCTGTCCCCTTGTCCCAGAGGCCCACCTGGCTGGCCCTTCTCAGAGAGCACCCAGCAATCACATGGCTGGCCGCCCGCCTAGTCTTGTGCCTCCCCCACCTTTTGTGTAATTATGCTCTTGAATATGCCTGATGTGAGCGGCAATACATGCAGTGGTTAAGAGCCGGGAGCCAGACTGCCTGGAATCAGATTGTAGCGCCACAGTCACATGCTGTGTGACCGGTGACAAGTTAATTAACCTCGCTGTGCCTCAGGACCCCATCTACATGATGGGGGTGAGAGCAAGAGCATCTGCCTCATGGGCTTTTTGTGAGTGAGCATTAAATAAGACAGAATGCAGAAGGCCTTAGCAGAGTTGGAGGACAAGCTGGAGAGGGGGGCTCCTGTAAGCCAAAGTTTTCATGGAGTGACTGTCACAGAGTAAGACAAGGGCCTTGCAGGACAAGGCCTGAGGAGTGGCCACACGATTTGGGGACAAGGAAGCAGCCTGGTACTCCTGGTTGAGTTTTTTTAAAAAACAGGACAGACTTGTGAATGGTCTTAAAAACTTTGAGAAGAAAGGCGCCTCCCTCTGCTTTTCCCTGTGTCTGCAGGTGGGCTCCCGGTCTCAGCCTCCCCAGCAGGTCTGCATGGGAGCCTCCAGAGTAACAGACCTCCCAGGCTGGCTCTGCCCGTCACCGGATTCTCTCTTGAGCACTCCTTCTAGTGCACACTGGATGGCCTCTGCTTTGCAGGAAGGAAACTGAGGAAGGGCCAAGGTGATTCCGATGCAGCCAGACTCACAGTGGAAACAAATCAATGGAGCTGAGGGTGCACCTGCTCCCACCTATGCCCACCCATGAGCTTTCAGAAGCATCCACTGCAAGGATCACTCTTGCAGGAAAAAACCGATAGACCTGGAGATCATTTGAGCACACTGACCTTGCGCATGGCTCACATTGGGCCCACCCCATCTTTGAGCCTGGAGGACTCCCCAAACCAAGGGCTCCTCCAAAGTCACCATCAGGGGCCCTCCTTCTGCAGACCATGCCCTGCCCTTTGCCCTTCACGCCCCACTCCATTCTGTCTCTTGCATAATGACTGGCAATCATATCGCATTTACCCTTCACAAAGCTGTTTCAAGTCCGTTATTTCATTGACCTTCTGTCTCCCATCCAAAGACTGTTGGCTTCATGAGGGCTAGCACCAACAAGTAGACAGCTGCTGCAAAGGATGCTGGGCTGTGGCAGAGGTGCTGGGGCCATGCAAGCACCATGCCAGGAGCAGGAGGTCAGCACAGGCTTCTCGGAGGAGGTGACACCTGAGATCCACTGGATGAGTGGCATCTTGACTATAGAAAGTTTTTATGCAATCATGACTTTGCCACATGTTAATGTGCTTCTTTGGGTTATAAAATGAATAGAGGAATTGAGACATGTCATAATTACTGGTGGCCTCATTGTTTCTGGACAACTTCACAGAAAATGCCAGAATGTATATAGTAGTGTCAGGAAATACGTGTGTGTGTGTGCGTGTGCATGCATATTTTAATCATATAAAGACTACTGGATTTTTCAGACTCCTCCAAGCCAGAGACAAATTATCTGCTATGAGATTTTCATTTGCCCCCAACATTTTTATGCTGAAACTTAAGAAGAGGCTTGTGCTGCTCCGCACAACTACCCCCAACCCAGGTTTTTTCTAGGTAGAAGCTACGGATTCAGACAGACCTGGGCCTGACTTCATGTTTGACCTCATGACTTCACGTTTGACCTCCTGACTTCACATTAGACCTCAGTCAACTTCTCTGAACCTCCATTTCCTCCCCTGTGATTCTTCCTGGGGTTGCGATGAAGCCCTGCGTGTGGAGGCATCTAGCCACATGCCAGGCCCATAGAAAGTGGCCAATAAGTGTTGGTTTTCTCTTTCCCCGCAGCTTGCTTTTAAACACTGGGGCTGTCTCAGCTCGGTAGAATGCAGCATGGTACCTGCACAAAGATGGCGCTGAAAAAATGCTTGGTGAATGAAATAGACTCAGGGGGAGACAAACCACTCAGAGAACACAGGTTGATAAACGAATCCTATTTAGGAGTCTTTTGCTTTACCATTTGATGGAAACCACGATGCTAGGCTTTGAGGACACTCATCTTCCCCAGTGGCTGTAAATCCTGCCAACAAGTTATCAGATAGTAAACGTTTTTCTTGTGAAGTTTTAGCATTCTCTTGAACAATAAAGGTGACCCTTTGGCCTCACTTATCACATTTCATGATAAAGTCAGGCCTCAGTGATGGGCCAGTTTGGAGATCATAGACACATCTGCTTGAAAGCAGAAGGTAATACCCATTCAAGACAAGGGCTTCAAACAGGAGAGTTCCATGCTATATAAAATCCCAGCTCCGTTTCCACCACAATAAACTGCTTTAGAAACTCAAATCTGATTTGGGCCTCAAAGGAGAAAATTAAAACCAGAAACGGAGACGTGAATACCATATTCTATTTGGTTTGTTTTTTTCCGTATGTGTGGCAGCATTTTAAAAGGCAGAAATGCAAACATCCTCCTGTCAGGATTCTACTCCAACAAGGTTAACCTTTTCACTGAGCTATTGTTCTCAACAGCGAATCTGTGACTTCACAGACTTATAAATATTTTGCTGATGTGCGTGAAGTTTCAATTACATGAACAGAGGAATAGGACTGGAATTTCTGTAAGCAGAGACTGCCTTGTCTGCCACTGTATCCTCAGCCCCTTGCACAAGACCTGGCCCATAGCAGATGCTCATCCAATATTTGCCCAACAAATGAATTAAGCCATAGCCTCACACATAATCATAACGCCATAATCAGTTTGGCAAACATTTTAGAGTCACAATGCACTTTCACCCTGTCTCAAGCAGTTCAGCCTACTGTAACACAATACCATCGACGGGGTGGCTTATTAAACAACAGAAATTTATTTCCTACAGTACTGGAGGCTGGGAAGTCCAAAATCAAGGTGCAACAGATTCATGTCTGGTGACTGATTACTTCCTTATAGACAGCTGTTTTTTCACTCTAACCTCACGTGGCAGAAGGGGCAAAGAAGAGGCACCTTCATCAGTGAACCAGTCCTATTCATGAGAGCTCTGTTCCCACAATCTAATCACCTCCCAAAGGCCCCACCTCCTAATACCATCAGTTTAGAAGTAAGGATTCTAACACAGAAATGTGGGGTGACACAAACATTCAAACCACTGCATACCCCTGTCAACAGAAAACCCAAAACAGTTTAAATCTGATACGTCCAGACTTCAGAACAGACACTCATCCAAAGGCAAATACTTGAACACCTCAATTTCCTATCAGGTCACAAGTCAGACTCTGGCCAGCCCTATATCTAGGCCGAACATGCCTCCCTATGGTGAGTTAGCTGTCTTCTTTTCATTTCTCATTTGAGAAGTGTCACATAGAGTGATGCAGTGGCCTTCAATTTATCCTTTGTCAGTCACATGCAGTATCTCACCTGCATAAACAACTCCATGAAACTCTTAAGAAGACCTGAAAGTTAGTGCTCCATCCACCTCCAGCTGTCTAGTGTGGTGTATTAGAAAGAGCGCAGGACTGGGGCCTATACTGACAAGAAACTGCTGGAAGGAAATAATAAAAGCTGAGTCATAAGGAACAACTGAGACTACAGAACAAGAAAGGCCAGATAAGAGTGGGGAGCTGAACAGAGTCGGGGGACTCAGGCAGCGGCACACCATATTTTAAAATATGACATGAAAACAACAGAAGAAGCAGCTCTGTGAAGTTAGGAGCATTATCTGAACCAAGCTTTCTCGTGCAAGTTCAAGAAAAACTAAATTGGCACAAAAAGGAGCAACAGAAAATAATCATCTTATACCAAATTATTATAAGAAAAAAGAGAATAAGAATCAGAATTATATCCCTACAGACAATGAAAGCACACCAGAGACACTCACAAAATACATCAAACTGAAACCTACCATTAAAAAAAGAAAAGCTAAAAGCCACTGGGGATAAAATACGAGACACAATGGAAAAACATAAATTAGAATTTAAAAAACTAAAAAAAAATGAGAACTAAGAACTAGAAATAGAAGAAAAATTCATTTCAGAAATGAAGACAAAACCAGAATAACACAATAGCAAACAACACAACTAAACATGCCCTAAGAGAAATCAAAGATAAAAAGCAGTTAAGTTTTTTTAAAAACAACAACAAAAAAATAAAAATGAAAGAAAGAGACAAAGTGTTGAGAGGATGTGACCAGATATTGAAAATAGTCAAAGAAGGTCTAATATATGGATAATGGAAACTGAAAAGTAGAATGAAAGCAAGAGAATAGAAAATAGTGAAAACTGTGATTCCAAAACTCTCTTCTAAAAGAAAAACATACAATTTGAAGATATGTATTGAAAGAGCACATTGTATATCTAGGAAAATTTGCCAAGAACAACCAATGCCAAAAGAATCTATTAAAACCACAGACTTTAAGGAATAAGTCCTTTAAAAGCTTAGGAACAAAGAACATGTGATTTATAAGGTAAAGAAAACGATCAGATTTACTATCAGATTTTTAAAAATAGTAGTTTATGCTAGAAAATGGAATAACTTAATATATGCAAGAGGAAAAAATGCAAAGCAAGGATTTTATACCCAAGAAAACCAGTTTTCAAGAATAGAGGGTATAAAGATGACACAAACTGTCATCAACATGTAGCAACCAGAAAATTTTGTTAGCCAGGTGTGGTGGCTCACCCCTGTAATCCCAGCACTTTGGGAGGTCGAGGCAGATAGATCACTTGAGCTCAGGAGTTCAAGACCAGACTGGGCAATGTGGCAAAACCCTGTCTCTCCAAAAAAAAAAAAAAAAAAAGCAAAAATTAGCAGGGCATGGTGGCGTGTGCCTGTAGTTCCAATTACTGAGGAAGCTGAGATAAGAAGCTCATCTGAGTCCAGGAGGTCGAGGCTGCAGTGAACCATGATTGCACCACTGGACTCCAGCCTGGGTGACAGAGTGAAATCTCTCTCAAAAAGAAGAAAGAAAAAAAAAAGAAAAGGAAAAGAAAAGAAAAGAATTGTTCCTGTAGTCCTTCCTAAGGAATCTAACCAGAGAATCAGCTGCAGATGACCAAAACGATAGAGAGACATTAACATGAAATATATATACTTACCAGTAGAACTAGGGACAAAAGACAGCTTAAAGAAGGCAGGCAGTCCAGGTGCAGTGGCTCATGCCTGTAATCCCAGCACTTTGGGAGGCCGAGGCGGGCAGATAACAAGGTCAGGAGATCGAGACCATCCTGGCTAACACGGTGAAACCTTGTCTCTACTAAAAATACAACAAATTAGCCGGGTGTGGTGGCATGCACCTGTAGTCCCAGCTACTTGGGAGGCTGAGGCAGGAGAATCACTTGAACTCAGGAGACGGAGGCTGCAGTGAGCCAAGATCATGCCACTGCACTCCAGCCTGGGGGAAAAGAGCGAGACTCCATCTGGGGAAAAAAAAAAAAAAGGCACGCACTGGCCATATGTCCTGACAGTGGAGACACAGTACAGCAACAACAAGTGAGAGGAGAGGGAAGCACATGTACAAAACATTCTTAACAGTTTTCAGTCATCATAATTGGTCATATCAATGTTATGAGACTGTTGTGTGTGAAAGATGAGATAATACAAATGAGTAATTATGGGATATTTAAATTCCCATCCCTTGTGCCCTTCAAAATCAAGATGCTCAGATATGGAAGAAAGTAGATATAGATGTAATCAAAAGAGGTTAAGTTAAAAAACAAAAACAAAAACCTATAGTCCTGATTCGAATTAGAAACATCATCATAAACTTACGAGGCATGTTTTGCATAGTCTAGATATCCTAGCTCTGGCCACTGAAAAGACCTAGAAACAATACTGGTCACGACATGCAAACATTAACCCAGAGACTTAAATGTGAGAGCTAAAACTAGGAAACTTCCAGAAGAAAACATAGGCAGCGAAAAATATTTGTGACTTTGGGATAGAGAAAAATGTCTTAGGAAAAAAAGTTTTGATAATCTAAGAAAAAAATGGATCAACTGGACTTCATTAAGTTAAAACTTTCTGCTTTAAAATAACACTGTTAATATCCTCTTAAAATGAGTGAATTTTATAAAATGTAAATTATACTTCAATAAAGCTGTTTAAAATTTAAAAGCAAATAAAAAGATACTAGAAGCAAATAGAGCTTTCTTATTGTTTAAAAAATAACAAAACTCGAAGACACCAAAATGAGCTGTGTGTGGTGGTGCACACCTGTATTCCCAGCTTCTCGGGAGGCTGAGGCAGGAGGATCGCTTGAGTCCAGGAGTTTGAAGCCAGCCTGGGGAACATAGTGAGACCTCCATCTCAAAAAGGAAATAAATAATTTTAAAAAATAAATTTTTTAAATGTACAAAAGAAGGAATTGAAAATGCAAGACAGAGTCTGGGAGTAAATATTCACAACACATGTACCTGATAATGGACTCATATTCAGAACATATAGAGGACTTCTACAACTCAATAATAAAGAAACAAAATGCAATTTTTTTAATTGGCAAAAGAACAGATGCTTCACAAAAGAAGATATGGGAATGGCCGATAGAGATGGATACAACTACACACCCACTAAAACAACTAAAATTTAAAATCCTGAAAATACCTGATATGGTTTGGATTTGTGTCCCCACCAAATCTCAAGTCAAACTGTCTCATGTTGAATCCCCAGTGCTGGAGGTGGGGCCTGGTGGAAGTGACTGGATCATGGGGGCAGAGTTCTCATGAATGGTATAGCACCATTCCCTCGGTGTTGTTCCCGTGATAGTGAGTGAGTGAGTGAGCTATCGTGGGATCTGGGTGTTTAAAGGTGTGTAGCACCTCCCCACTCTCTCTGGGTTCTGCTCCTGCCATGTGAAGATGCCTGCTTCCGATTCGCCTTCCCCCATAAGTAAAAGCTCCCTGAGGTCCCCCAGAATCTGAAGCCACTATGCTTCCTGTACAGCCTGTGGAACTGTGAACCAATTAAACCTCTTTGCTTTATAAATTACCCAGACCCAGGTATTATTTCTTTTTTTTCTTCTGGTGTTTTTTTTTTTTTTTTGAGTTGGAGTTTCGCCCTATCACCCAGGCTGCAGTGTAGTGGCATGATCTTGGCTCACTGCAACCTCCATATCCTGGGTTCAAGCGATTCTCCTGCCTCAGCCTCCTGAGTAGCTGGGATTACAGGCACATGCCACCATGCCCGGCTGATTTTTGTATTTTTAGTAGAGACGGGGTTTCACCATGTTGATCAGGCTGGTCTCTAACTCCTGACCTCAGGTGATCCACCCGCCTTGGCTTCCCAAAGTGCTGGGATTACGGGAGAGAGCCACCGCAGCTGGCCTTCAGGTATTTCTTTATAGGAATGCGAGAATGAACTGATACAATACCCAAAGCAGACAAGGATGTGGAGCTGGAGTAACTAATTCTCATAGGTTGCTGGTAAGAGTGTATGATGGAACAACTCCTTTGGGAAACAGCTCAGAAATTTCTTTAAAAAAAAATAAAGTTAAACATGCACCTACCGTATATCCCAGCAATTTTACTCCTAGGCATTTACCCAAGAGAAATGAAAACACATAACCTTGCAAAGATTTATACAATGATGAGTATGAGTCAGTAAAGAAAGGAAAGAACTAGAACCCAGAATGAAAGAAGTCGGTCATAGAGGGGATCATTCTATATGTCTGACTCCATGCATAGGAAGTTGTAATATGGATAAATTGATTTCATAGTGATTCAGATCAGATGAGGAGTTGCCTGGTTGGGAAAAAATGTGGATGTTTGACCAGAAAAGGACAGAGAGGACCTGTCTGGGACTTTGGAATGTTCTCTATTTTGATCAAGGTGGTGGTCACTTAGGTATAAAATTTGTCACAATTTGTTAACTACACATTTATTGTTTATAAAGTATACCTCAATAAAATTGATTAAAAATAATAGAGTAACAGGCTAGTCAATATACATTTGTATAAATATGGGGGTTTGAGGAAATTCTAAGTCACAGCTCTTCTTTCCTTAAGAAACATTGAGAAGTAGATGCAAGAACCAGACAGATGGAGATTTTTTTAAACCAGTTTCATTACTGAAGTTGCAAAGGTCACAGTTTTGCCTGGAGACCACAGCTGGGCTCCTTACTTCTTTCCTCTTGCCCCTCAACCCAATGCTGGCAAAGCAGGTGCAGTCAGGCTCATGCCCACACCCGCCAAACCCGGCACTGGGCAGAGATGTGGTCTTAATTTGGGTTCAAATTAAGCACAGCCTGAAGCAAGGACTCAGGTGCCGGCAGTTGATTTGGGAGGTGATTTCAGGAAGCAGGAGTGACAGGCGAGGAGAGCAAGGCAGTGCATGGGGAGGATCCAGCGTAAGAGAGACCCATGGTGGTGGCTGCTGCTGCAGGCAGGGTGGCAATTCCAAGGCACCCTCTGAGAGGCACCCATAAGGACTCACAGAGCTTTTACAAAAGAAACAAAGCCGTGCCTTCATCCACCACCCCTCTCCCACATGACTAGTGCCTACTGAATTTACCTGGCTTTAGACTCTCAGAAGGCAGGGTGGCTTGGGCTGGGAGGGTCAGTGTTTGCAGAAGGAGCTGACCAAAGCTGGCTGTTGCCATTGATGGTGAACCCCTCAAGGGCAGAAATGCTGAGTTACTCATCTCAGTGGCCCCCAGCACACTGATTGGTACAAAAGAGATGGTACACTGTACATACTGCACAGTAAGTAAAGGAGGGAGGGAGAGAGGAAAGAAGGAAGAGGGGAAGGAGGAAGGGAGAGAGGAAAGAAGGAAGAGGGGAAGGAGGGAGGGAGGGAGAGAGGAAAGAAGGAAGAGGGGAAGGAGGGAGGGAGGAAAGAAGGAAGAGGGGAAGGAGGGAGGGAGGAAAGAAGGAAGAGGGAGGAAAGAAGGAAGAGGGGAAGGAGGGAGGAAAGAAGGAAGAGGGGAAGAAGGGAGGAAAGAAGGAAGAGGGGAAGGAGGGAGGGAGGAAAGAAGGAAAAGGGAGGAAAGAAGGAAGAGGGGAAGAAGGGAGGAAAGAAGGAAGAGGGGAAGGAGGGAGGGAGGAAAGAAGGAAAAGGGAGGAAAGAAGGAAGAGAGGAAGGAGGGAGGGAGGAAAGGAAGAGGGGAAGGAGAAGGGAGAGAGGAAAGAAGGAAGAGGGGAAGGAGGGAGGGAGGAAAGAAGGAAGAGGGGAAGGAGGGAGGAAAGAAGGAAGAGGGGAAGGAGGGAGGAAAGAAGGAAGAGGGGAAGGAGGGAGGAAAGAAGGAAGAGGGGAAGGAGGGAGGAAAGAAGGAAGAGGGGAAGGAGGGAGGAAAGAAGGAAGAGGGGAAGGAGGGAGGAAAGAAGGAAGAGGGGAAGGAGGGAGGGAGGAAAGAAGGAAGAGGGGAAGGAGGGAGGGAGGAAAGAAGGAAGAGGGGAAGGAGGGAGGGAGGAAAGAAGGAAGAGGGGAAGGAGGGAGGGAGGAAAGAAGGAAGAGGGGAAGGAGGGAGGGAGGAAAGAAGGAAGAGGGGAAGGAGGGAGGGAGGAAAGAAGGAAAAGGGAGGAAAGAAGGAAGAGAGGAAGGAGGGAGGGAGGAAAGGAAGAGGGGAAGGAGAAGGGAGAGAGGAAAGAAGGAAGAGGGGAGGGAGGGAGGGAGAGAGGAAAGAAGGAAGAGGGGAAGGAGGGAGGGAGGAAAGAAGGAAGAGGGGAAGGAGGGAGGGAGGAAAGAAGGAAGAGGGGAAGGAAGGAGGGAGAGAGGAAAGAAGGAAGAGGGGAAGGAGGGAGGAAAGAAGGAAGAGGGGAAGGAGGGAGAGAGAGAGGAAAGAAGGAAGAAAGGAAAGAGGGAGGGAGGGAAAAAAGAGAAGAAAGGAAAGAGAGAGGGAGGGAGAGAAGAAGAAAGAAAAGAAGGAGGGAGGGAGGAAAACAGGAAGGAGGGAAAAGGAGAGGGAAAAAGTCTTATCCCTATGAAGGGGCAGGTCCTGGGACAACTTCACAGTATCAAGGAAGATACAGGGGTCACACTGAGCTGGTGAGGGATGGGGATGGGGAGTGTCCAGAAGTGGGAAGGTCTCTAGCGAGAGAGGACTCCTGTTCCAGGGGGAGAGCACAGGATTCGGGCTGGAGAAACAGCATGTCAACAGACCCAAGGGTTAAGTGTGTGCAATGCTGTGATTTAAGAAATACATATTTGGTCCCTGCCCCGGGCCCCTGACACACAGCTCCTGATGCCCTTGGACTCTCTGGAGTGATGAGTGTCTTTTTTATGCTAATGAGATGACTGGTGGCTGGCAGCATAGACCAAGGCAGGATTAGAGGGTTGGGACTTTAAGCCCCACCTCCAAACCTCTGCGGAGGGGACAGGGGCTGAGGGTTGAGTTGATCACCAATGGCCAGTGGTTTAATCCATCATGCCTACCTAATGAAGTCTCCATAAAACCTCAAAGGGACAGAGCTGGGGTGGGTCTCCAGATAGCTGAACACGTGGAGGTTCTTAGAGAGTGGTACAGCTGGACAGGGTGGGAGCTCTGTGCCTCTTTCCCCATGCCTTGCCCTGTGCTGCTCTTCCACCTGGCTGCTTACCTGCATCCTTTGTAATACCCTTTATAATAAATGGATCAATATATGTAAAGTGTTTCTCTGAGTTTTGTGAGCTGCTCTAGCAAATTAATTAAACCTGAAAAGGCGGCTGTGGGAACCCCTATTCATAGCCAATCAGTCAGAAGCTCAGGCCACAGTCTGGGGCTTGTGATTGACATCTGAAGTGAAGTGCAGTTTTGTGGGACTGAGCCCTCAGCCTGTGCGATCCGATGCTACGATCTGATGCTATCTCCAGGCAGACAGGGCCCGAATTGAATTGTACGACACCCCGCTGGTGTCCGCTGGAGAACTGCGTGGCGTGGGGGGAACCTCCCTCCACGTCTGATGTCAGAAGTGCTGTGCTGAGTGCTGTGCTGAGTGCTGTGAGAGATTAGGAAAAATGCCTTGGTTTTTCCCATCCTTGGTTAATGTAGAACCAAGAAAATCAAGCATGACGTTGGTGCAGGAAGGAGCAGAATCAGACCCACTGTGAGGGGCAAGGTGGCTGAGGGCCTCCATCAGCAAGATTAGGGATTGGGTTCTGGCCAGCTCTTGGGTTAGCAAGATTCGTGAGAGAGTGGGCAGAGGCCGTTGGTGCCCCATCCTCAGCTGACCCCAGGGAACACATTCCCACCCCCTCAGGCCATCTCCCGTGTCCTGTGCCTGACGAGCTTCTCCAGCGGCTGGAATGACCTTCACCGGGGCATAGCCGGGGTGGCTGCAAAAACTCCTTGGCTTCCTGCCCTTGGTGGGACGATTCCGAGGGGTACCAGATAGACTCTCAGAGGGTCCCTGGTGCACCGAGCTCCTGAGGCCCACCCACCACAACTGTCTCATGACCCTCCCTGGTTTTGGCTTTCCTCCCATCCCTGTTCCCTCATCTATTTCCTGGAACAACTTCCCAGATAAACTACTGACACCTAAGTCTCAGGACCTGCTTCATGGCCACCTCAAACTGTAAGTGAATAAAGGACAGTGGGCTGAACTGCAGGCTGAGTTGGCTCACATGGAGGTGAAATGAATGGCCCTGAGAGCTGGACGCACTGGTATCTCTGTGATCACACTCTACTACGAGTGTGCGGCCACCTTCTCCAATCGGCCGAGTATAAAAAACAAAATTAAGACCCGCCCTGATCATTTCCTTCTTGTGGCTACCATATTTGTTTGCTTGGGCCTCGGCAACAAAATACCACAGACTGGGGGGTGTAAACAACAGAAACTGACTTCCTCACTGTTCTGGAGGCTGGAAGTCTGAGATCAAGGTGTCAGCTGGGCTGGTTTCTGTTGAGGCCTCTCTCCTTGGCTTGCAGACGGCTGTCTTCTCCCTGTGTCCTCACATGGTCTTCTCTGCGTGTATCTGTGTCCACATTTCCTCTTTTACGAGGGCATCAGTCCCATTGGATTAGAGCCCACCAGTTTGACCTCATTTTAGTTTAATTATCTTTTTAAACACCCTATGTCCAGACTGGACACAGCGGCTCACGCCTATAATCCCAACATTTTGGGAGGCCAAGGCGGGTGGATCATCTGAGGTTAGGTGTTCGAGACCAGCCTGGCCAACATGGCAAAAACCCATCTCTACTAAAAATACAAAAATTAGCTGGGCATGGTGGCGCACACCGTAGTCCCAACTACTTGGGAGGCTGAGGCAGGAGAATATCTTGAACTTGGGAGGCAGAGGTTGCAGGGAGGCGGGGACAGTCATATTCTGAAGTACCTACATTCACAAGGACTTCATCATATGAATTTGGAGGGGGACATAATTCAGGTCAAACACTAATCCTGAATCTTTTTTTTTTTTTTTTTTTTTTTGAGACAGAGTCTTCCTCCATCCCCCAGGCTAAAGCGCAGTGGTGCGATCTTGGCTCACTGCAACCTCTGCCTCCCAGGTTCAAGCAATTCTCCTGCCTCAGCCTCCCGAGTAGCTGGGATTACAGGTGCCCACCACAGCGCCAGGCTAATTTTTGCATTTTCAGTAGAGATGGGGCTTCACCATCTTGGTCAGGCTGGTCTCAAACTCCTGACCTCGTGATCCACCCGCCTCGGCCTCCCAAAGTGCTGGGATTACAGGTGTGATCCAATGCGCCGGGCCAATCCTGAATCTTTTATTACAAGCCGGCTGGCTAGTCATTTGGTTTGGTGGCCCACATGGGCTGACCTGTGGACAGCAGGGGACCCCCCGGGACAGGCACTCTCTCCCCAGGCATTGCCTTCCCCGCCTCAAACGCCAAGGTCACTCTGGCCATCTGCTGCCCAGAGCTCACTGTGAGCTTAACCCCCACTGGGGTTTTAAAATTTAAATCCCCTCGCAGAATATTAATCCCTGCACCTCCTTCCTATTCCGGGTCCCAAAGAAGGCGGCAGTCATTGAGACCCGGCCATTCAGTCCTCCCACGAGTGAGCTTGGGCTCTCAAGATGCAGACGATCTGGAGTGGTTTGCACTTGTGTTTTAACGTCCTCCAACTCCAGAGCATTTCCCCGAGCACTGGAGAGGCCTGAGCTCCTTCCCTTCCACCTGCGTCTGCCCCATACAAAGCTCCGTTTGTGTCCCTGCGGCTGAGGAGAAACGGCTACTCCCCGCCACCTCATCCACCGACAGGCCACAAAAGCCCAAGCACGAGGTGAGGCTCAAAACAGGCCAGGCCCAGGCGCTGCCAAGCCAAACACAGAGGAAACGGGTGCGAGCCCAGCAGAGAAACCAGATTCCCCTGGAAATCGCTGCTCCCCGCCGTGTCTGGAAGGCCAGCCCCAATAAAGCGGCTCCGGAAGGCCTGAAGGACCCCCATGGCCCTCATCTTGATGGAGATGCCAATAAAAATCTCAGAACATCCAGCCTGCAGGCCCTGTAGGCACTGCCCCGGGGCTGTAAACCCGGATACGAGCAGCTGGGGAGCCGGAGGGAAGAGGCCTGCTCCCAAGAAAGCCCACCAGCCAGCCCGGCCAGGCCCGCAAGTAACCGAGACCCCTTCAGGGAGAGGCAGGCAGGGCAGCCTGGACGGGAGGGAAGCCTGCAGCCGGGGCCCTGCTCCAAACCAGGTCCAAAGCTGTTAAATCCATGGGAACTTCAGGAAAGAGTAATGGCTGCCCAGAACTGCAGGTTCTTAAAGAAACCCGGGAGGAACCCGCCTCAGGAAGCAGCAACAGACCCTGCGGTTGTAAACTCAACTCGGAGGGCACCTTGGGGACACAACTGTGCTCATGATAGAGGAGGAAGTGTGTGTGTGTGTGTGTGTGTGTGTGTGTCTGAATCCATGGCAAAGGACAGCCAAGTTATGCATACGTGTGCACATATTTGTGTCTCTGTATCGGGGGTGTTGTGGAGGCATATCCACAAATGTGTGTATTTGTGTGTCTGTAGCATTCTCAGATTTAACAAATAAAAATACAGGATGTCCAGTTAAATTTGAATGTAGGCAAAAAGCAAATACTTTTTGAATGTGAATATTCCCAAATATTGCCTGGGACGTACTTATGCTAAAAAGTGTTCGTTGTTTATCTGAAATTCAAACGTAAGTGCGTGTCTTGTATTTCTCTAGCAACCCTATGTGTGCATGAATGTCTAAATTCAGAGTGGCAATGACATTTGAGATCACAGAAGTGGTCTTTAATAAAGAGACAAATATATATATATACACACTCATATACTTTGCCTCCTTACACACACATATATAAAATGATACTATAATAGTCCTCAAAAGTTCTCCTAACAGGTGATTAGTCATTCTTTGTAAGAAGAAAATTAGGTGCCTTGTATGGTATGGTTGTAACCTAAATGCATTTAACTTGCAAATTCATCTACAGGGGCTTGCACAGACAGAGGCATAACACATGTAAATGGTGTGGTAATAGCTCCTGCTGTTCCACTCAGAGTTGAGGTTGGGAGACTTGCCTCTGCGCTCCCTCCACCATCTCAGCCCCAGACACCGCCCCAAGGGGAGCACTGGCTGTCCAGGCTTCTCTAGGGCTTAAAGTCATACATATTTTTCTACCCTGTGACTGTGAAAGGTAAGCCAGTTCCTTCATTTGGGGCATCCCGCAGAGACAGAAATCTGTTTGAAGGGGATGGAAAGAACTGATTTGAACCTTCCGGATGCCAGAGGAACTGAACATTCAACACAAAGACTTTTTTTTTTCCCTTCAAAAATGGTCTGAGCTTGCAAACTCCCAAACACTAAACGTCTTCCAAGGATAACTTATTCAATGGTATCACTACATGCCCCACTTGATGTAATAGACATTTCCCAGGCTGTTCCTTAGCCTTTTCCTGGGTAAGGATGTGAAGGACAGGAGTTCAGGAGATGGGTAAGGTGCAGGTATGGTGGGTAGGAAGAGGGGCTGTCAAACCAGACTGGGCCCTAGAAATCCTCTAGTTGAGGGATCTCAAACTGGCACCCTGCTCGCCAAGTCTGCCTGGTCAGCAGCGCACGGTCATCTTTAAATGTTTGAATTTAGTGCTTACCGGCAGGGCACGCACCCTCCATTTTCACCCCTACCCTTTACCCTCTATGATCTGAGGATCAGCTGTTTATTATACGTGGGCCGCCTGCCTGCTCCTGCGCAAGACAGACTCCCTTCGTGAGGACACTGGGTCCCACACAGAGTGGGGCTCATAGCAAGGCAGGGCAGGAACTCAGGTCTCCAACTCCCAAGCCAGGGCAGGACTCTGTTTCCCCTCCATTCTGCAGCCCTCAGGCCATGGAAGAGTGAGTCCTGCTAGTTGAGAATGCAGAAGTGAGACATGATCCCTCAGTCCATGTCACTTGGGAAGCCTCCTCAGCCGTGGTGACACTACTCTCAAATCAGAATCTGATCAGGCGGAACTCAAAGGGTTACCCTGATCCTGCTCTGTTTACAGACCTCGATCCCAGCTCCTTCATTTAATTTGGTTTTTGTTTTCCTGGTTTGTTTGCTTGTTTGTTTGAAACAGAGTCTCACTCTGTTGCCCAGGCTGGAGTGCAATGGAGTGATCTCGGCTCACTGAAACCTCCACCTCCTGGGTTCAAGCCATTCTCCTGCCTCAGCCTCCCAAGTAGCTGGGATTACAGATGCATGCCATCATGCCCAGCTAATTTTTGTATTTTTAGTAGAGACAGGGTTTTGCCATGTTGGCTAGGCTGGTCTCGAACTCCTGACCTCAGGTGATTTGCCACCTCAGCCTCCCAAAGTGCTGGGATCACAGACGTGAGCCACCGCGCCCAGCCTCAGCTTCTTCATTTAAATCCAGGGATTGGAATCCCAAGCATCTGCAAAGAAAAGAGAAAAAGAAGAACCACATTTTTTTCTGTGGGTGTGTTTTTTGATATCCAGGGATCCTGTAAGAACCCATTGTTAAATTTTCAAGATTTTGAAATTGCTAAGCACAATAAACATTAAATTTATATACTTAAATAAATTATATTAAAATGTGGCAATAAATACTTAAAACTTATCCCTTCCTGATTATGTCATGAGATTTTACTATTACCTATGCTCTCGAGGATATGGATGTTTATTGCATCTGTGTGGTGATATTCTGTTTTTTTTTTTTTTTTTTTTTGAGACAGGATCTTGCTCTGTAGCCCAGGCTGGAGTGCGGTGACACAATCAAGGCTCACTGCACCCTCCACTTCCCAGGCTCAGGTGGTCCTCCTACCTCAGCCTCCCGAGTAGCTGGGACTATAGGCGTGCACCACCACACACGGCTAATTTTTGTATTTTTTGCAGAGACAGGGTTTCGGCATGTTGCCTAGGCCTGTCTCGAACTCCCGGGCTCAAGTCATCCACCTGCCTTGGGTTGGTAATATTATATAATGGCATGCTACTGTGCAGCTCTTTCCAACTCCATGTTCAATAATATCGCACACATTAGTAGCTTGAAATTTGTTGCTGTGGAAGTATATACACCATGGAAATAGGCAAGTGCCACACATGAGACTTGGATTTATTGTTTTATTGATTGTCTAGACTTAAGAAGGTGATGAAGAAAGTGTTAATGATCAAGATTGTGAGAGGACAGTTTTCACAAAAGGTTAAAATTATGACTCTCAAGCAGGTATAATATGAATACAAGTCAATTATTTTACCTAACCCATTAATTAATGAGGGACCAGTAAGAAGTTACAACTGGGTTAAACGAGGATTTGCCTTGCACAGATTTACATTTTCTACCTGGTAAAATTCATTTGCATAACCTTGGACAGGTATCATTTGCTTAGCCATGGACATAAAAGATTTGCCCACTATCAATTTTTTATAAGTTAACATCTCTGCAAGGTTGTAAAATAAAAAGACAGACAAAGGCACATACCTCTATAGCATGAGATAATCCCTGGAGGCCCCAGAGATTTACTAAAAGAATATCCAGTAATCTTTTATTCACCTCAAAATCTTCCACAATTTTTCCTCAAGAGATTATATTTAAAGTATGTTACACCTGTAGCCATTATATTGTGAAAAGCACTAAAAAAATTAAGAAAATACTCTTAGAATTTGAAAACTATTATCCAACTTAGTAAAGAAGTGACATAATATTGATGAATAAGTGAAGTTCTTTTTTTTTTTTTGAGACAGAGTCTCACTCTGTCCTGGAGTGCAGTGGCTTGATCTCAGCTCACCACAACCTCTTCCTCCCGGGTTCAAGTGATTTTCCTGCCTCAGCCTCCCGAGTAGCTGGGATTACAGGTGCCCACCTCACAGCTAATTTTTGTATTTTTAGTGGAGACGGGCTTTTCCATGTTGACCAGGCTGGTCTTGAAATCCTAACCTCAGGTGTTCCGCCCACCTTGGCCTCCCAAAGTGCTGGGATTACAGGTGTGAGCACCATGTCCAGCCTGATGAGTGAGTGAAGTTCTGACATAAATCTTTGTTGTTTTAGTCTTCTCTCACTCATTAAAGTAAATGAAAATACCAACCAACATACATGTTGAAACTATACTCATTCGTCAATGATGTGAGTCACTTCTTTGCTGAATTGGACAGTATTCAAACATTTACTTGTAGTTTAATCTTCTCAAATCATGACTGAGATGCAACCATAAGTCAGCTACAGATAAGAATTTAGCAAAAGTTCTCAAAAGCATTCTATGAGAATCAACTGGCTCTGTGGAATTTGCAATAAAGAATATTATATATTTTCTTATTTGTAAGTTGTGTGCTACAATCCTTCATATCAGTAAAATGCATAATAAACATGTACACATATGAATACATACTTTTTTTTTCTTAGCCAACTGTTAAAAAATTTAACTACACACCACTGATGGAGATCCTCTGGATTCTTATCTGGATCATAGAATTTCCTTTAAAAATTTCTTTTTAATTTTACTCTATAAGAGTAAGAACATTTTATATCAAGAACCAGCATACACACACACACACACACACACCTTTAAAACAATCATAAGACAATTATTTTTCCCTTTAACTCTAGACACATTCCAATCTATTCCATTCCAGTCCAGTCCATTTCAGTTAAAATAGTTGCCATTTCAGTATGATCTTACTATAGATCTCAGGAAGATTCCCATCTGCAGTTTGAAAAACTCTTACCTAAACTCAACTTTCAGCCCTCCCTCATCTCCCAATCTTCCTCCTCCTCTTCTTCTTCTTCTCCTCCTTCCTCACCCCTCACCCTCCCAGGCTCAGTCAATCCTCCCACCTCAGCGTCCGGAATAGCTGGGACTACAGTTGCGTGCCACCACATCTGGCTAATTTTTGTGTATATATATATATATATATATATATATATATATATATATGTATATATTTTTTAAGACAGGGTCTCTCTGCGTTGTCCAGGCTGGTCTTGAACTCCTAGGCTCAAGTGATCCTCCTGCCTCAGCCTCCAAAAGTGCTGGGACTACAGGTATGAGCCACTGCACCTGGCCCCCTCCCAATTCTCTCCTTATTCCCACATCACACTTGAATTTGAAGGTCTGTCTCAGATGCCTTCTCCCTGATCAGTGAGTGGGCTAATCTCCAGAATTAGCTCTCTCCCCCAGTATTTTTTCACACTGGTACAATTGTATGTTCCTTTGTGTCTGGCCCTCCTGACTTACTCTACACAAAGGTGGGAACAACCTTGTACTCATCTCTGGAGCTTCAGCACATGACACAGTTCCTGGCACAGACAAGGCTTTTGAAAGTGTGTGGAATGAGTATATGAATGAACAGCTGAATGAATGAAATTCAGAGTGCAATGCCTCTTATGAAAAGACAGCCTTCAGTAGAGTGATCACTCATTCAGTCTCATGAAATCTATAGGAATCAGACGAATCATCATGCCCTTTTCACTAGACAGAGAAACTGAGGCATCAAGGAGCAGAGTGATTTGTAGGGAAAAATACACACAGCTTATTCTTTGACCATCCTGTCAGCAGAAAAGGGAGGGGAAAATAGTTATGATGATTCTCGCTCAGAAGAAATCAAAAAAATCTCTCCCACACTGGCTGAAATAGGAAGTAAAGCTGAATGCTGATTTGCAGATGTTGGAAATCAAATTGCATCATGTGTAATGGAATTCTAGAAATTTGTAGGGTCAAAAAACAAACAAAATAACCAAACACACACTTTTCATTTCTTATGCAATAGTACCAATAAAACGGTGTTAACCCAAATCACATTGCTTTATTTCAGCTTCAGTTACCCTGAAGAAAATTCCAGCCAACAACTTTCCACACTGTTGTTTAAGTAAGCTGATCCGGGTCTGGCTTTTATGTGAATTGTGAATTAGACATGGACACTTGTATTTTATTTATAGCAAAACGCTATTATTTATCGAGGGCTGATGATTGTTATGTCAACTACGTATAGTCTTTGGTAAATCTCCCATCACCCATAGAGGGATGTTACTATTATTATGCCTATTTCACAGATGAGTAAACTAGATGTAACGCAGCTCTTCAGCCAGCAAGTGGCCAAGCTGGGGTTTGAACCCAGGGCTCCAAAGCCAAGATTTCCTCCAAAACATGTGAAGAGCCTCAGGCAACATGGCGCTGAACTTACCAGGAAGTATCGAAGGAGTCTGTAGGACTGAACCTGCACTGTGTCTGCTCCACCACAGGTGAGTGTACGGAGATAAAGAGGGAGTGCCTGGCAACCTGACCTGTGGCCCCTGGCTGGTGACCCTTGCCTTGACCCTCTGCTGTGTTTTTGCTTAGTGATTACAGATGGTCAGGGTCAAGGGCAGCTTGCCTTTATGGGTGATCTAGTGGAAAAAGTGCAGGTTTTGAAGGCAGACAGAGCTGGGCTTGAATCTGGACTTTATTATTTACCAGTTACGTAGATCTTCGACCTGGGACTGCCTCTCCCCGAACCCCAGGCTCCTCATTAAAAAGTGTGGCTGCATAAGACTTTCTTCACAGGTGTACTCTGAGCATGAAATGAGCTAACATGCATGGAGGCATGCAGTGAGGGTTGAACGACGCTAGCCCCTTTCCTTGCCACTCACAAGTATGGCCCTAACTGCTGAGAGTGCTGGGCCGCCCAGAGAGAGAGAGAGAGAGCAAGGGCCTGCAGAGAAGGTCATCACAAGGACAGCAGCACCTTGCAGGTGTCAGGGGGACAAGGGACCAATGCTTTCACCTGCCCCGTGCTGCTTGATTTTGCTCAAACCCATTTACTCAGGCAGGGAAGAGATTGTCATTCTTTCTATATGAGGAAACTGAGACTCGAGTTGGATGACCAAGTGTGACGCCTCCCCCTCCTCCCCCCACACCCCAGGCATTCTCGAACCCACTTCATGAATTTGCCACTTCCATACACCACCCATACCGCAGTTTACTAAATATGTGTCCTCAAGTCTACTTGGTTGCTTACTTAAATTCATTGTCAAAGGAAACTTGACTTCACCACCATAAATGGGAAACCAGCAGTGCAACTGCAGCCATAACAAAGAATATGATGGAAGTAAGTCCACTTGATTGAATTCCAGATAAACACACTATTGCCTGTGAACCTGGAGCCTGCCTGCTGTTGATGAAAAGGGAGATAAACAAAAGTCAAAGAAGCGTTCAAGACAAAGTAGCACCAGAGACTCTCTTCTTAACAGAGGCTTGAAAGCAAACTGAAAAGGGAAGAATCATTTCATATGTGGTCTGTGTTACCTAAAGGTACAGTCCCTGCACCATCAAAATCAACTCTGGGCTTCTAAAATCTCTCTTGTCAGGGAAACACTGATAGACCTGGTCCTACTTTTTGGGCTCTGAACTGTTGAGTGGCTTGCCAGCGGCAAGAGGGCTGAGAGGCAGTGTCTCAGGCTGGCCTCGACCACTGAGCAGAGCTGTTTCTGCTGCTCCACGGGTCCGGAAATGTTCAGGGAGGGATGTGGGGGCTTTGCTTGCTTGGAACTTCCATTTCCCAGGCTCAGCAGCTATCAACTTTTCTCCCACAGATTGTTCTAGAAATGAGTCTGTCTGGACCACCCCCCCAACACACGTGGTTTGGCAGCGGCATGTTCACGCCTCTGTGTCTACTGTTTAGACCAGGGTTTGTCAATCTCAGCAGCGTTGGTGTTTGGGGCCAGAAAATCCTTCACTGTGCTGGGGCTGTCCTGGGCACTGCAGGACGTCTGACAGCGTCCCCAGCCTCTGCCCCCTGGGTGATGTTCATCTCCTTCCAGGAGTGACAACCAAAAATGTCTTATGGGGGACAACCCTCCCTCTCCCACCCCACTTGAAAGCACTGCTTTTGATGGGGAAAAAAACGTGGTTTTTAGTCCCTGGGGAAAAGTCTACTATTAGTGGGATTTAGTTTGTTTGTTTATTTTACCTTCTTAGAGAAAGACTTACCTTTATAGATAAATTTGTAAGTTATAGTTATTATTCTTACCTCCTGACTAAAGACTAATAAAGCAGTGGGAAAAAAAAAGGGGGCATTTATTGTTTATGTCACTTGAGGCCAACTGAAAGCCAAGATAATGGACCAGAGGGTAGAAGAGGGAGGGAGAGGATAGGAGGAGGGAAGGAGGGAGGAAGGGAATGGCCACTGATTAAGCATCCCCCCGGGGTGCTGGGACCTCAAAACATTGTCTCCTTTCACTCACAGAATCCAACAGGGAAGGTTGGATGAGGATGCGAGACTAGAAAGGTCAAAGGGCAGGCAAGGGACTAGCTGGGTCCTCTCTCTGGCTGGGGAGCCCACACTCCCTTTTCCGGGGAGAAGAGAGGAGGAAAGAGTCAGTTCCAGGATTGGAGGGACTTGGAGCTCAGCTAGTCCTACCTCCCCAAACTCAGAGCTGTGATGTGAATTCCTTGAGGGCATCAGCTAATTGTCACTAGAATCCAAACTGTCACCAAGAAGACAGGGAAGAGGTAGATCTAGTGGATGTTGGTGAAGAGGGGCAAAGCAGGCTTCAACCCACACAGCCTGTCTCTTAGCCCTCTGCACTGCCCACGGCTCAGTCACATAGTCCTTCTCTGCATATGTGCACAGATAGGCTGGCCAAAGGGTGCTAAGAGCAATTAGCAAGGCAGGTAGTCAGCTGTCACGAACGGGGCCCCAGTGGGAGATGCTACAGGCTTGACATGAGGTCTTCTCAGACCCCTGTATCTTTTCTTCTATTTCTCTCTCCTTCTAACTTAGCAAACTGCTACCTAACTGCAGCCAAAAGTGGACGTCTCATGGACCAGCCCCTTGCACCTGGAAAACCAGAGATCACACACAGGTCACCCCTCAGGTCAGAAAAGCCCATCGAAGTAATCTTAACCCTGCTTGGGTGATAAAGTCCAGCTCCCAGAACAAGGGCCACATTCGCTTGTTTCATTAAACAGCATGGAAAGATTCAAGACTCGTCTCAACTGGCCATCCCCAGATCAGAGCAAGCCAATGAGCAGCCCCGTTACTGCCCTTGCCTTCTGCAGAAACGCCAGAGGACTAGAGAGGTTCATCAATTGTGATGGAAATTCTATCTGTGTGGCGTTTGTCTCTCTCCAGGTTTCTCTGCCTGCCGGATACCCAGGCTCACATCTGCTCCATGGCACACTTATTAAATATAATCTGAAAGAAAGTTGCTGGCAATCTGGAGAAAGACGAACCCTTCCCGTTTCTGAGACGGAAGGACTTCTCAGGTGAGAAGCACTTTTACATGCATAGCCCCCTTCCGAGTGCCCCCGTGCCTCCAGGAGGGCAGGTGACTGTCGAGGCTGTGGCTCTGTTTGCGACACAGAGCCGCCATCTACTCTCCTGGAGTCAGAAAGTCCGTTGGCAAGTTTCAGATAATAACTCAGCTAATTTGGGTGGAGCTCTCTCTACTTTTGTTTCCCAAAGGAAAGACGCCAGAGATGGAAAGATGTTAGAGAAACAGAAGAATGGACTCGGCTGAACTAAGAAAGGCAGTCCTTGGCAGGATGTGGGGAGGGTAGCGCCTCCGGCCAACACAATAGGATTCACCTGGGAGAGGGGCCAGCTCCGGAGATTTCTGAGAGGCTCCTTCTCCAGAAGGATCAGCCAGGTCCCGGCAGCTCAACCGGGCCAAGGTGCCGGAGCCCCTCGGACTCTGCAGACTGTCCAGTAGGGGGCACTGTCGCCTCCACACTGGCCGACCTCAAACACCTTCTGCTCCTGGTGTGCCCCTCCCCAAGGTCCTCCCCCAGGAGTGGAAGGCCGTCTCCAGCCCTGAAGAGACTCAAGGATCCTACCTGTCTGCAAGCCACCCCAGGCTGGCCTACCTGGCAGAGCCTGGGTGACATCCTGCATCCTCAGGGATGACACAGCAATCACTACAGCTGCTGTTTACTGAGCACCTACTATGTGCCAGATACTTTCACTGTGTGACCTCATTAAAACTCCACCGGAGCCCTCTGACGGGGGTATTATTAGTCCCACTTTACAAATAAGAAAGGCAGCTTCAGAGGCCACACAGTCCATAAACATCAAAGCATAAGCGTCTCAGGTCTTTCCAGGTGGGAAGTTTGGGCCCCTTCCACTGTCCCCCACAGTGTCAGATCCTGTGGTTCCAGAGGGCTGCCTGTCCCCTGGGATCCAGGGCTGGGCGTGTATTATCTTGTGAGCTAGGTACTATTTTATACAAAAGCACAGAGCGGTCAGACGCCTGCCCAAGATTGCACAGACACCGCAAGTAGAGCCAGGATTTGAGCCTGGACTTCCGGGATCCAAGGCCCATATTCTTTCCATTACCTGGCCTGCCCCCTGCAGAGGGCCCATCAAAAACACCTGTGTCCTTGCTTGCCCAAACCAACAGGAGGCCTCTTCCATGATCTCCTTCACTATGGCTTTCAACCCCTATTAATGCATTCTTGTGAATTTGGGGCTTTCTAGGCCTTCTCAGGTTGGCCAGGTCCACACAAGCTCATTGGCCTCTCTGGCCTCAATTTCCCCACCGGAAAATAGAGATTTCAAGGCATGGGCGGGCAGGGCTGCTGGTGTGGAATAAGACCCCGATTCTGGTTCTGGTTGGGGGTGGCCGGCAGGCTTTTTCCACCGCCAGGGTCAGGGAGGCTTTGCATACTTGTGTGGGCGGCGGAGCAACTGCCCCCACGTGAGCCCCTGAACAAAGAGGCCTCAGAGCACCTCCCCTCGCCCCACTCGCCTCCAGCGCCCGCCGCCAGCCGGCTCAATAGAGCGCTTGTGGCCGCGCTGAGGAGCTGCGGCTCGGGCTCGGCGCATTGTGCATTGTCTGAGTCCCGGCGGCGCCGCGGCCAAGGGTCGCTCCATCAAGGTCGCGCCTGGGAGGACGGGGGCTGGGGGGCGCGCGCGGGAATTGCCGGCCGCTGGGCAGCGACACGGTGCATTTGTCTCAGCGCTAGGGGTCACGGGGACTTTCAAAAGAAAGGCTTCCGGGCGCCCCTCTGCCCCTGATAAAGGCACCCATTGCTGCTCTCAACCCAACCCAGGCAAAACCCCACATTCCTCAACAGAGCCCTGAACCGAAATGACCCAGCAACCCACGGTGGAGTGAACCTCAGCTGAAGCCAAATGTTCGCTTTTCACTGAACTGAAACAACACTTGGGCGTTTTCCAAAATCATTCACTGGGAACATTTGTGCATTTGTTTATTCATTTAATAAACGCTCACTGGTCACTGCCCTGTGGTCCAGGCACAGTTCAAGGCGCCAGGGCTCCTTGTGGGGTAAGCAGTGAGGTCTGCCTGGTGGAGTCACAGATACGGAAACAGATAGGATGGCACAGTCAATAAATGGTTGCCACTCCACATTCTCAGGGCAAGCACAGTGCCTGGCTCAGGTAGGGACTCAGCCTGTTCCCTGGAGGAATGAAGATAGGGAGGGGGCGAGGTGGGGACCCTAATAGAAGCGTGGCTCTGGTCTGTAATACAAGCACTTTAGGAGGCCGGGGCAGGAGGATCATTTGAGCCCGGGAGTTCAAGACCAGCCTAGGCAACATAGCAAGACTCCATCTCTACAAAAAATAAAAAAACTAATTCGCCAGGTGTCGTGGCACGTGCCTATAGTCCCAGCTACTCCAGAGGCTGAGGTGAGAGGATGGCTTGAGTCTGGGAGGTCAAGGCTGCAGGGAGCCATGATGGCGCCACTGCACTCCAGCCTGGGCCACAGAGCAAGACTCTCTCTAAAATAAGTAAATAAAAGTGTGGCCAGGTGCTGCGGGATCAGAGAAGTGAGGTCTGCTACTTTTCCAGGCAGTCAACATCTGAAAGAAACCTGAATTTACCCTACCTGAACTACGTGTTTTTAAACTGAAAGAAATCAAGCAATATGAGAATAACGAGAGGTTCAATTGAGTTTTCAAAGGTCCGGAAGGTGTCCTGAGCAAAATGCCAGGTTGGTCGTTAATCATGCATTCATTCATCCATCATTCTTTCATTCAACCAACACTTATGGATGAAGCACCCACTCTAAGCTAGAATCTGTGGGGATTTACCCACACCCAGGTCCTTCTAGTTTCTTTAACAATGAAAAAGCAACTTTTAAAAAGCCCACTCAGGGGCCAGGTGCGGTGGCTTACACCTGTAATCCCAGCACTTTGGGAGACCGAGTCGGCGGATCACTCGAGGCCAGGAGTTCAAGACCAGTCTGGCCAATATGGCAGAACCCTGTCTCTACTAAAAAAAATTAGCCAGGTATTGTGGCGCATGCCTGTAATCCCAGCTACTTGGGAGGCTAAGGCACACGTATCGCTTGAACCTGGGAGGCGGAGGTTTCAGTGAACCAAGATCATGCTACTGCACTCCAGCATGGGTGACAGAGCGAGACTGTCTCAAAAAAAAAAAAAAAAAAAAAAAAGGAAAGGAGAAAAAGAAAAAAAAGCCCACTCAGGGATTGGGGCCTGCAGAAGATCTGGACTCAAATTTTATAGCAAGTGGCTTAAATAAGAAATGGAATTTGAGCTTATTTCCTCACTTACAAGGCTGCCTGCCTGCCTTACAGGGATTTGGGGAGAGTAATGTATAGAAAGTGCCTTCCTCAATGGAGCCGGCATCACCATAATCTGCTATGTGTGCCCTGGTCTTTACAGTTAACAAATCTCCTTCACTTGCAAAATTTCATTTTGTTTTCACCATAATCCCAGGAGTTCAGCAGGACTGCTATGTTTAATAGTCACCTTTACAGAGCAGGAAATTGAGGGTCAGAGAGATGAAGCAACTTACCAAGTTCACACAGCAACTCAGCGTTAGAACTGAGATGAAAACACAGAGTTTGAATCTAAAGCTTTGAGGGTTGGTCTGATTCTGTTGACAAAGCTTCATGACAATGCCAGAAGACTCTGGGGACTGGTATTTCCAAAGTAATTAGTCACATCTAACATAGGAGAGACTTAGGATCAAGCACCAAGGATCTGCCACCTATTTTGGGCATGTGAGTAGCCCAAGGAATGTTCTAGAAGGAATACCTGGTGAGAGAGATCATGTTTCCCAAAGATGGCCACAACAGTAGCTCCCATCCCACATGCTGTACCTGTAGTGGGACTGTCTCATTCTCTTATTAGGATGTGGGGTCTAATTTGCCTCCCCTGGAATCTGGGCTGGCCTTACAGACTTGCTTGACAAATATAATGTGGTCATTAGTGGTATTCTGGGACTTCTAGGGCTAGGTCATAAGAAGCCTTGCAGTGTCCACTGGGGTCTCTGGGGTTGATCTTGGAGCAATCTGTGTTGTAAAATTCTTTACACAGAGAGGCCATATATGGATGTTCCCAGGGACAGCCTTAGCCATGCTCCCAGTTGACGACCAGCAGGTCATCATGCTGTGTGAGCCATCTTGGACGTCCTGCATCGTCAAGCCCTCAGATAATTCCAACCCCAGCTGAATCCAACTACAAACAGCATAAGAGAACCTAAGCAAGAACTGGCTGAGTCCAGTCAAATCCCAGAACCACAAGAGACAATAATGCATCAATATTTTAAGCCATACAGCTGTGGATGGTATATTATAAAGCAGTGAATAACTGGAATACCTGGAGTGGTTTACAGGGCTCTTCATTTAAAGAGAAACTGAGGCTAAGAAATTAATCAAGGCCCTTCCTCTGGGCTCTCAGAACGCTCAGTGTAATTGCTATAAGGGTATCTGAGCCCAAATCATTGGTTTACTTGTCTGTCCCATGAGACTGTGAGCTCTTTGGGGATAGAGAATATATTAGGGCTCTGGAGTTGCTAGTAACGGAAATAAAACTGGCTTACTTAAGCAAAGCAAAATTGATTGGGAGGATTTGGGAGAGCTCAAAGAATTAGAATAAAAACCAGACTGGGTTCAGAGAACAGCAGTGATCCAGGGCAGGGGCACATGGAGAGTCTCTGGGGGTGCCAGGGCTATACATGAAGAGTAATCCTTTGTCCCTGTCATGTTATGCTGCTCAAGATTCCATTTCCAGGGGGAATACTCTTGACTGGCCTGCATTGGGCCACAGAAGGGCAGGCCCCACTTGGATGTGGGCCCCACTTGGGCTCTGTCCATTGGATGGGCTGTCCCCTAAACAAATTCAGGATGTTGATGCCAGAAGAATGGGGAGTGGATATTGAAGAGGCAAAGTTGGGCCATCACATTTGCCTCAGCAACCCCAGTACCCAGCTCAGTGTCTGGCACATAATAGGTGCTCAAGAAATATTTTTTTGATGTGTGAACAAATAATCTAATGAATAAATGTGCATGAATGAATGAAGCAACACATGAACAAGTGCATAGTTAGACAATGCATGGGCCATGTGCAGGCCTTTGAAGACACCTGCTAGATATTACAGCACTTTAACTCCCCTCCACCAAGCCAGGCATTTTTTTCTCAAGAGAGTTTCTGATACCTGGATTCTAGAATGTATAGAATTTTAATCCCCTAATCCTGTCAGTTTAAGAACATTATACACTTTGAACAGGGCCTGTGATAATTCCTGAAAACACCCCAGGAGCGATGACTCCCTAGCCCTGCTTGATTTTAAATTCAGTTTTCAGGGGAGGGCTGGTGGAGGAGACAGATGTGAGGGAGGCTTGTCTCTGAGGCAAGAGCTGGGAGGTCTGGCATTTCCTTTTATGGGTCCACAGCTGTTCAGCAGAAGGCAGCTGGACGAGGCTTGGTCTGGTGGCAGCCACACTACACCCAAGGCAGGTAGATGCGTCATCTGCACATCTGCCCAAAACCTGCACGTAAAGGACGACAGACCATGTTGTCTCACGCCTTACACAGACTCACTAAGGGTAAAAGGTCAGACTTCACCAACTCCTGAAAATGTCGCTACTTCTATTTTTGGTACACTTTCAAGGCACTCATCCTAGGTGGATAAGCTTTGGGGAGACAGGCCAGAACGAGGTCCTGGGTCAGGAGCCCAGCTGGTTGGGCCCAGTTGCCTGTGTGAGGCCTTCCAATTTGTTCTGAGACCCCCATCCCATGAACCAAATCCAAATAAAGTGACATTCCCAGCCTGCTGGTCCTGTCCCGGTGACTGGGGAGAGAATGGGTTCTCGCTCTGGTCAGGACTATAGAATTTAATGTTAATGATGGCCAATAGTGCCCTCTGGGATGGGCAATGGATTTTATTGGCCCCAGACATAGTCATTCTTGTGGGGGACTCAGGACCAGAGCTGATTCAGCCTAACGGTGGCAGAGGGGGGTGGCCAAGGAACTGGATAAGTGTTGGCAATAGTGAATAGAATCTTTGATGCCTTTACAATTTGTTAGCACACGCACAAAGAAAACTTAAAAAGCAAATTGGCTCAAATATATATTAATACCTAGACACACCCTGATTTACTCATCTGGAGGTAACTTACCAGTCAACAGATATTCTCCAGGACAGGAGGGAAAGGGTTAAGGAAGGAAAGGTCATTTGTGCTGAGCACCAGGGGGTTCCAGGGGTGATGTTAGGAACTTTCAATATATTATGTCCTTTAGGCCCTACAGCAGTCTGGAGATTCAATGCAACCTCATTTCACAGGTAAGGAAACTGAGTCCACAGAGGTAAGGTACATTGCCCAAGGTCATGATACTCCTAAGTGGCAAACCTAGGATTTGAACCTCGGTCAAGTCAGACTCTGTGGCCCATCTCCATTTCATTACATCATACTGTCTCCTGGGAAGTAAACAAAAGAGGTGTTTGAATGGAAACGCACAGACCTCATTCACCAGAGATTCTGCCAGAGCCACTGATTTTGGCTGTTATACAATTCTCACAAGTATGATTATTCGATCTCCTGGCTCACAGACAATGGGAAACATCAAATAAGTAGGAGAGAAGGCTACAGAAGGAAGAATACAGTGTGACAAGTAGCTATGGAAGCCAGGGTTCCAGGTACAGTAAATGGTGGGGTGGCTTGAATCTGACCAAGCCTCCTGATTGTAACCATTAAAATCTCTCAATAGCAAATTTTTAAAAAACCATTTGAAGGCACTGGAATGCAATTCAGAACTGGTGGGAATACAACTCTTGGAAAAAAAAGAAAGCATATAATTTTATGATTTTCTCAAAGAAAAAGCTTTTGTTTCATTCTCTCCTTTTTAATTTTTTATTTGTATATATTTGGGGGGTACAAGTGCAGGTTTCTTCCATGCATATATTGCATAGTGGTAAAGTCTGGGCTTTTCCTATACACATCATCTGAAGAGTGAACATTGTATCCAATAGGGAATTTTCTATCCCTCACCCCCATCCCCACCCTCCCATGTTTCGTAATCTCCAATGTCTACTATTCCACTCTGCATGCCCCTGTGTACCCATCATTTAGCACCCACTTATAAGTGAGAACATGCAGTATTTGACTTTGTGTTTCTGTCTCCTCTTGGTTTTTCAATGTCACTGATATCTAATTTTATTTTATTATTTCCTTTCTTCTTTTTACTTTGGACTTGATTTGCTCTCTCTTTTCTTGTTTCCTAAGGTAAAAGCCTAGGTCATTGCTTCGTGACCTTTCCTCTTTTTTTTTTTTTTGGGATGGAGTCTGTCTCTCTCACCCAGGCTGGAGTGCAGTGGTGCCATCTCGGCTCACCGCAAGCTCTGCCTCCCAGGTTCACGCCATTCTCCTGCCTCAGTCTCCCGAGTAGCTGGGACTACAGGCGCCCGCCACCACACCTGGCTAATTTTTTTGTATTTTTAGTGGAGACAGGATTTCACTGTGTTAGCCAGGATGGTCTCAATCTCCTGACCTCGTGATCTGCCCACCTTGGCCTCCCAAATTGCTGGGATTACAGGCATGAGCCACCACACCTGGCCCTTTCCTCTTTTTTAATGGCAATTCATGCTATGAATTTTCCTCTGAGCACCACTTTAGCTGCATCTTGCAAGTACTGATAATGTCAGTTTTTATTTTCATTCACTTTGAGTTACTTTTGATTTCTTCTTTTTTTAATTTTTTTTTTATTATACTTTAAGTTCTAGGGTACATGTGCACAATGTGCAGGTTTGTTACATATGTATATATGTGCCATGTTGGTGTGCTGCACCCATTAACTTGTCATTTACATTAGGTATATCTCCTAATGCTATCCCTCCCCTCTCCCCCCCACCCCAATTTTTAAATTTTGTGGGTACATAGTAGGTGTATATATTTATGGGGTACATGAGATGTTTTGATATGGGCAACTTTTGATTTTTGCTTTGGCCCATGCATTACTTAGATGTATATTATTTTGTTTCTAATATTATGTCATTTTCCAGATGTCTTTTGGGTATTGATGTCTAATTTGTGAGCACAGAGCAAATTTTGTAAAGTGGGGGTTCATTTACATTTATCAAGACTTGTTCTGTAGCCCAGAATATGGCCTACTTTGGTATATATTCCATGTGCGTTGGAGAGGAGAGTGTATTCTGTTGTCCTTGGGTGAAGTGTTTTATACATATCAATTAAGTCACGTTGGTTGATAGCGTGCCATCTATTGTTTCCTTTTCCTCTTTTTCTGCCGTCTTTTAGGTTGAGCTTTTTTTTTTTTTTTTTTTTTTTAATGGAGTTTCGCTCTTGTTTTCTGGGCTGGAGTATAGTGGTGTGATCTCAGCTTCACTGCAACCTCCACCTCCTGGGTCCAAGTGATTCTCCTGCCTCAGCCTCCCAAGTAGCCAGGACTATAGGTGTCTGCCACCACACCCAGCTAATTTTTGTATTTTTAGTAGAGATGGGGTTTCACCATGTTGGCCAGGCTGGTCTTGAACCCCTAACCTCAGGTAACCCTCTCATCTCAGCCTCCCAAAGTGCTGGGATTACAGGTGTAAGCCACTGTGCCCGGCTGAGAATTCTTTTATGATCCTATTTTATCTCTTGTGGGCTTCTTGGCTACCCCTCTCTGTTTTCTTTTAGTGGTTGCTTTAGGGTTATAGTACATATTTTTCCGTTATTACAATCTACCTTCAAGTGATATTATAACATGACATGTGCTATATGAAAACTTTATAACAGTGTACTTCCATTTCTCCTCTCCTGGCCTTTGTTCTAATTTGTCATATATTTTTACTTCTATGTATGTTATAAACTCCACCTTACAATATGTTAGTTGTTAGTAGTTTTACTTTTAATAATTACCTTTTAAAGGATTTATTTATTTATTTATTTATTTTACAGAGAGGGTCTTGATCTGTCACCCAGGCCATCTTCCCACTTCAGCCTCCTGAATATCTAGAACTAGAGGTGTGCACCACCACACCTGGCTAACTTTTTTTATTTGTGTTTATTTTTGTAGAGACAAGGTCTTGCTATGTTGCCCAGGCTGGTCTTAAACTCCTGGCCTGAAGCAATCCTCCTGCCTCAGCCTCCCAAAGCACTGGGATTACAGGCATGGACAACATTGCCAAGCCGTTAAAGGGATTTTCTAAAAGAAATAATATATTTTATATTTACCAACATATGGTATTTATCACTTCTAAAGCTCTTCACTATTTTAAACAGACAGACCATACCAAGTATTTCTAAGGATGGAGAGCAATGTAGGGTGTCCAGCACTGCTGGTGGGCATGTAAAATGGAGCAGCCACTTTGGAAGCACAGTTTGGTGGTTTTTATAAAAGCTAAATACATACCTACATATGATTCAGCCATTCCATCCCTACATATTTACACAAAAGAAATGCAAGCATGGCTGGGCATGGTGGCTCATGCCTGTATTCCCGAAACTTTGGGAGGCTGAGGCGGGCAGATCACTTGAGGTCAGGAGTTCAAGACCAGCCTGGCCAACATGGTGAAACCCTGTCTCTACTAAAAATATGAAAACTAGCTGGGCGTGGTGGTGGCACCTGTAGTCCCAGCTACTTGGGAGAGTGAGACAGGAGAGTTGCTTGAACCCAGAAGGCAGAGGTTACATTGAGCCAAAACCCCGCCACTGCCCTCCAGCCTGGGTGAAGGTGAGACTCTGTCTCAAAAAATAAAAAAAGAAAGAAAGGAAGGAAGGAAAGAAATGCCAGCATATTTCCACACAAGGATCATTACATGAATGCTTATAACAGTTTTATTTTTAATAGCTAAAAACGAGAAAAAGCCCAGGGGCCCATCAGCAGATGAGCAGATCAACAAACAGTGGTGCATCTATATAACAATAAAAACAGGCACGTAGTCAAGCAGGGATGCCTACGGCACCCCGCAACAACATGGATGAAGCACGTAGCTATCATGCTGGGAGGAAGAGCCAGAAAAAGAAAAGATGTGTGAAATTCCAGAAAATGCAAACCAATCAGAAAGCAGAGAGAGAGGAATGGCTTTCAAAGTAGCCCAAGGAAGCTTTTGGGGATGGTGCCCTTTGTATGGTCATAAACCTATGTCAAAACTCCTCCAGGTTTACATTTTAAATATGTGTGATTTATTGTATGGCAATTATACATCAATAAATCTGTAAAATCTATTGAATGGGCTTAAAGTAGATCGGACGTGGCGGAAGAAATGAGCAATGACCTTGAAAAAAACACACGATGAAATGATCTGAACTGAGAAAATAATATTGAAAAAAGTAAGGAAGAGCATCTCAGTAATTAGTGGGACAACACCTGACAGGTTAGCAAATGTCAACCAGGGTCCCAAAGACGGAGGAAACGAGACAGAAAAAAATATAGGAAGAAATAATGGCCATGTTTTTTTTTTTTCAAATTTCCAGCATCTACAGGCTCCCAAAGTTCAACAAACCCAAGAAGGAAAAAATAATAATAATAATAAAATAAAGAAATCCACATCATAATCAAATGCCTGAGAAGCAAAAACGAAGAGAAAATCTTAAAAGACTCCAGAAGTTAAAAGATATATGAAATCCGGGGATATGATAAGAATGACAGCTGCCTTCTCCATAGAAACAACGGAGGACAGAATGGTGCCATGTTCTTTAAAGTGCTGAAGCAAAATAACCACCAAGCCAGGGTTCTACATTCAGTAAACATTTTCTTCAGAAATACAGGAAAATAAAGATGTTTTGAGAAAAACAAAATCTAAGAGAATTCAGTGCCAGCAGAGCCATGCTACAAGAAATGTTTTTAAAAATTCTTTGGGCTAAAGGCAAAGGATATAGTTGGAAATACAGGTCTCAAGGAAGGAAAGAAGATTACTAGGTAATTAAATATATGAACAAATGACCATTTTTTTTCTCAATTTCTTTAAAAGATATGCGTGTATGTTTTATTTTGTTTTTTGAGATGGTGTCTTGCTCTGTTGCCCAGGCTGGAGTTCAGTGGCGCAATCTCGGTTCACTGCAACCTCTGCCTCCTGGGTTCGAGTGATTCTCCTGCCTCAGCCTCCTGAGTAACTGGGACTACAGGTGTGCACCACCATGCCCAGCTAATTTTTGTATTTTCAGTAGAGATGGGGTTTCACCATGTTGGCCAGGCTGGTCTCAAACTTCTGACCTCAAGTGATCCTCCTGCCTCGGCCTCCCAAAGTGCTGGGATTATAGGCGTGAGCCACCTCACCTGGTCAAGACATGCATTTAAAGTGAAAAAATTTGAAACATATTGTAGCATTTATAACTTATATAGAAATAAAAATATGACCATAAAGGCTCAAAGGACGAGAGAATAATAAATGGATTTATGCCATTGTAGTTCTTGTAGTTTACATGAAGCAGTATAGTATTAATTTATGGTAAATCAAAATAAATTAAGGGTGCATATTGTAATACCCGAAGTATTAGTGGTAAGGTATTACTACTAAAAAAAACCCAACAAACTAACAAACAAACAAAAATAGATACAGCCAAAATGGCAATAACTGAAGAGAGTAAAACTGGAACACAAAACAATACTCAATTTTCCCAAAAGAAAGCCTGAAAGAAAGAATAAAGAAAGAAGGAAAGAAGAAAAAGAAAATAAGTAGGAAATGGAGGCTTACATCCAACCACATCAATAATTACTCTAAATATAAAATAAACCCCCCAATTAAAAGACAGCAATTGTCAGACTGGATTAAAAAGTTAAAAATCAAAGCAAGACCTAGCTCTATGCTGTTAACAAGAGAGAGCTTTTAATATAAAGAGGAAAACAGTTCTGAAATTAAAGTGACAGGAAAAAAAAATCTAACACGAAAACACGAAGGATAAGTAAGCGAGTGTGAATATAATAGTGTCAGAGAAAATAGAGTTCAAGACAAGGTGTGTTGCTAGAGACGAGGAAGGTTTTTGATGTTAAAAGGGTAAATTCATTTAAAAAAATCTTTAATGTGTATTTAGGAATAATAGAGCTTCAAACCAGGTAAAGCAAAAATCAGCAGAATTAAAGGGAGAAAGAGGCAGGTCTACGACCACAGTTGGAGATTTTAACACATCTCTCTCAGTAACTGATAGAACTTGGGCCAGGTCTAGGGCAAGGCAAGTGAGACACTCGCCTTGGGTGCAAAATTTAAGGGGGCACCAAGAAACTTTGTAGCTAAGTAATATTTTAGAAAATCAACATTACTGCAGAAAAATCCCATATGAACAAAATATCAATGAATTTTTTTTTTTTTGAGAAAGGGTCTTACTCTATCACCCAAGTTGGAGTGCAGTGGCACAATTATAGCTCACTGCAGCTTCAAATGCTGGGACTCCAATGATTCTCCCACCTCAGCCTCCCAAGTAGCTGGGACCACAGGTGCACGCCATCACACCAGCTATTTTTTTAAAAGTTTTTGTAGAGATGGGGGTCTCACTATGTTGTGATCCTCCTGCCTCAGCCTCCCAACTCTTGAGATTACTGGCATGAGCCACTATGCCTAGCTCTCAAAATTTTAAATAAAGATAAGTGCTCCATGCCACCATCCATCAGACCTGTCCTGAGTGTAGCTTACAGACAAAGCCACCTTCTCTTTCTTACCTGGCCCCTGGGGAGCAAGAAGCTGCTTTGACAGGACAGCTGGCCAGCCACAAGGGTCCCGAGAACACCCCCCTGCTTCTGCTCGGAGTCCACACCCACATACAGTGCAGAGTCCATTCACATCCACCAAGCAGCACCGTAAAATATTGAGGAGAGGGAGCTGTTTGCAGGTTTGGAATAATATCTGTGTCTTTACCTGCACATGCATTTCACCACTTGTAAAGCCCTATCCTGTATCTCATCAGATCTTCAGTCATCTTCTGAGACCACCTCAAAGTAAGAATCACATGCCCATTTTGATGGACAGAAACTGTCCATCAAAAGGAAGTAGAAACTTGTCCCAGGGTCCATGGTAATCGGCACAGCCGAGACTCAAATCCTGCCCAAATCTTTGTCCTTGACTCCATCACGCTGTGCAGAATTCACTTATTTCCCTCCAGTTGGAGGGAATTCGCACCCAAGGCAAATGTCTCGCTTGTCTTACCCTGGGCCAGGTCTGGGGTGAGGCAAGAGAGATATTCAGTTTGGGTGCATGAAGTACATTCGCTGGGGATGCTGAAGGCTTGGCTGGGGCTTTTTGCCTTATATTGACACTTGTAAATATCTTTGGAGCCAGGTGAGGCCAGTAAAATGTTACACAAATAAGAGCTATCTCCTAGAATCTACAGGTCATTTCCTGGAGTCAAGACCAAGCAGGCATGGGGGGCTGGGTGCATCTTCTGTTGGAAAGAAGCCCAAAGCACCCTTTGGAGGGTAGTGAGTTTTTAGGGATGGGCCTTTGCTTTCCTCTCCAAACCTGTGTCGCATCTGAAAGGATGTCCAAAGGCTAGATCGGTGTTTCCCAGGGTGGGTGACACAGATGGACAAAGATGGAACTGAAAGGCAACTTGTTCAATGATGACCTGTCTCCCACCCATGACCAGTGAGGGGTGCTGAGGAGCTGTTTGTGGCCTAGGTTTTCCCATTCTTGTGCTGTCTCCCCTAGCTCCTGCCTCCACGCTCCTTGGGGACTGCTTCCCTGGGCTGTGCAAATGTCAAAGGTGCCCAGTCCTCATTTTCCAGGGCTCATGTTTCTAGATGCCTCATGCCCCCTCCATTTGTTTGTCTGAGGCTGCCTGATGCATGGTTGTTTGGCTTTTTCTCCCCATCTGCATGAAAGTTGCTTCTCTTTGGAAGCAGAAATGTGGGTGTCTTCCTGTAATCCCTTTTTTCCTGAATCCTACTCCAGGGGAAATTTCTGACCTTTCGCTTCTCCTGAATTCCTCCTGGCATCTCCATCCCAAGGGCAGGGTCCAAGTACCCAGACCCACCCCAGGACTGTTGCAGTTGCCTCTAAAGGGGTCTTGCCCACTGGGAGCCCCAAAACCAGCTTGGGAGGGTGCCTTAACTAACTCCACCCCAATCTCCATCAGCCTCCTCCCTCCCAAGCCATCCCCATAGACTTCAGTCCAGGAGGAAAATAGCTGGCTTGTTATGGGAACAGCTTCAACACAAATATCGCATCTCCTCCTCCACTTGAAGGGAGATGCATTGTCCCGGCCTATATTGAAATTCTGGAGCTGCCATAAGACCTCTCAATACCTGTGTGCCTCATATTGCTTATCTATATAGTAGGAATAATAATAGAATCAACCTTTTAGAATTGCTGGAAGGCCTGTAACTATTGCATCAAATGAAGAGAATTCATAAGGTGCAGGCACTGAACATTCTCCCCTACCCTAACACCCCCATTCCCCTTCCACCCTAGTGCTTGCTCCAGCCTGCTCTTGGGGACTATTCCCTGCTCCTTGAAGAAATCTTGGGGAATCTTCATGCTCACTCTTTTTTTGTCATTTTTCTTTTTCTTTTTTTTTCTTTTTCTTTTTCTTTTTTTTTTCTGAGATGGAATCTCGCTCTGTCACCCAGGCTGGAGTGCAATGGCATGATCTCAGCTCACTGCCACCTCCGCCTCCTGGGTTCAAACGATTCTCCTGCCTCAGCCTCCCAAGCAGCTGGGATTACAGGCACGCGCCACCACACCCAACTAATTTTTTTGTATTTTTTAGTAGAGACAGCGTTTCACCGTGTTAAGCCAGGATGGTCTGGATCTCCTGACCTCGTGATCCTCCCGCCTCAGCCTCCCAGAGTGTTGAGATTACAGGCGTGAGCCACCGCACCCGGCCCATGCTCACTCTTAGATACTGCTATTACTACTAATAATCCTGCTATCACAGTGGTCTCCTGATCTCATTTTAGTAAATATTACATTCATTTGAGATAGTGGCCAACATTCCTAACTTCATTCAGAATTAAAGCTTCTTCAGTCCCTTGGCCAGGGCCTGATGTAGGGACCTAAGGGCCAGACAGCATCTTGGCTCCTGGGGACTCTTCTGCATCATCTGCCCCTTGTCAACAGGAGCACAGCTGTGCTGCCCTGCTCTGTTGCCAAAGCCGCTTCATGCAGCCTTGTAAAGGCCTTGGGATTCTTCACGGGTGAGTCAAACAACAGCCCACTGTGTCTCTGAAGCTGGAGGAAACAGGTATCACACTCTCTAAGGCCTCCTCAAAGCCCCCTAACTAGCTTGGATGAGAGAAAAGCACTACCCATGCATCCCTGATTGGATGTGGGGTTGGAGGTGGGGAGGTGGAGCTGGGAGGGGCCACTCACAGCTCAGCATAGAGACCGCTTCACTTAGGAATCCTCCAATCCCTGGGCCTGTCCTTTGTGTCTGTCCTGCGGTGGATGAGCAGACAAAAGTCACAAAAGCAGTCTTCAGCCACTTCCTTTGCAAGTTCTACCTTTGTGGTCTAGTCTCCACTCCAGAGTTCAGCAGTCCATTCATTTGAGTCATTATCTAAGGGCCTTGATAAAAATGAATAAAATATTCCCAGCTAAACACTACAAGACAGAATATTCTTTCCACTTAAAGGGCCTGACACACAGCAAGCACTCAATAAATGTTATTTTTCATTTGTTTAAAAAAAGTGGTCTCGTTCTGTCACCCATGCTGGAGTACAGTAGCTTGATCTCGGCTCACTGCAGTCTTGGCCTTCCCGGCTCAAGTGATCCTCCCACCTCAGCCTCCCTAGTAGCTGGGACTACAGGCGCATGCCACCATGCCAGGCTAATTTTTCTAGTTTTTTGTGGAGATAAGGTTTCACCATGTTACACAGGCTGGTCTTGAACTCCTGAGCTCCAGTGATCTTCCTGCCTTGACCTCCCAAAGTGTTGAGATTACAGGCTTGAGCCACCACGCCTGGCCAATAAATGGTATTATTCAACTAAATAAGTAAGTGTTAGCCAGTGCTATTCTTATTTCTAATCATTACTATCCATACCTGTCCAGGCTCAGCCCTTCCAAGTCTTCTCTGCCTTCATGCTCCAAGCTCTCCCAAGGCTTTTGATTTCCTGCCTTTGCCTATATTGTTTTTGCCCTGGATGCCTGCCCATCCCACTCCCAGGCTAGAACACTTAGGCTCTTTCTTCAAGCCCCAGTCAAGCCATGGCCACATTGGCAGGCTGTTCCCACCTCTCCAGATGAAGCTGACCCCTCTCTTATTCTGCGCTCCCTGTAGCGTGTCCTCTGCCCCTATCCTGGGCACTAATCCTACTCACTGCAAGGTCTTCAACCTGCTGCTGTCATACCCCCTCACCCCCACATACACACACACACACACACACACACGACTTCAAACCATGGCTTATGCATTTCCATAGCCCTAGTGTGCCCCTATTCTGCAAGGATAATTGAATGAATGAGTTACTAGTGAATGAATGGATGGATGCATCAAAAAACCGCAAATTAAAAAATAAATCTGTCATCAATATGCTAGGAAAAGAATGAAATCCTCCTCAGTGAATCTTGCACTAAGTTACCACCTCTGCTGAGCAGTTTTAAGGGGGCCTTGATGGCTAAAATGATGATGGGATTTTCCCTGCATAAAATTTTATCTATATTTTTCTACCCCATTCACCTAGAGGTAGAGACTGATGAATAGTAGCAAGAGTGCGGTTCATGTTAGGTCTTTGCAGCAAAGTGTCAAGTGCCTTGCAAATCCCAAGGTTCTGAGGCCACTGTGACCATGTTTTGAGTGGTGATGGCTGTTCCTTCACTCTTTGCTGGGCTGCCATTTCTGTGACTCCAGAGGTGCAAAGGACCTATTCTCAGTGGAGCAACAATAACTGTGATTATGAGCCCTCCATCAGACACTGTACATGCCCTGCCTCAGACAGTTTATGAAGGAAATCCATTTACCCAGTCTCACTTGTCTCACTTTTAGTCAATAGTCTTTACACTTTCTTTTTGCAAATTCAGTGGTCGATTCTTACCCTTCATGGTTAATAGTGATTAACCATGTTAAATGCTTCTCAGCGGCATCCATCTTGAAACACTTCCTTCGCTTGCTTTCTGGACCACCACATTTCTCTGGCTTTTCTCCTTAGCTGGCTGCTCATTCCAGATGTCTCCTCCTCTCCCCATCATTCTCTTCTCTTCCCCAGTCATTCTCTCCTTTCCTCTCTTGTTCTCTCCTCTCCTCTTCCTACAATCACTCCCTTAGTGACCTTGTCCATTCTTAAGGCATTAAACACCATTTATACACTGGTAACACTAAGGCATTTATCTCCAGCTCTGTCTTCTCTTCTAAGCTTCAGATTGACAATGCCAAATGCCTATTTGACACTTCCCTCCTCTTGGATGTCTTAAATTTTGAACTCATGATTGCTACTGCTTACCTCACCACACTTAGACCTGTACCAGCCCCCTGGCCTCACCCATCTCAGTGATGATGTCACTGATCATCCAGATGGTCAGGCCAAAAACCTTGCATGGTCATTATTGCATTCTTGTTCTCCCTCTCCTACTAGCAATTGCTGTCAATATCTTCAAAATATCTCTGGAATCTGATTACTTCCCTCCTTCCTGTTTCCACCCTGATCCCCATCATGATTACCTTTTTCTTGGATTATTGCAAGAGTCTCCTAACACCTCCTTGCTGCCACAACCTGCCCCATTTGTTTGCCATGCAGCAGCCAGACTGATCTTTAAAAACAACAAGTTATATCATTCCACTCCTTTGCTTAACACTCTCACGTGATGTTCTAGTTCATTGTTGTTTCTCTTTATCCCCTTCAATCTGGAATGGATCCTTATTCTTTTTTTTTTTTTTTTTTTTTTTTTTTTTTGAGACGGAGTTTTGCTCTTGTTGCCCAGGCTGGAGTGCAATGGCACAGTCTTGGCTCATTGCAACCTCTGCCTCCCGGGTTCAAGTGATTCTCCTGCCTCAGCCTCCCGAGTAGCTGGGATTACAGGTGCCTGCCACCACACCCAGCCAATTTTTGTATTTTCAGTAAAGACAGGGTCTCGCCATGTTGGCCAGGCTGGTCTTGAACTCCTGACCTTGGGTGATACACCCGCCTCGGCCTCCCAAAGTGCTGGGATTACAGGCATGAGCCACCGCACCCGGCCCTGGATCCTTATTCTCATTCTTTCCCTATCTTTCATGTTCTCAATTATTCTGCAGGATTATCCTCAACCTGGGCCCATCTGATGTGTATACTAATAGGGTCTATGTATGTCCAACTTTAGTAGAAACCACAAGTTTTCCAAAGTGGTTGTATTTAATATGCTGTCCCACCAGGAATTGCTGCACATCCTCATAAACACTTGGTATTTTCTATGTTTTGTTTAATTTTAGTCATTTTGGTGGATGTGAAGTGAAATCTCATATAACTTAAATGTATACTTCTTTGATAACTAATGATGTTGCAGACATTTTTGTGTGCTTATTGGCCATATGAATGTCCCCTTTTGTGAAGATCCTATTCAATAATTTTACTCATTTAAAAAATTGGCTTGTCTTTTTCTTTAAAAATGTTTTATTAATATTATTTTAACTGACAAATATTAATTGTGTATACATATATACACATATACATCCATATATATACACATATATATACTTTTTTTTTTTTTGAGATGGAGTTTTGCTCTTGTTGCCGAGGCTGGAGTGCAATGGCATGATTTCAGCTCACCGCAACCTTTGCCTCCTGGGTTCAAGCGATTCTCCTGCCTTAGCCTCCTGAGTAGCTGGGACTACAGGCATGTGCCACCACACCTGGCTAATTTTGTATTTTTAGTAGAGACAGGGTTTCTCCATGTTGGTCAGGCTGGTCTTGAACTCCTGACCTCAGGTGATCTGCCTACCTCGGCCTCCCAAAGTGCTGGGATTATAGGTGTGAGCCACCATGCCTGGCCTAATTGTATATTTTTTTATGGGGTGCAATGTATATGTATACAATGGGGAATACATAAATTAAGTTAATCAGCATATATAACACCTCACTTATTATTTTTTGTGGTGAGACATTGGACATTCACTTTCTAAGTTATTTTAAAATATACATTATTATTGGCTGTAGTCACTGTGCTATACAATAGATCTCAAATCTCATTCTATCTGAAACTTTGTGCCTTTGACCAACAACTCTCCATTCTTTTTCTTTTGATCTGTATCAGTTCATTAAATATTCTCTATACAAGTCCTTAAATGTTGAAAATAAAACAATAAAGCTTCTAGAGGAAAACATAGGAGATTACATTTGTGATCTTTGTAAAGATAAAGATTCATTTAACTGAATACAAAAGGCATTAGCCATAAAGGAAAAAGTTGAGGAATTGAATTACATTAAAACCAAGAACTTCTGTCCACTAAATGACACTTTTTTTTTTTTTTTTTTTTGAGACAGGGTCTCACTCGGGCTACAGTGCAGTGGTGTGATCAGAGCTCAGTGCAGCCTCAAACTCCCAACTTCAAGTGATCCCTCACACCTCACCTTCCCAAGTAGCCGGGACTATAAGTGCATAGCACCACACCTAGTTAATTTTCAACTTTTTTTGTAGAGACAGGGTCTTGCTATGTTGCCAGGGCTGGTCTCGAACTCCTGGCCTCAAGCAATCCTCCTGCCTCAGCCTCCCAAAGTGCTGGGATTACAGGTGTGAACCACCACGCCCAGTCTTCACTGAGTGACACTTTTAAGAGTCAAAAGGCAAGCCATACAGTAGGAGAAGACACTTGTTTTATACCTTTATACATCTGTATAACACATAGTAATATATATTGTTATATATTATGTAATATATTAATATACTGTTTTCTATATTAACATATATAATGACATTTATTGGCCATATTTACTAAAGCTGACCATACATATACCCTATTAACAGGTACATACACACTCCTCCGTATATACCAAACAGAAATGTTTATATCTGTGCAGCAGAAAACACAAACAAAATATTCTTAGCAGGATTATTCTTCATAGCCCAAAACTGGCAACTACTCAAATGTCCATCAACAATAGAAAAGATCAATAAATTGAGGTATAGTCATATAATGAATACCATACAGTGATAGGGGAGGATATAACTGCTCCAGGTGACGACATAGATGAATCTCACAGACATAAAGCTGATCAAAAGAAAACAGGCACAAAGGAATATGTACAGTTTAATTCCATTTATATAAAGCTAAAAAAAGTCAAAACTAACTTTTCACTTTCTAAAAACTTATCATCGAACTGTATATTTAACTAATATTTGTGTGCTTTATAGTATGTGATATATGCCAATTAAAATTAAAGGAAAAAAACCAGCCTCCAGTGGCTTCCCATTACACTTAGAATAAGTCCAACTTCTTATCAAGGACATTTATGAAGTGGCTGCCATCCAGGTCCTGACCTCATCTTTTCCCCTCTCTGCCTCATTCACTCCACATTAGCCATCCCGACCTTGTTGCTGATACTTCAGCACACAAAGCTAGTTCCCACTTGTAGCAGACAGCCTGATGTTCCCAATTCTTCACCCATCTCCCTGTCCATGCCCTCTGCCATTTGCCATTCCTACTACTAGAGGTACAGTATACTTCTCAGCTCCATGGATGTTAAGCTTGGGGTTGTGCTATGTCTTGGTCAGTAAAATATGAGTAGACTCATGGTGTGTCAGTTCCAAGTGAGGCCCTAAAGTGAATCACTTCTTTCTGTTTGTCCTATCCCTCTGCTGCCACCAACCTGAGAACATGCCCTCCCTAGCCTGCTGATGCAAAGAGGATGAGAGACACAGATATGCAGCTTGAAGTCAAGCCCAGCTGAGCCCATCCTACATCAGCCGCTCACTAGTGGACCTGCAGAAGCATCATCAAGAACAAATAATTATTGTTTTCAGCCACTGAGTCATAGGATGTGTATTATGCAGCATCATTGTAGCAATAGCTGACTAATACACCACCTCAGTGTCTTTACATTTGCTGTTCCTCACATAGGTAACATCCTCATTCAAGTCCTTGTTCAAATGTCACTTCTTCAGAGAGCCCCTTCCTAACCACTCTATCTCAAACAGCACCATCTCTTCCCTTCATTTCTCTCCATCCTCCTGCCCTGCCTTACATGTCTTCATAGCACTTACTGCTACCTGACATTTTATTTGCTTATTCAGCCTCCATAAGAGAATGTAAGCTCCATGAGGGCAGGCACCTGTTCATTTCCACATCCCTGGTGCTAGCACCGTGTCTGGCACTTATCAGGAGCTCAATAAATATTTGTTGATTGAACAAACCAATCTCTGCCCTCTCCCTCATCCCCGCTCACAATGTTTCCAGCATATAGAGAAACTGACTCAAAAATCACATCCTGCCGCTGTTTACCAAGGTGGGGCTGGTGAATGACAGGTCACTAGCAAAGTGACCCATCATTAAGTTGGTGGAAGGAAATAAAACCAAAGCAAGGAATCCACAAAATCTACAATCTTTCATACCAGCCCTTGGGAAAACCATTTCATCATGATAATAATTGGGTGTGAGCTAGTGTGGTCCATAAAAGCTCACTTTCTCAGTGTGTCTCTTCCTGGAGTTCTCTCCGGGGCCTTGCTGCAAGAGAACACGCCCCAGGCAGGAAACAGACTGGCCGGATCAGCATGGCATTGTGCCTTTGTCCGGCTCCGCCCACACACCTAATCTTTCGGGAGTCAAGGCACAGCCCACAAAGAGAGTTGGGCACCATCTGTGTGTTGGCCTCTGTGCTGGGACCTTTGTGAGCTTTATGACACCAATCCTCCCAAGATCTTGCCAGGTAAACATCATCAGGGCAGTTTAGGAACATGCCCAAGGACACTGGCAGAGCTGGAATTTGAGTCCCCGTCCTTCTGATGCCAAAGCCCACGTGGTTTCCACCCCCTGCACAGGAGGGGAGGAGGGCGAAGGCTCAGAGCTGATGAGGCTCAGGGCCAGAACTTTCATTCTCCCCACATTTTTCTGCAGCAGGAATTTGACTTTGTGGAAGCTTCACATTGAACCTGACCTGCTCTCTGTGAATTATTTTCTAGGTCTTCGATGAATAAACAGGCAATTCTCCGTATCCATGTATCTTATGTACCACACAAATATATATACCTACTATGTACCCATAAATATTAAAAAACAAAAAAACTAAAAGACCCAGATAATTCTCACTTTTTGGCTTCAGATCCTGGTCCTCTGTTGAAATGCTTATAAATAAAGGAGAAAGAATAGAACCTACATACACCTATAAATAAAGGAAGACATAGTTATAAAGATATATAGTTATAAAAAAGGAAATGGCCATAGAACTATTTAGAGGGATCTACATAGAAGGAAGAGAGACTAAAAATCAACCTGACTTCTATGAGCAAATAGCAGAGCAGTTTGCAGAGTTATGTATACAGAAGCCTCTGGCAAGAGGACAAGAGAAGTACAAAAAGTTTCTCATTAAATAACTTTTCAAACAGCAGTGCAAAGGTCTCTGGGCGTGTGCCCAGCGCACCTCAACCTGGAAGGCATTGCAGTGGGTGCAAGGCAGGACAAGCCCACGGAGCAAGCACTTCGGGTCGGCACTCACCTGCCCAGGAACTGAGAGGTAGGTCATGGATCAGCCTAGAAAGAAAGATCCACGTGTGACTTCCCCGTGGCTCTGCAAGTCTCCCAGGCTGTAGCGCAGTGTAGTGGCTAAGAACATGGCACTTTGGTGACAGATAGACCTGATTCCTGTCTTGGCTCTGCCCTTCACTGGCGGTGGCACTGTGAGCAGGTGGCTTCACTACCCAGCCTGTAAAGTGGTGACAGTAGTACCTACCTTGCAGGACTACATGAAAAAGAAGTGAGATCATCCATGTAGCACGCATGGGACCAGATCCCAGAAAGTGGAGGAGGAGTGAAGCTCAACTCCGCTGGTCTGGACTTTTTGCAGTTGAAACGGGGCCCTTCCTTAGTTCTGGCTAACATTAAAAATGATCTGGCCAGGTGCTGTGGCTCATGCCTATAATCCCAGAACTTTGGGAGGCCAAGGCAGGCAGATCACCTGAGGTCAGGAGTTCGAGACCAGCCTAGCTAACATGGTGAAACCTTTTTCTACTAAAGATACAAAAAATTAGCCGGACGTCGTGGCGTGTGCCTGTAATCCCAGCTACTCAGAAGGCTGAGGCAAGAGAATCGCTTGAACCTGGGAGGCGGAGGTTGCAGTGAGCCAAGATAGCGCCATGGCACTCCAGCTTGGGCAAGAAGAGAAAAACTCCATCTCCAAAAAAAAAAAGAAAAGAAAAGAAAAAAAAAAAAGATCTGCATCCTTTGAGCTCACACCAATGGATGAGAAAGAAGCAGGTGAAGGAATTTATTGTTATATTATATTAAATAAATAATAATAGTAACAGCCCTTATGCCACTCTCAAGGGGCATTCTCGTGTGCATAGTTGCTTGCTGTTGAGCCCGCTGGAATATCTGCTTCTGCAATGAGGATGTTGGGCCCTGGGCAACCTGGAGAACCTACCCAGTGCTGGCACATAGGAGCACAGAGAGACCTGGGACAGACTGTCTGGTGGAATCAGACCTCGGTGGACACCCTCGCCAGAGTGCAGCATTACAGGCACTATTATCTGCATGTCTCTAGACAACATAATAGACAGACTCAGGGTTCAAAGCTTAGCACCAATGATGCCTCCTTCTGGAAGCCCTCTCCTTCCTCTGGTTGGAATGAGTCCCCTCTGCCCTGTGTTTCCATGACCATGCTATGGCCTTTATCATTCCATTCACCATAGCAGTCCCCTTTCATGAATGACAGGCACTATGTCAGTGGCCTCAGTGAATCTCCCCATGGGAGAGATGAGGGGCCGCAAGAGGGCTGGGGCAGAGAAGCATCATCACCTTAGTGGTTAACAGGATGCAGGGGAGCAGGGATGGATATAGGCAGACAGGTCAGGAAGCCATGGCAGTGATGCCAGTGAGAGCTGATGGTGGCAGTGAAGGCAGGAAGAACTAGTTGGATTATAGATTTTTTTTAGGTTAAACTGACAAGATGTCCTTGTGGATTGAAGGTAAAATACCCGAGAAATGAAGGAGATGAGAATGACCCCACGGTTTTTAGCCAGAGTAACTGCAAAGTTAGAGAACCCAAATACAAAGATCAGGAAAATTGTGGAAGAGCTGGTTTTGGAGAAAAAATAAGGAGGCCAGTTTGGGACGAGTTGAATTTGAGACACCTGCTAGATATCACACCTGCAGTTGGCTATGGGAAGATGTAAAGGTGGGAGTTATCAGTGTATAGGTGGGGAAATAAAGCTCCGAGCTTAGATGAGACAACCAAGGAGTAAGTGTAACTGATCAAAGAAGAGGACCAAGGAACAGATCGCTGGGCTTGACAAGGGTCGGCTGAGCATTTACACCACACCCAGCTCTGTGCTAGCAGCCCTGGGAGGCGGTGGATCCGAAGGACACCCAGTTTCTGTCCTCAAGGAACTCAGAGCCTGTAGGGAAGGTGGAGCGTGCGTCTCATTCACAGACCCGGGGAGCTGTGCCACATGGAAAAAGCTCTGAACCTGAGCCCAGCACCCAGGGCTGAACTGCCCCCACCACCCACTGGCCATGCCTGTGACTATCTCTGAGCCTGAGTTTCCTCCTTCGTAAAATGGAGATAATAATATATCCTGGCAAAGGAGTTGCTTAGAGGATCAGAGAAGGCATGTGCCTAGCACAAAGGAGGTGTCTGGCAACCTGTACGGCCTGTGCTTGTTAGTATCTGCCGGCATGCTCTCCACACCCTCAGCTGGGGGGCCCATCTTCACACACAGTAGCAGTGGGGTTTCCAGAAGCACCAACCCCATGAATGGGCCTGGGGACTCCCCTTGTCCATGGCCCAGCCTCCCTCATGGCTGCCACTACCCCATGTGGGCTGGGGACGTCGGTGGCGAGGTCAAGGCCACTCTGTCCCTTGGAGTAATTGAAGATGACAACATTATTTTGTGTCTCACAGAGACTGGTAGAGATCAAAGGCAGCAAGAAGGAGCTGCCGGGACAGGCAGGAATTCCCTGGCAAAGGCCGCCAATTATTGGAAATTGGCTGTAGTTACAGCTATTACCATTAAGGGCTGCCTGGCTGCCCTACGCTGCTGGAGAGGCGCGTTCTGACAGAGGGTGTGAAAGTGGCCACAGCAGGGTTGGGGGCAAAGAGAATTCCATGGGTTTGCACCTACCACGACTCAGACTTCTCTGTGGATTGCTGTCCCAGAGACAGGCAAAGGCGAGTCTTGGAATATTCTCTGGACAAATAGGAAGAGGCGTCCTGGAGAGATATGTGGGGAGAGAAAGGGGGCTGTAGAGCCCAGCAGGGAGAAAAGCCATGGGCTCATGAGGTCCAGGGAAGAAGAGCTCCAGCAGAAAGGAGAAGAGCACAGACCAGCAGGGAGAAGAGCCATGGGCTCATGAGCTCCTGGGACCAGAAGGGAGAAGAGCAGAGACCAGCAGGGAGGAGGGCCATGGGCTCATGAGCTCTAGAGACCAGCAGGGCGAAGAGCAGAGACCAGCAGGGAGGAGGGCCGTGGGCTCATAGGATCCAGAGACCAGCAGGGAGAAGAGTCATGGGCTCATGGGCTCCAGAGACCAGGAGGGAGAAGAACCATAGTCTTATAAGCTCCAGAGTCCAGCGGAGAGAAGAGCCATGGGCTCATGAGCTCTACAGACCAGCAGGGGGAAGAGTCGTGGGCTCATGACCTCTAGAGACCAGAAGGGGCAAGAGCCTTGGGCTCATGGGCTCTGGCTCATGTTAGCTGAAGCTGTGCCATGGTAGGCATGGGCATCAACGCTCTACTCCTCGATCCTGACCAGAGAGGTACAGCTGTAAACAGTGTGCCAAGGTTAGCTCTCACTTTGGGCATGAGAACAAAGCAAGGCACCTTGGCAGGAGGCAAGACCCTGAGCCAAGCTGAAGGGCCTTGCTGGTGTTTGAAGCCCACTTACTGCCCTGTCCTGGCAGCAACCTAGAAGAGTGGGTCCCAAGGAAGAGGGCAGCCAGTGACTCCCAGAGCAACCCAGGGTGCAGATGAGAATTCCAGCAGGTACCAGGGAGGAGGGGAGGGCATGGCAAAGGAGCAAGCTATTCTTTCAATAACTTCAATAACCTCAGGGATCTTATCTCTGTCTCCTTCGCTTACGAGCTGTGTGAACTTAAACAAGTTACTTAGCCTCTCTGAGCCTCAGATTCCACATCTGAAAAGTGAGGAAATCATACAAACTAGAATCATACAAGATGGCACGGTAAAATAAGTCATGAAATTATGGTTGCCATTAGTGAAAGGTCCAAGGCTAACCACTTGCTCAGTAATCTGAGAGGGGCCCTTTCTTTTCAAAGTGACAGTAAAAAAAAGTATAGCCATCAATCACTGGGGGTCTAGTGCATCATCCTGAGATGGTGTCACCTCACCCTCATAGAATGTCAATACTGCAGCATTATTAAGCAAAATGAGGGAGCCTGTTTCAGGAAGGCCTCCATTTTTGCTTTAAAAAATATATGATGAACTAAGGGCTTGGATAGCAAAGAAGCTCACTGACAGGAACAATATAGATGTCTCATTAATTATGTCAGAAGCAGGTGTGTGGCCACACATGGCTTTCAGGCTCCTGTCATCTGCTTCCATGGATGCCTTCAAAGCTCTCCTCCAGCATGTTGGCCTCCATGCAGGCTCCATGACCATGAGGCCATGCCATGTGTCTTTCAATCACCAGGTCTTTGATGATAATCTGCCCCCCGACCCATCTCAGAAAGCTCTCCCTATGGCAGGACCACCCCAAGGCCAGCCATGTGGCATGATGGAGAGAGCACTGGCTTGGGAGCCTGGTGACGGAGGGCTTCCTCTGACTATGCCACTGATGGGCTGGATGACCTGGAGGAGTCACTTCCTGTGTCAGGCAGAGTTTGAGGGATGCAAGCAACAGAAACCAATCTGGCTGTAACCTACATGGGAAAGGGCAGACCCAAGAGGGTCTCAGAATTTAAAGGAAAGCAAAGGACCAGACTCTGAAGGCAGAATAAGGCTGTCTGGGGGTGGGGTGGGGCTGGGATCCAAGGAGTCCAAGAAGCAGGGTCCCACAAGAGCGTCTCCTCAGGACACAACCCCACCCTCCTCCTGGGGCAAATCAGCTTCAGCCATTTCTAATCTTCTGTCCTTATGCTTGAAACAGAAACTCCAGAGACTGAGAGAGATGGGGAGAGCTAGAGGAGGTGGGCACCTTGACTGATAATCCCACCAGTCAGCCCGTCACAGAGAAGAGGGAGTTCTCCCAAAGAAGTCAGGGCACCATGATCAGAAGGAATGGGAATCAACGTTGGGCAGGGAAAAATTAACTCATCTACACTTTCCTCTTCTGGAGGCTGTTTTCTCATCTGTGGAATGGAGACAGTGACACCTTAAAGGAGTGGTGTAGATTTGGTGCATATCGTGGCATAGATGAACAGCAGTCGTTGCTATTAGTGATAGCACACAGGGCATCGAGCAATATTGAGAGCATTCCTTATGTTGACAACTGTTACGCTAGTTGTATTGTCATGCAGTTAGGACTGAATAAAGACTAGATGTTATTGGCCATTTGTCTGAGTCCCAGAGGTGTCTTCCTTTCATGAAAAAAGGGGTGAGGCATATGGACATTCATCCTCATTTAATACTCAGAGCCAGTCCATTTTCCACATGGAAACTGAGCCTCGGAAAAGTGAAATTGTTGGACAGTTGTGGGCATTGCTGGATCCACCTCAGGTCTGTGCTGCTCTGAAGTCACAGTGGCAGACACAGTTCCGGGTGATGCAAATTCCAAGTGAGCATCCCCTAGAGTCCACCTGGGGTGACACATCCCTCCGCGTGGGCCTCCTGTGGAATTCCTCGCTGTGTTTCTTGGTCCCTCAGCCCTGCAGATGGTTCTGCTTTCCCTCTGGAAGAGTATTATGTCGATTCACTTGAAGTCATGTTTGGGGCAAACAGGGCACCAGATGCTGGAATATGGTCCCCTCCACTTTTCCAGAGAGGTATGAGGATTTAATCTTTGCTTTTCTTAAAAAAAAATAATAATGGTTCTGAGGGCTGGAGGACATGTAAAATCAAAGGGAAATTACAGGCAATGTGCAGAGAATTCTTAGTTTCCAGATGCTTGTCAACCTACCTTGGGAAATGAGCCCCTCTCACAGGTAGGGGCTGCCAGAAGCCCTTTCCGGCTGGAGAACATCACGGAGGAGAATTAGCAAGACCCCTGCCTTCTCCCCTGGGACCTGGCACTGCATTTAGCAGCATTTAAGAAACAATCCCCCCATCACTGCTGATTAGGAGGAACATCAATTTTAATGGAGAGGTGTTACCTAAGTCTGGCCACATGGCCTAGCTGCAAAGGTCGCCCTTTCTCAGAAGGTCTGCATTCCCTTCCTCCCCAAATCAGGCACTGGTGTGTGGGAGACAGCCAGCCTTTGCTACTGAGTGGCTGACCTCCATCACTCCACAGGGCCTGGGGTCCTCTCAGCAAAGATATCCCAGGGCAAGCAGAACCTGTCCATTTGTACAGGGCTGTGGCTGTGGGTCAGGTGAAGGGGGGTTATAGATTTTTCTGGAACTAAAGCCCACCTAAAGCCTCTGGGAAAATGATCATCCCTCCCTTAACCACAAATTCCACTGACATGATATACCCTAATGAGCGATTTCATGACTGTGTGTGATTTCAGCAACCAAGCAAACTTCAGTGCATGCACATTGCAAGTTGTGAAAACAAAGAGAAGCTGGATATTTGTGTGGAGGCCCAACTCTCTCGGCTGCAGAGCTTCTGCCAGTGTTCTTTCCCTAAGATTCACTGATGCTGTCAGGGAGGAAGACATGGACTCATGCCTCTGCATCGGCCGGGCTGGATAATCTAAGATGGCCTCATGTGTGTGCCAGTTAGTATCCTGTTGCTAGGGGCACCTTGGTTCTCCTCCGTGTGACCTCTCAAGTAGGCTAGCTTGGGCTCTTCCCATCAGTGTCTCAGAATTCCAAGTGCCACAAAAGAGGGCAAAAGTCTGAATGCCCAAGCACTTTTTAAGCCTCTGCCTCTGCCATGTTTGCTAATGTCCATTGGCCAGAGCAAGTCATGGCCAAGCTCAGAATCAAGAGGTGAAGAAACAAACTCTACCTTGGCTGGGAAGAGTTACTGAGGCCTTGTCTTTGTAAACAATCTACTACCCTGCCCCACCCACACCCCACACAGAGAACAGTTTCCCTGTTAGATATTCTCACCACTCCCTGAACTTTCTCTCCAGGGCACTTACCCACTGTAGTTGACTATTTGTACACCGAGTTGTTTGTTGTCTTTCTCTCCCATATCCCTGTTCCACCATGCGGGCAGGGGCTGATGTGTGTCCATCCGTGCCCAGCACAGTGGCTGGTACATAGTGAGTGCCAGTAACTACTAGTGAAGGAAGCAGGAAGAAGAGAAGGAAAAAAAGAAAAAGAAGAAAGGGAGGGCGGAGGGAAAAAGAGACAGGAAGGGGGAATGAGGGCAGGAGAAAAGGAGGGAAGGAGTCCTGGAACAATGGGGGCACTTCTTAGGCGGAGGACTAACTGGAACCTCTCTGGGCAGCGGGTGCCCTGTGCATCCCCCAAGCCCACTGCGCTGCTTTCAGCCTCCATATCTTGGCTCCTCCTGCCCTCCCACCTGGCTACCCTCCCACCCTCTTTCCTCTGCTGGCTCAGCCCTGGGTTCCTTCCACGTGCATCTCAAGTGTCTCTCCCCACTCCCAGCAGCTTCCCCTCTACCCCTTCCTCCTGAGCATCTGCCCGGCTCAGGCAGCTCCCCACACCCCCGCCTATTGCTGCCCACGCTGTCCTGCACATGCACCTCTCAACTGAGCACTGCACCGGCCCTTTGAGAAATCTAGGACAGGCATATTGATCTTTCCAACCCATTGATGAGAACTCAGGTTCAGGGAGGGTCGATGTCCACGGTCACCCTCCAGGACCAGAGTCAGTCTGGTTCAATAGTCCCCAGACTGCAACGACTGTGGTGAAGCCTCAAGGACCTGAAGGAAGAGGCTCCATCCTCTCTGTCTTGGTGAGAGTGGATGCCCGTGCCAGAGGACCCAGGATTCTGATCTCTGGACAGTGGCAGACAGAGGGAAACCAATAGGTCAGAGGTGGAGCCTGCCGTCTCCTAGCCCACAAGGGCTTCCTCCAGAATGACTGGGCCCTAGGGCAGGCCTGCAGCCTCCCAGGTGACACTCCCATGGCACCACCTCTCCCATGGAACGTCTTCTTTAGAAAAGAGATGAGCCCATTCTTAAAAGGGGAAGGGGCTTTCAAGGTCACACAGCAAATTAGGGCAGCCCAAACTCCAGACTCAGGCTCCTGCGGTCCCTGAAGTCACATCGTGCCCTCCCTCACTGCCTTCCCAGTCCTGCCTCCTTCCCACCTCCACAGGGCTTGTGACCAACTGAAGGGGATTAGACTAGTTAGCAAGGGGCCAGTTCCCCAACCCAGGCGCAGGTGGGAGGGGAGTGGTAGAGGGAGCAGGCCCATCCAGCAGGTGATGGATCTCACAATAGGTATTTGCCGCGTATTGGTGACTGTCTTCAGAACTGCGCCTCTGCCTACACTGCTTGATGTACATTAGTGTGCTGGTTAACTTTAACCTGCACCCTGGGGATGGGTGCTTGAAGTAACATAATTAGGAAGCAGCTCCACAGGGCAGCGAGCCTCGGATCTGGTCAATCATGGCTTTGCTAAATCGGCACCGGAGGCTGCGGCTAATCAGCATAGGAGATGTTGCCAGTGCCTTTTCATTGGTGAAATGAGCTGTACAAAAAAAAAAATGTGGTTGGCTCCCGAGATCGTGCAGTACCCTCCTCTCTTGGTGAACCAAGCTCAAGAATCCACCCCCGGCTCCATCTGGGCCAGCGGCCGCCCACTGAATGGAAGGCACTGAGTTCACTGGAAAACTCAGGACCTGACTTCACCGGGGATCCTGCCCTCTCCAGGTCCTGCCTTCGCTAGCGATGCTGCCTTCAGTAAACAGTTGCACTTGCCTGGGAGTGACACTGGCCTGTGGGGTCTGGTCAGATGCCCCCAAGGACAGCGCGTGGTCCCTGCTGCGTGCCTGCTCTGTGCCAGAAAAGTTCTCCACATCACGTGTATATTACTTCATTGAAAAATCACTGCTATCTGGGCGTGGTGACTCATGCCTGCAATCCCAGCACTTTGGGAGGCCAAGGCAAGAAGATTGCTTAAGGACAGGAGTTCGAGACCAGCCTAGCCAACATGGCGAAACCCCATTGCCACTAAAAATACAAACAATTAGCCAGGTGTGGTAGCACATGCCTGTGATCCCAGCTACTCAGGAGGCTGAGTCATGAGAATCACTTGAACTCGGGAGGTGGAGGTTGCAGTGAGCTGAGATCATACCACTGCACTCCAGCCTGAGTGACAGAGTGAAACTCTGTCTAAAAATAAATAAATAAAAAATAAAAGTCACTGCCACCTCCATTTTACAAGAGGTACCGAGTGGCTATGTTGCTTCCCCAGGGCCTCACGGGGAGGAAGTGGTGGAGCTGGGATTTGAACCCGGGCTGTTGTTTTTGTAAAGGATCGAATAAATGATGTGAATGTACTGATCTATGATAAGCTAGCTGCATGAGATGGAGACTCAGACACAGATGAAGCCAAAGCTGAGATGCAGAATTTGCTGAGAAATCGCATTGTATCTCACAAGAGCAAATTGCTAAGCCCACCACGTATCCAGGCTGTGCCGTCTGATTGAAGAGCCTGTGCTCTGAACACCATACAGCCTCCTCCCTGCAGCTGAGGAGCTGGAGGCCTACGGGAAAATGGGCTCTAGATGGCTGAGTTTCAACGGGAGCCTACAAGTGTCCCTCCCCAGCCTCGCACCTGCCGTGGCTCCATAACCAAGAACCCACTCTCCCTCTGGATCCGGCCCTCCACCCTTCCCTCCCAGCTCATATGCTTGGCCCAGGCTACACTGAGCTCCTGGACCACACCAGGCAGTTTCACACCCAGCAGCTTTGCTCACCGGGCTCCCTTCACTTCCCTTGGCCATTGCCCACCAGGAAAACATCCACTTATCTTTCTTGGCTTCATTAGGCCTCATCACCTCTACCAAGAGAACAACACTGGACACCAGATGCCCTTTGGGACACACCAGTGTGAGGCCACCCTCACCCTGCTGTGTGACCTTGGACAAGTGACTCAACTTCTCTCAACATCAGTTTCCCCATCTACAAAGTAGGAAAATGATGTTTACCTCATGGTTTGTTGTACAAGTTAGAAAAAATGCACATTAAGCCTCTGACATGGCTTCTACTAAAAACATGGTACTTATTTTTAGAAAGTTTTCCTGCCATCTGCCCCAGAAGAATTGAACTCTGTATACCTGTATACACCTCAGACTCTCTGGACATACTTGTGTCTTTTTTTGCTAGCACTTCTCACAAGCTGGCATCCTGTGTATTTTCCTCTGTTTATGTTCTGTCTCCTTCATTGCGGGACTTATTAAGGTGCAGCTCCTTGGGGGCAGGAATCTTGTCTGTCATGTTCATCACCGGATTCCAGGGCTCGGAATGCTGCCTGGAACTTGGCAGGTCCTCCATTAAAGTTGGCTGGTGAAATGAATGAACAAATAAAGGAATAAAAAAATGAACAAATGAACCCATACCCACCTCCTGCATTAATCTTATCCATCAATCTGTCCCCAGCTCCCAGCCCAGTAACTGACATGTGTGTTCAGCGGGGATTGTAGAACAAGTCTTATCAATTCTTTGTTTATGCATTTATAAAACACAATTTAACGACGCACTAAATCAGATCAGCATGAATGAAGCTTTCCAGATGGGCACTGAACCAGGATTCTCTTTCTTCATGTCTTGCTTTCTCAAAACTGGTCCACATTATCCTCCCCAGCAGCATAAGAACGGCCCAAATTGCCAGCCATAGAATCATGAGCTAATTAATGAGACTGCTTTGAGTCACTGTGCTTTGCTTGTAGGTATGATCGCCCCACAGCCAAGACTAACTGATGCAACAGAGGAAGGGCTCCCCGAGGAGGGGAGGGCTGAGCTAGATCTGAACAACCAGAAGAAGACTAAGAGAAAGCAGTAAATTCCTGGTGGAGGAATTTGGAAGGTGTGTGTAGGAAAGTCATTTGGAAGGAGATAGGACAGCACTTTTTTTTTTTTAACACTTTATTGAACATCCAGCCAGAAAATGTACAATTGGCGAACTACCCCCTAGAGAATAACACGCTTGTACGACCAGACCCATATGAGAAACAAAGCATGACCAGCACCCCAGAGGCACTCCTTACGCTCCTTCCATTTCCCACCTCCCTCCCAGGCTAACCACTATCCTGACTTTTCTCATCACAGATTGTGTTATTTTTGTAGCGTTTTTTCAACTGGACTCTGCATTGTGCATTATTTTGTATCTGGCTGCTTTCACCCCATGTTAGAGTTGTGAGACTCATCCGTGTTGTTCTCTTCTTCTCCTCTTGATAAATCGTATTCCATTATTTACCCATCCTCCTCCTGATGGATCTTTGGGCTGTGTTGGCTATGGAGAATAACACTGCCATGAATACTCCTGAACACATCTTTCAAGGAATATATTTGTACACTTTGTTTTTTTCTTTTTTCAAGATGGAGTCACGCTCTGTCGCCCAGGCTAGAGTACAGTGGCGTGATCTCGGCTCACTACAACCTCAACCTACCAGGTTCAAACGATCCTCCTGCCTCAGCCTCCTGCCTCAGGCCTGGGATTACAGGCCTGCATCATGATGCCCAACTAATTGTTGTATTTTTAATAGAAGACGGGTTTTCGCCATGTTGGCCAGGCTGGTCTCAAACTCCTGACCTAAAATGATCCACCCACCTCGGCCTCCCAAAGTGCTGGGGTTAACAGGCATGAGCCACCACATCCAGCTGATATTTGTATACTTCTAGTGAGTGTAGACCACCAGTGAAATTCTTGGGTCATAGGGTTTGCACATAAAGCAGCTCTTTTGAGGAAATGAAAGGAACAGGTGGCTTGAAAGAGGAGCGGGGAGCTAATGAGATGAGGGGTCAAACTTTCTCAAGCCCTGTGAACACGGCAAGGAGGCTGATTTTCAAGAGATGTGCAGGGGGAGGCCAGGGAGTGACATGCTCCAATGACATTTTAAGATCACCCTGGAGAGTGAGGTCGGAGACCACCATGGGGGACAAGGAAACAGGTAGGTGGTGGTGGAGGGCATCTAAGGGAGAGATGACCATGGCCGGGACCAGGATGCTGTGGAGATGGAGAGGAGAGGATCGTGCTCTAGTTAGCTAGTACCGCATGACAGAGCTGAGCAGCTTAAAACTACGCAATGGATTTTCTCCAAGGATTTTGGGGGTTGACTGAGCTCTGCCGGGAAATTCTTGTATGGGATCTCTCATGCTGTTGCAGTCAGGTGATACAGGTGATAGCTGGGGCTGTAGCTCCAGCCAGGCCAAAAGCTCAGCTGGGCTGAAGATGAGCTCTTGTCCGAGGTGGGTTTTTCACTCACCTGCTTGGCTCCTGGGCTGAGATGGCTCAAGCAGTTGGGGGCTGGTGGGACCTATGTCACCCCATATGCTGCTGACTGGGCTTCCTCATAGCATGGCACTCTCAGATTGATTAAATGGAAGAAGCCTGTGACCAGAGCAAGTGTTCTAAGAGGCTAGGACAGACGCTGCAAGGCTTCCTATGACCCAGCCTCAGGGGCCCCCAAATATTGCATCCACTACATTCTCTTAGCCAAGCAAGTCATTAAGTCCAGCTGAAGTAGGAAGCAGGACTCGACTCTGAAGGTGGGGCTCAGATACCGGAACAAACTGAGGACTAGCTGAAACAGGCTGGGACAGAAGCACTTCCCCATAAGACACCCCACCAGTTTGCCATGTGAGTTTACCATTGCTGTGGCAACACCTGAAGGTTACCACCCCCTTCCATGGCAATGACCCAGCAATCCAGAGGTTACCATACTTTTCCTAGAAATTTCTGCTCAAACTGTCCCTTAATTTGCAATATAATTAAAAGTGAGTATAAATGCGACTGCAGAACTGCCTCTGAGCCACTATTCTGGGTATGCTGCCCATGGGGTAGCCCTGCTCTGCAAGGAGCAATGCCTTTGTTGCTGCTGTTGTACACTGCCGCTTCAATAAAAGTTTCTGTTTAACACCACCAGCTCACCCTTGTATTCTTTCCTAGATGAAGCCAAGAACCCTCCCAAGCTAAGCCCCAATTCTGGGGCTCACCTGTCTTGCATCACAGCCCACTTTCAAGGGAGGAGAAATGAGATTCTCCTGTTTCATGTGAGGAGCAGCATGCCCCTGTGGGAAGGGAAGAGTTGGTGGAGGTCTTCTTTGGTTGACACTGGCTACCAAGGATGGATTTGGACTTTTTGCTGGCTTGGATAAAGCCTTTTTGTTTGTTTTTGCTTTGTTTTGGAATCTACATGTTGAAATCAATTTGAACAGCAGGAAACATACATACTTTTCCAGCACAGCCACAGTGTTTGGGATGCTCAAGGGTCAGAGGCAGAAATGTCCCCAGCATTTCACACACACAGAAGAAACCTTTCTGCAAAGGGCAACGGAGAGACATTTTGCTCCTGGCCTAATAGGGAAAACTTGCCCCTTGTGATCTTGTTTACCTAAGACCAACAATTGCCTGAAAGTATTTCTTAGTGAATTTCTAACTTGAACTATTCTCCTCAAAGGCTGCTGCTGCAGAGCAGAAAGATCAGACTTGGTTTCCGCAAAACATCTGGACTCCAGTTACTTCTTGGCTAACCTAATGACTTATGTGACCTTGGGGACATTACTGAACTTTTTTGTCCTTAGTTTCCTCATCAATAAAATCAGGATGATAACAGTATCTCCTTGGAAGAGTTGTTGAGAGGATTAAATTAGATAATACATACAAAGCACTTGGCCCAATCTTTGGGAAATATTGAGTTCTTGATCAATGTCAGCTGCACAGTAATAGATGCACAACAAATCTGTTGTAATTGAGTTGTCCATGTAAGGAATGTCAGCTCAAAGCACTGGCTCAAGGATTTTATCTGTGCCACACTTTAGTATTTGTTTGTTTGTTTGTATATTGATTTATTTATTTAGAGACGGAGTCTTGCTCTGTCATCCAGGCTGGAGTGCAGTGGTGCGATCTTGGCTCACTGCAACCTCTGCCTCCTGGGCTCAAGCAATTCTCCTGCCTCAGCCTTCCGAGTAGCTGGGATTACAGGTGCCCACCACCATGCCTGCCTAATTTTTGTATTTTTAGTAGAGATGAGGTTTCGCCATGTTGGCCAGGCTGGTCTCGAACTCCTGACTTCAGGTGATCCACCCTCCTCGGCCTCCCAAAGTGCTGGGATTATAGGCGTGAGCTTCCTGGGACTATCAGCCATAAAGTTTGCTTTTGATTCCAAATGTTAAAAAATTATATCTATGTATCTATCTATCTGCAATGCTGTTGCAAATATCTCATACACAGGGCTTTCTCTCCCTCCATAGTACCGTATCTCTCTTCACATCTTTACATTGCCAATATCTCACACTTTGTAGGTGGGAAAGTTTATCATTTGCTTCACTAGGAGATGTACACTCTTTAAATAGTGTTCTAATGTCTGCAAAAAAAAAAAAAAAAAAAAAAATTAGCAGAGCTGTCTCTAGGGAAGCAGCCTTTGTTCAAACCTGGAAGAAATGAAGGGTTTTATTTGTGGAAATTGGGGCACCCGGTGCTGTCTACTTAGGGAAGCAGGATTTTTTTTTAGCCACCCACCAACACCTACACACACCAAAAAAATTAATAAAATCTCAGAGAATATATTAATCTTTTACTTATAGGTAATCTCCCAAGTTCAGGGCAAGTTTTTCTTCTGAATGTTGTTCACTCTGTACCACGGAAATGATCTGAATCTTACCAAAGAGCCTCACTGAAAATCTCTTCTCTATATGCACAGCTTTGATCTCACACAATCCTTCCAGGTAGGGACACCAGGCCCCATCTTACAGATGACAGCACAGAGGCCAAAATTAATTAGGAACTTGCCCAAGTTCACACAGCTCATGAGTAGCCACTTCTGTCTGTTGTCTACTGCACCATACCCACCATTCTTTTGCCTGAGCCTGGATTCTTTCTTTTTTTTTCTCTCTTTTTTGAGACAGAGTCTCGCTCTGTCACCCAGGCTGGAGTGCAGTGGTGTGATCTCGGCTCACTGCAACCTCTGCCTCCCAGGTTCAAGCCATTCTCCTGCCTCAGCCTCCCGAGTAGCTGGGACTACAGGTGCACACCACCACACTCAGCTAATTTTTGTATTTTTAGTAGAGACAGGGTTTCACCATGTTGGCCAGGATGGTCTCCATCTCTTGACCTCGTGATCTGCCCGCCTCAGCCTCCCAAAGTGCTGGGATTACAGGCATGAGCCACCGCGTCCAGCTGAGCCTGGATTCTTTCTACGTCTCAGCATCTCTCTCTGCTACCAGCCTTTGCGTTATATCCCACAGGATTCCTGGAGGTAGGTAGCAGTGGGTAAGAAAAGTTTAGCAGGCAAAACCTCAGCAGACAGGCTGACACCCAGCATTCCCAAGCACAGATGAGACCCTGACTCTCATGAGGAGCTTGGCACTCAATGAGTATTAGGAGTTACTGCTTGGTGAAGTTTAAATATTTGTTTATTCACGTATGCAACTAACATTTATTGAGCTCCTACTATGTGCTCAGCACGGTGCTGGGCTCTGGCGATGCACAGATGAATTAGACAGCTCTGCTTGCAAGGCATTCTTGAGGAGTTTGCAGTATAGTGGGTGTAACAGACATACAGAAGTCCTAGAAGCAAAAGCGTGTGGACAGGGCGTTGCCAAATTCCTCAGCCAGCTGCCAGGTACTGCTGACTCCACTGTCTGAACAGCTGGAGAATCCATCTCCATGACCACCACTCCGGCAAAGGCTGCCACTGCCTGACACCTGTATCACCGAGGCCAGCAGGGCCGCCTGACAGCCTGCCTCACTCCTCTGATCACTTCTCCACACCACAACTAAAGGGACAATCTGATCCCTGTTTAAGTCCTCCAAAAGCTCCTTGATGTCCTTTCGATAAAGTCTAAAATGCAGAGGCAGGCTACACTGTAGAGAGTTGGACTCCCTCCTCACAGGTGGATTCTGGGTCTTGTTCACAGTTGGGTGCTAGCACAGGGCCAGACCCTGGGTGACCAATGATTCCAGGGGGTCTTTATGATACAGTGCAGTCTGGTGACATCATAATGCAAACCCCCTGCCCAGGAGATGTTTTTGGTCCATTTGAAGGACAATCATTGGTCAATCTAGCTAGGATCCACTATCATCACTTAATCGGACTTAATTTGAAATTTCTAAAGATTTTTATATGAGCACTCTGATTTAAAGGAGTTAAGACTTTTTAAAAAATACAACACAAACATATGACTAATACCAATTGCGAAGCATCAATCTGGCCCATAGCATGAGCCCTTATGCAGTCATATTTGGGAGAGATGTGGGTAGGCGGTAAGAGCTACAGGACAAAGATTGGTTTTGCCTTGCTCTGCGATCTTGGATGGGTTACTTAGTAGCTTTAAGCCCCGTCTAAAACTGATCCCTGCCTCCTTGGCCTCATGAAGTCACTGCAAAGACCAGAGGAACACTGGCTAAGAAAGGGCTGTCCAAACCCTAAAGGCTTGTACACGTGAGGGCTTGAGGCCGTGACCAGAGACGGCAGCATCCCCCTTGCCACAGCCCCCAACACACTCCTCTCCCGGAAGTGGCTGGGAGGGTGTGCTGGGCTTATCTTCATTGTCCTATTCTTCCCCAAAGTGGGTCTGGGATGAGGAGATGCAAACCTCTACCTGGGTTTCCTGCCAGAATTCATCAGTTCCCATAAGCAGAGGCAGGAAGACCATTGGGCCATCCATCATGAGACTGGTTGCAGGGAATCTGGACCTGTCTGGACCATGTTTTAGAAGCCCTTACATGGGAAGAGATGTTAGACTTAGCGATCTTTAAGGTTCATTTTGGGGATTCTCTACAATTCTCTGACTCCAAGTCCTTTCCCTCAGCAGAAATCAGTTGTAAACAATGACAAGGATTCTAGCAGAATTGGGCAATTTCTATAAACTCAGTTTCTGGAAACTCCCAGGAAGCCAAGCCTTCAGGCAGAATACTTCTCCTTCCCCCAAAGAAGTGCAAAAGAAAAAGAGTACTGTTGATTCATGCAAGATGCCAAATACCTAATTCCTTCTGAAAGTCACACACCCTTCTCTCCCAGCCAGAACTCCAGATCCAGGAGGCTGCACACACCCAGAGGAAGGGACATATCATAGATTGGTATGTACCTGGTTCCCAAAAGCATGTGCTTTGCCTATCGCACATATGCAAACTTTTTTAAAATCACCTTTCCAGGAGCGTACTGGGGCCTTGGACATGAAGGTCAACTGTTTTTTCACTTTGGTCCCCTGGTTTCTGGGTTCAGGCCTATAGTGAGAGTCATTCATTCATCCATCCATTTAATTTTGAGACCTCTCCCTGTGCCAGACACAGAGCAGCCCTTGTTTTCATGTACTTCACAATTTATTGGGGAAAACTGTCAAGTAAACATAATTGTAGTATGATGCAATCAGGAAACAGAATTGCAGAGTTCATGGAATATTATGTGATTGTACTTAATATTACGGGAATTGTACAAGACAGGCACCCAGCTGGGCCTAGTGGTGTTGGAGAAGTCTCTGAGGTGCACATGATTAAGCAGGAGTAAGCTAGGTAAAGGTGAAGTGCAGGGAGCAGGGGAAGGGCATTTCAAAGGGGACAAATGAGCAAAGGTCTGGAAGTGACTGGATGTGGCCAGGACCTGAGGCAGCTCAGCACTGCTGGGTCAAAAAGTGTAGAGCCAGGATTGAGGGGCACAGATCAATCACAGATGACTTAGTGTGCCCCACAGAGGAGCCCAGAGACACTCTAGGAGACAGGGGTGATATTGACACATGAGTTCAATGAATATTCAAGTACCTTTTAGAGGCCAGCCTCATGCTCAATACTGGCTTCTATTCCTTTTTGAAAAACACCTAAAATTCTTTCCACTTTACTGAAAAGCAAAGAAGTTCTTTAGGCTGAGAGTCGTCCAACATCTGGTATACAGTTGGTGCTCAATCGATGGTGATCATAGTCCCTCCCTGCCAGGGAGCTGTTGCTGACTGGGCAGTGTTCCCCAAATGATGTGGCTGTCCATTCCCCGGATCAGACATCTTTGCATCATGAAAAATGGCCCAACCCTGTAGCTAACATCCACAGGGCACATTGCTTAAAGACAGATTCCCTGCAACCTCTCTCATGATGGAGAAGAAGGCTGATTCTCTTAGCTCTCTGCTTTGTAAAGAAAATGGTTTTCAGCACAACTTCACCCCACAGCAATTATGGAAAATAAATTGAAGTGTAAGAACAGGGAGATGGCTAGCAGATGGGGCAAAATTAGCCTGGCTGCTACTACCACCCTGGCTCCACAGGACGCAGAAAGAGATCCTGCTCCCTGGAGTGTGAAATGACCACAAGATTAAGAATCAAGGCAGCAGCAAGGAAGCTCCTGCCTCAAGCCCAAGCACCAAGGAGCCCCTAATGGGGCCTCCACTTCTGTCTCCACTGATCCCACCTTTCCCCGCCCAAACTGCTGTCCCTGTGGGGGTTCCTCTCCTCCTTCTGGGCTCAGCTCCAAGGTCAGCCTTTAGAGACCTCTGCTGCCCTTCACCCCCATTCACAGTTCCTTAACCCAAATTGACTTTCTCCTTTCTGGAGTCCACTTTAGAAATCTCCTTTCCTTGTTTAATGGCCACACGATAGCCCCTGCCCCGATGGATGACTGGAGGGTAGACTCACCCTCCTTCAGGGCCCTGCCTCAAGGGCACAGGTCTGTCCTTCGGGGGACCTCCATAGTTACTGGGTAATTAGTGAGCAGCCGGGTTTCCGGGATTCATTGCTGTGAACAGAGCAGCGATGCACACAGGCCCATGTGTTTAAATGCCCAGTGAGCCCTGTCCATTTTTTTCCCCCTCTTGGAACACTGAATATTTAAAGCCATTTTCTTTGTGGCCTTAGTTGTCACAGAAAGGGCCCAAGCACTGAGCTGGGAGCAGGGGGCTGGGACTTCCTGCTCCTAAGTCATTCCTCAACCTTGGGCAAATTCGGTAACTGTAGGGTCTCACTTTTAAGGAGTGTAAACCACATGGTGGGCACCAAACAGGATAAGATCCTGGAATTCTCTAGAGTTCAACAGTGGAGGTGGGGAGGGAGGGGACCGGAAGGCCTGTCCTGGCATTTTCAGGAGTCTCCACAGGAAGTTCTGTCCTGGCATTTTCAGTAATTTCCAGTGACCCCACAGAGGGTCACTTGGAGACTCAGTGGCCAGAGACCCCACAGCGTACCCCAGCTCCTAGGAGTTGGCCTGCTTCTTGTTCCTTCCTAGAAGCTGGAGTCACATTACTGGACCGGAAAAGGCTCCTAGTATCTAAACCAACGAAGAAGGCCCTTCTTTCACAGCCCCCCCGCACTTGGGAGACTCCCACAACTTTACCTCCACACTAGTTTGCCCCCCGACCCAGGCCCTCGACACTCCCCACGCAGGGCTCCCAGGATTCGGGGATGGGCAGGGCTCGGGTCCTGGTCCCTCCAAGTGGGGGCTGCCTCTCCAGAGTGGACAGGGGACCCGCGGAGGGGGTGTCTTATCCCGGACGGGAGGGAGACGCTGCCTCCTGGACCAGGTACTGGGACCCACGGGCCCACCCCCAGTTGCGTCACCCGGCCCACCGCCCCCTGAGACATCACAATCTGGGGGCCAGGACCCGCGCCTCATCACAGCCGGTTTCTAACCAAACAATCCAACCTACAAACACCCCGGAAAGAAAAAAAACACAAGCTGGCCTGATCCAGCCTCCCGCCCCTGCCCCGCCCCGCCCCGCCCCTCGCCCCTCGCCCCTCGCCCCTCGCCCCTCGCCCCTCGCTCCTCAGGGCCCCCGCCCCCGCACGGGGGGAGTGAGAGCGAGCCCGCCGCCCCGCACCCGCTGCCCCGCACCCGCCGCCCCGCTCGCTCGCGCCAGCCCGCGGCGGGGGCGGCCCCGACCGCGCCGCCCGCCCCTCCCCGCCCCGCCCCGCCCCGCCCCGCCCGCGCCCGCGCCCCGCCCGCGCCCCGCCCGCGCCCGCCGCGACTCCAGCTCCGCGGCGCCCTCGCCGGGTGCGTGCCGCTCGCGCGCCCGCCAGCCAGGCTCTCCGCGCCCGCCGCCCGCGCCGCGCTGGCCCGGGCTCTCCCGCCCGCGCTTCATGGCTGCACACGAGTGGGACTGGTTCCAACGCGAGGAGCTCATCGGGCAGATTAGCGACATCCGAGTGCAGAACCTGCAAGGTAACGCAGCCCAGGCTCGCCCCGGGATGGCTGGGCGCTCGGGGGGCCCGGGGCGCCGCTCCGACACTTGGCAACTCCCCCGCGCCGCCCCCGCTCGCCGGCCGCTCGTTGTTCCTGTCACTTGCCTCGAGGTGGGAGGCCGGGGTTGGATACCCGCCCCCAAGCCCCAGGGCGGCCAGCCCCGGCCAGGTTTACAGTTGCCCAGGGGGTGGGGCGCCACACGTGTGTGTGTTGTGGGGAGAGGGCTCGCATTTTCATTAGGGGGACGTCACCACCCCCTCCAGTCACCGCTGCGAGTTTGGAGAAGTTTGTACGTGGGCTCTTGGGGGCGGTGGCCCAGGTTAGGGAGGGGAGGAGACAGTGCGACTCTGTGTGTGTGTGTGTGTGTGTGTGTGTGTGTGTGTGTGTGTGTGAGTTCGCGCGCTTCCTAAGTACCTTCGAGGCAAGGGGAATTGAATGGTGGGCGGCGCTTCAGGGGGTGAGTTGGGGAAAGCGGGGCCAGGGGTGCGGATCGGATCGGTGGGGTCAGGCAAGCACCCAACTCCAGCGGCCACTTTGCTTAGGGAGCTGCCCCTCCCCTGCAGGATCAGGACTCTAACTGGGGAGAGGGCGAGAGCCCCACCCTTCCCCCACGCTGGCCCCCAACTCCGACCCTGCCTGGGCACAGGACACTGGGACCAAGGCTTCTACCTGGGAGGTAGCTGAGAAGAGGTGAAAGAGAAACTCCAGTGGTGGAGAGCGGCTGGGGATGGCGGTGCCACACATGAAGTGTGTTTCTCTTTCAAAAGAATTTATTCAATGTGGAAACTTAGAAAGCACAAAAATATTTGAAGGAAAAAAGTCACCCATAATTTCCCCTCCACAACCTATCCACCCAACAGACAGGTGTTCTTCATGGAACTGTATCTCCAGCTTCTTTTTTTTCATATGTGGGCTTTGCAGAACTAGACAGAACACCACTTCCGGCCCTTCTTCACCCACATTGACCTGTGCAGGCTAAGTTTCTGTAGCTGCTTCCCCTGCTGGCTTGGGTTTCTAGAGAGTTCAAGGTTAGGAGTGGCTAGGAGCGAGCTGGGAGGCCTGGGCAGAGAGGCGATGGGGCTGTGGGTGCCCTCCCCCAGCCAGGGCAGCGACTTTACTGTTATAGGGCAGGGAGCCCCAGCCGCTGGGGGATGGCCGAGCAGTCAAGTTTAAACATTACACCTGATTGAATGTTTCCTGGGAGCCCAGGGTCTGCCCCACCCCTAGGTTGGGCAAGGACAGTGCCGGCAGAGGTGACCTCAAAAGGACTGGGGAGCCTCCTGGGGTGGACACTGGAAACTGAGTTTGCTCTGGGCCGCTCTGATCTCTTCTGGCTGTGATTTGTGTTAAAGGAGGAGGCTTGGGCTGGGATGTTGAAAGTGATCTCTTTTGATAATAAGCCAAGTGCCTGGATCCTGTTGCCTGAGAAGAACTGACATCCTGTTTGGGGGTGGGCATTAGTGTCTTCTGCTGGACTGTCAGGGTGTGAGTGTGTGTACCTGTCTGTCTTAGGCAACCATTGAGTGTTTAATAAGCACATACTAACCAATGCTTCGTGCAACAAGTTCCTGCATTCCTCTAGGATTAGCTCCTGGTTTAGAGAAGATTGATTGTTGTGAAGATATGCCCCGCAATATGAACATTAGGTTACAACCAGAACGGTGGGAGAAGGCTTTACAGAATAGGGACAATTTGAGATGGGTCCTGGAGGTTGGGTAGGAGTTCACTGAGTAGGCTCCTCTCCCTCAGCTCCCAGTGAACTGTCCTCACTTTTAGGCAAACATCAGTTACAATTTAAGCATCAACAGGCTTTGCCATTAAAAAAATAAATTTTTAAATGTATGTATATGTTTAAATGTGCACTTATTAAGTTCAACAAAACTTTATGTATGAGTACATCTATGTAACAACCACCCAGATCAAGATGTAGATTTCCAGTACCCTAGATGGTCGATTCATCTTCTTTCTCAGCCAATAACACTGCCCCCTGACCACCAAGGGAGCAAACTTGATCCATTACTGAAAGTTAGTTTTGCCGCTAGAACCTGATATACAATTGGATCATACAGTATGTACTCTGGCCTTTTTTTTTTTTTTTCCAGCATTGTGCTGGTGTGATTCCTCTGTGCTCTCGCCTGTATCTGGACTTCCTTTCTTGCTGAGTACTATTCCATGGTATGGATGCCCCGCTGTTTGATGATTCATTCACCTGTTGAGGGACCTTTGGGTTGTGTGCAGTTTGGGGCTATTATGAATGAATGAAGCTGTCCGTGTCTTTTGGGGGCATTAGCACTGTAGAGTTACCGTGTCGGGCGTTGTGCTTTGCTTAGCATTGCTGAGAAGAGGCTGGGAGTGGAGATGGGGGCAGGCATCTGTCTTCTCTTGATTTTTCCCTTCTCTTGATTTTTCCTTTGGTCAGTCTCTTGACTGAATGCTTAATAGGCATTTTCTCTCCTTGCTCCTGTGGTACTCAGGAAGTCTCAGCCAAAGGGCCGAGTCCAGAAGGTGCTCCACGCCGAGCTTAGTTAGAGCATCTGCCATAACTGGCTGTCAGATGTCAGATGGCCCGGGATGTGCCTGGATGATCGACTTTGGGGGCCACCAGCAGGGGCCTTGTTCTTCTGAACTCAGTGCAGAGGGTAGTCAAGTTATGGGAGGCAGGAGGAGTCCAGGCAGAGGGGCTGCCATTGAAGCTGTGTGCCTGCTTACAGCACAGATAGCCGCAGTTGTCGTGGCGATGGAAGGAGGGCTACAGTGGGATCTTACAGATCTCTAATCATAGGGATTGAGAAGGATTCCCGGCCTCCATCTGCAGGCAGCAGCTGCTGTCAGGGTCAGGCATTCCTGATTCTTTTCAGAAAGCTTTGACTCTCTTGGGGCCCTGGGATGGGGTGATCCTGGGGTCATTAATGAGGGGTAGCCCTGAGCTTACAACCTCTGGGATATTGCATTTCAGGGGAGAATAGTTTAATAATAGAGCTATATCTTTGTATCTTTCCATATATCCATATGTTTAAGTTGACTTAGAAGTATCTTGGCCTCTGCTCACTTGCTCATCCAAGGCTTTTATCTCTCACGCTGAACTGTAGGATTCTGAAATCCATGCAATGTGATTGTGATGTCATAGGTCATCCCCCAAAAAACATTGGAATGAAGATTTCTCGACCTGTCTTTGGAGGTCCGGGTGAGCTGGGCAGAGTGATGGCCCCTCCCAAGAGGCCTGCCACTCACCTTCCTGTGTCTGATACTTGAGCAGATGCAGTGTTCATGGATATGTTCACATGCATAGCTCAAAAAGACGTTTGTCAAGGAGGAGCCCTCTGGCAGAGCATGGGCATGTCCCTCTGGGCAGACTGCGTGTGCCACCCTCACAGGGTCCCTTGCAAGGAAACGGGGGTGGTCCAAGCTGTTGACCTTTTTGGAGAAGAGAAGATGGAATTGCAGGATGCTGGCAGCTTCTGCCAGGTGGTCCCTGCTTCCTTGGAGCCATGTGGGAAGGCAGGGACATATTTTCTAGAACTGATGTTAGAGGTGGTGTGTTAATAGGTCTGCGCCTTAGTTCCGTACCTGGCTGGGGGCTCCGGTGTCCTTCGAAAGACAGGCTAGTCTGGCTGCCCCCTCTCCCTCTTTGCCTGAGCCTCAGGGTCCAGCTCAGTGTTCCACCAGTTCTGGGGGTCACTGTACTGTTGGACAAAAAGGGGTGTCAGGCCAGAATTTAAAGAAGGCTCCATTCATGTGGGAAGCCTCCACCACCCAAAAAACCCACAACCCTTCTCTGAGCAGTTTAGCACATGTGTGTCGAGCACGTAGCATCTTGCAGACATTGGAGAATGAAAGCTGGTTCTAGTCTCTGCCTTTCAGGACCGTGAAACTGTCATGGGCACCCAGCCAGACTGGAGCTTGAATTTTCTGATTCTAGCGGTGCAGAGGTCAGTTCTGCTTTGGGCCATCCCCTGTCATTCTGGTGCTTTTGGCGTTTGATGCTGTAATTCTGGACCTGGACTTTGAAGGCCAAGCAGAAACTTGACTGCGTAGGTTCTGGGTTGCACAGTGCAGAAGGGAGAGAAATGATTGGAATCCCCTCAAGGCAGGCTCAGAGGCAGGGCAGGGCCTGCGTTTTCCGAAGGATCAGCCCCGGCCCATGTGGCCCACTTTCTACTTTTGTTCCACTGGCTCAGGCCCAGGTGCAGGTGTCCCTCATGCGAACTTGGACTCCGCAGTGACTGACTTCTTTACAGCTTTCCACCCACCACCCAGCCACTCGAGCGTGTTGTTGCTAAAGCCACCAGTAGGTTTTGTGACCTACAGCAGAGCTTCCCAACCCATGAGCTAAGGGCAGCAGAGTGGGGGCCTGGGCAGCTCTTTGGTCCATCCCAGGACAAATGGTATCATGGTCCCATGTGACCACGAGAAAAAGGCTGGGTTGCACTGGCTTACAGGATGAAGTCCAAGCCCCTTGACCTGTTGTGCGAGGTCACCTGTGGCCTGGCTCAGGATGCCACACCAACCTTCTCTCCCATAACTCCCCAACACTTCCTGCCCCCACAGCCCACCCCTCCAGTTCCTTATCGCTCCATCTTTACCTCCCTATCTCTAGACCTTCCTTTCACACAGCAGTGGAGCACACAGCAGTGGGATGGGATGCTGCCATGGTCACCGTTATCCAGCAGCCAGAGAAGGGATGGAGCCAAGGAGGGACCGTTCCTGTTCCCACCTCCGTGAGCTCTTAGAGGGCACAGCAAGTGCACTGAAGGTTTCTATACAAAAACCCAAAGAAAACCAAATGCACAGGTTTCATGTCAAGGAACTGCCTGCCAGGGCACTACCCCTGGGGCTGTGTGCCTGGTTCTAAGGGATGAATCATCATGTAGAAAGTTTCTTTCTGACTGTGGCTGGGGTCAGGCCACGGGCTTTGAGTTCACTCCTGATTACAACAGGCAAAAGGCCGTGTTCTAGTGCCAGCTCCATCCCTATCTCATGGTGTGGATTTTTCTCGAGGGGCCTTTCCAGGTGGAGCATTGTGCAGCTGCGGAAGCCACAGCCAAGACCCCAAGGCTGAAGGCCTGAGCCAGGGTCCTGGCTTTGTTGCAAACTCGCTGTGAGATTCTGAAAAATCTCTCTCCCTTGTGGTTCCTTAGTTTCCTCATTTGCAAAATGAGAGGGTTGGATTATCTGGGGCTCAAATCCACCCCTGGGAAGGTGGTCAAGGAGTGGTGGACCTGGGCAGGTGCCCACCTAAAGCCGTCTGCCTTCCAGCCCGGCATGCATGAGTGGATGGCTGGTGTGTGACTCTGGGCTCTACTAAGCACTGCTGGCTGCATCCTAGATTCTTTTCACTGTGGAGTGCTGGAGATTCACTTCCACCAAGTGTCCTGGGTAGAAAATGTTGCATTTCATAAGCTTTGCTATACAAGTACACGTGGTAAATGATGTACATTCTTGGCTTGTCCTTGGCTGTCAAGTTGAAGGTACCTAGGGAGGAATAGTGGCCGGCCCGCCATCAGGGCAAACAAGGGGCTCTGGACTCCACCCAGGCATGTTTGTACCAAGGAACGAGAGTGTTCAGGGGCCAGGTAAAACAGAAGCCCATCTCACAAATGGCTTTGCAGCAGGGAGAGGGAAGCCCTCAGTCCACTTGGCAGCAGACCTAGGAAGAAGTTTCGCCACAGAATCACGTGTCAGCAGCCACGACTTTGCATCAGAGCAGCCCAGAGCTGCCTGCTGGCCCTATAGCCTCATGAGAGAGGCGGGATGTCTCACCAGATCTGCAGCTCTAGGGAAGCAACCCTTTGCCCAAGAGGCCCAGATTTCATAAACTGCCCTCCCTGACCTGTGGAACACTCTGGCATTTAATTTTTCACTGAAATAGCTGAGGCTCTGGACAAAGTCCCTCTGCCCGACAAGCCATAGAGCACATCTGCCCTATGTCTGAGAAGAAGAGAGAAAAATAAAGTAATTGTCTTTTTTGTGATTGAACCATTAAAAGTGAACTCCCTGTTCCCATAGAAACCTTTTTATACATTTTTTTCTTTCCCCATGCCTTTTTGTTTGTTTGTTTAAACAGTGGTAGATTGCGTTAGTCACAGAAGGAATTAGAGGCAGCATCAGAAATCATAAGTGCAGCATCAAAAAATGGACTTTTTCTTCCTTACCAGGTCTTCTTTTCCTACTTTCTTTCTATCAGAGTAGGGATTTGCAAACTACGGCCCACAGGCCAAATCTGGCCTGCTGCCTCTTTTTGTGTATAAAGTTTTATTGGCACATAGCCACACCCATTTATTTGCATATTGCCTATAGCTGCTTTTGCAGGACAAGGGCACAGCTGAGTAGTTGAGGCAAAGAAGTACCCACAAAACCAAAAATATGTATCATCCAGCCCAGTGTAGAAAAAGAGGAAGACAGAAATGGAGAAAAGTGTTAGTAAAATGCTCTCAGCAAAAGAAAAGTGGTGTGTGTATATGTGTTTTTAATTTTTATTTTATTTTTTTGAGACAGAGTTTCATTCTTGTCACCAAGGCTGGAGTGCAATGGTGTGATCTTGACTCACTGCAACCTCTGCCTCCTGGGTTCAAGCAATTCTCCTGCTTCAGCCTCTCGAGTAGCTGGGATTACAGGCATGCGCCACCATGCCCGGCTAATTTTTATATTTTTAGTAGAGACAGGCTTTCACCATGTTGGCCAGGCTGGTCTCGAACTCCTGACCTCAGGTGATCCACCTGCCTTGGCCTCCCAAAGTACTGGGATTACAGGTGCGAGCCACTGCACCTGGCCGTGTATGTGTATTTTTAGTGTGTATCTCTCTGTGTGTGTATGTCTGCCAGTGATGTTTTTGCTAAAGTCAGCTGCTCTGCCTTGGAACAGCAGCCCAGGATGAAAGCCGTCAAGATGCCCCCACATCCCAGAACTAAGGTGTTATCTTGGAACCCCTGCCACGTGCCTCCCACACTTGCCTGGTCATTGTTATCCCACGTCTGATTCTATCCAGAAGAAAGCCCCAACATCTGTGGACAAGGAATCACTCTTCTTTCCAGCAGCAATATGTGAATATAGGGGCCTGGAAGGCTGGAATCAGGTTCGTGGGGTGAGGCCGGCCAGCCTTCCTACGGAGTAGGAAATGGGTCCTTGTCAGCAAGTATCAGGCTGCTATGCAGAATACAGCAATCTGGAGGACTTCCTGTAGAAAGTTAGGAACGGTGTTTTCTGAACCCAGACCCAGGGCACGTGACAAGTAGAAGGTGCTTCTCGTGATGACAGCAGGGAATGCTTGTTGTATGTGTGGCAGCCCAGCCTTCTTCTCCAAAGGGTGCCTGACTGCCTGGGGTACGTTTTAAATCTGCTTTAGAAATGGGCTTACCCACTTGAAGCCTGGTCCTTTGGTCAAATAACAGTTGTCCAGTCCCCCTGAAATTCTGGGAGCTGGGGATGGAGGGGTGGGTGAATGGGACATGCTGGGAGTTCTCAGTACAGAGACGATAGGGTTATGGTGAGGTTGAGATCAGCGTGTAGGAACTGTGGGTGCTCACCGTGGGTCCTGCGGGAGTGTAGGGTGGGGAGGGAGGCCCAGTCCAGTCTTGAGGGGGATATTTGCACAGCTAGACTGCCCTGTAGCTTTCTCTGTGAGTTTGGTGGAGAACAGGGTGGCGGCAACAGGCCTGAGCTGAGAGTGTACAGACCAGGGCTCTGGTCACGGGGCTGGCACCACTTGGCCATAGAAACCCGGGGAGGCTTCCCGACAGAGGGCAGGAGAGTGGGACTTAAGGGGAAGGAAGAGGCCCGCATGAGTCACAGATTGTCTACCCAGGAGGCCAGAGAATGTGGTGATGTCATGTCACAGTGGTCGCCTCTATGTTCTGTATCCCTGGGATGAAGAAGGTGGCAGAGGATGGGGTACAGAGGAAAATCTGTCCCATGAACCCACAGGGTAGGGGAGCGTGTGGTGGGGGGCCATGGGGTCAGGGAGAGCCCCAGCAAGCTCCTCAGCAGGACGGAAGCCAGGGTTGGGTCGGGGCATGCAGGATGATGCGTCCCAGACGGGCCCATGCAGTTGACCTTCACCTTTTATTTCTGTCCCTCTTTTTATTTGGTTCCCTTGTGTTCTAGTGCTTCTTGGAGATTGTGGTCCAGTGTCCCCAGGGCACAGAAAAAGCAAGCAGGATTTGGGGAATTTACAGAGGCCCTGGGGTTGTTAGGATTTGGGGAATTTACAGAAGTCCTGGGGTCATTTTGGTGTTGACCAGAGCTACTTTCAGCTCCTGCAGAACTGCAGACCTCCCGGTCTAACTGGAAGGACCCCAGGCTCCGATGGTGGAGGCACGCCCCACCCCTGCCTTCCTCTCCTGGGGGGTTCTCCATGCAGCCAGGAAGCTTTGCGATATTTATATCCCTCTCCTTTTTAAAACTATTTTTAATCCTCTATGGTATGACATACTTAAAAGCAGTGTTCTGAGCCCTTCCAGCTGAGAACTGGGGCGGCGGGTGGGGAGGGGGCTCGGAGGTGACCTGCCAATCTGGTGGTGGAGGAACCTGAACCTTCAGATAGCACCGTTCATGCGCCTCTTCCCTCGCCTCCCGTGTCCCGTCAGTCCTGGCCCTGAATGTCTGTCTCATCTGGGCCTTCCCACGTTTGCCTCCTTTGCACACATTCTCCTTGTTAGTTGCCACGACCACTGTCTACGCTGCCTCCAGTGTGCCCGTCCTGCTCCGGCCCTGCAACCCGAAGACTTTTCTCGCACCCCATCCATCTCTCCACCAGGGCTCTTTGCCCCTGGGAAGAAGTGCTGCTGTGTGCTCTGCCCCCACCTCTCCTGGCCTTCCTTGAAGGAACTGGGCCACAGCTGCACCCGGGTGTCTTCCGGGTCCGCCCCCAGGCCACGCCCCGTGCCCTTGCTCTGCCTTTGTCCACAAGGACCTTTCTGCAGAGAACGACTGTGACCATGCCCAGAACAGCCTCTTTGGGCCCTGTCTGTGCCCTCCTGGACAGAACTCACAGCCCTGTGATCTGGACTCCCAGGGGCTTCACAGATGCCCTCTGAGCCGCCTCTCAGTGGAGCCCTGAATGAGGTGCACACATCTTTGTCCTGCCAGCCCCTAACGTGGAGCAGGTCTTTAGAAGTGTTGTAGGCTGGACAATGCCTCCCCTGCAAGATGTCCACATCCTAATCCCCCAAGCGGGTGAATATGTCCTCTTCCTTGGTAAAAGGGACTTGGCAGATTTGATTAAGCGAAGGATCTTGAGATAAGGAGATTATCTTGGATTATCCAAGTGGACCTAACTAATCACAAGCCTCCTTATGAGAAGGAAGCAGGAGGGTCAGAGAGAGAGGGAGACAGGAGATGTGATCATGGAAGCAGAGTTGAGAGCAGTGCTGCCGCAGGATGGGGCCAGGAGCTGAGGAGTGCAGGGACCTTGTGTTAGGCCTTTTTTTCATTGCTCTAAAAAATACCTGAGTCTGGGTAATTTATAAAGAAAAGAAGTTTAATTGGCTCATGGTTCTGCAGGCTGTTCAGGAAGTGTGGTGCCAGCATGTGCTTCTGGGGAGGCCTCAGGAAGCTTCCAATCATGGCGGAAGGGAAGCAGAGCCAGCACAGGGCCCACCTCCAGCACTGCGGATCACATTTCAACTTGAGATTTGGAGGGGACACACACTCAAACCATATCAGGCCTCTGCAAGCCAGAAAAGGGAAGACCTGGATTCTGGAATCTCCAGAAGGAACACAGCCTTGCCCGTAACCTTGGTTTTAGCTGGTAAAACCCATTCAGACTTCTGACCTTCAGAACTAGAAGAGAATTTATTTGTGTTGTTTTCAGCCACTAAGCGTGCGGTAATCTGTCACAGCAGCCACAGGAATCTCATACGCAAATAAATAACAAATGGCTGTCAAGCCTTCTCCGCTTCCATAGAAGAGACACATGGGGGAGATATTTGCACAGCTGGACTGCCCTGTAGGTTTCTCTGTGAGTTTGGTGGAGACCAGGATGGGAGCAACAAGCTTTAGCTGAGAGTGCACAGACCAGGGCTGTGGTCACAGGGCTGCCACCACCTGGCTGGAGAACTCGGGGAGGCTTCCTGACAAAGGGCAGGAGTGGGCTTTAAGAGGAAGGGAGAGGCCGGCTTGAGCCAACAGACTCTTTACCTAGGAGGCCAGAGAAGGTGGTGGTGTTGTGTCATGGTGATCTCATCTATGCCCTGTGGCCCTGGGACAAAGAGGGTGGCATCGTAGTGTCCTCTAGTTGCATACGCTGTTGTGTGGATTTTGGGACTGAACATGTTCTGGCAGCAGTAACATCTCTGTTCTAATCCTTGTGTTCTTTTGGAGTGGAGATCCATGAACCCTGGAAATGCCGTTACCCTAGAGCAAGCTGAGTCCTGGTTGTGTTGGGTAAACAATCTTCTACTTGATGTGAAATATCACAGTTTATTTAGAAAACAAGACAGCATCATTAAAATATGGGTTTATAGACAGTTTCTAACTTTTGGTTTTATTACATCACATATCGAAAGTCCCAGGCTAGACATGCAACTTACAAGGGACTTCAGTTGCCAAAGAATGAAAGAAAAGTCCTAATCCTGCCTCACTGTTTCAGTGCTGTTGAATGATGTCGTCTGTGTTTCCAACCTCCCTAGCCTCCCTCTCCCTCCTTGGCTGAACACGGGATTAGCCCCACAATCTTCATGGCCCCCGTTCCATTGTTGTCTCGTGGTAGGTTTATGAAACCAGTAATGATCATGGATAACCACACTTCCCATTTTTTTTCTTCTGTTTCTACTTATTTTTATAAAACAAGGATGAAATGCAATCAGACATTCCAGTAGTATTCCAAATATATGGCCGTGCGGCTGAAAAAGGTCCCCCATGGGTGCGCACGGCTTCTTCCTTGTCAGGCTACACTGGGGGAGTTGCAACCTGAGTTACAGAAGACAATCTGCGGTATTGTTGCTGTTACAATATGTATAATATACAGTACATGCTATATAAAAATCAGTTAAGTCAGGGACTGCCTTTATTGGTTATAGGGCACTGATGCGATCATGGGGAGTGTGTGTGGGGAGGGGGTTGGTAGGCTGAGGAGAGGTGACCACAGTGCAGGACCCTGTGCCATGTCTTTGGAAGAACCCTGATGGTGGGCATTATTATCAGCCCTGAGAACTAAGGCTGAGTGAGATTGTCACAGGTTCCAAGCCATTGAGCTAATAAGTGGTAGAACCAGGAATCAGAGGTAAGCCTGTTAAGATGAAGTCAGTCAGGGGCTGGGTAGTAAGATGAGATTTGAACGTGGGGACGTGGGGAGAGACTTGACCAGCACTAGATCAAGGACCAGGTGGTGCTAGAGAGGACAGTTGACTTACTTGGAACCCAGAAAGAAAACTGGATCCCAGCTAAAGGATGTTGGGCAAGATGTCAGCCAGCTTTGCTGCTGAGCCTTATCACAGTCTGTTCAGTGGCCCAGCTGGTTCTGTTTAGAGTCATTTACACACCAGGTTTTTCTTGAGCTAACAAAGTAAAGGCTGACTTCTTGACTGAAGATTTCTGCCTGGTGATTCCCCGGGGTGGATCTCAAAAGAGTGGGGATCTGAAGAAATTGAGGAGATGAAATTCTCATAACCTTGAATGATGGCAGAAGTGAGCAGAGGCAGCCATGGGAACCACCCTCTTGTCCCTGTGTTGTGTTATGGTGATGGCAGATGATAAAGCGGAGCCATCCCCATTATGTCATTTAAGGCTGACGTAAACCTCTGGAGCCCCTACTTCACAGATGCAGACTCCGAGGTCAGAGGGGCTCCGTGGCTTTGCCCTGTTCTCAGCGAGTGAGCAGCAGATGTGAGGTTTCACAGCACACTGTGATATCTCCAGGAATTTGCTGCAGCCCCCTAGACTCACCAGGCCTTTCTGGAGGCCGGTCTACAAAGGCTGCTTCCTCTCCTTTCATGTACACAAGCGTGGAGCTCTCTCGGAGAGCTGGCTTTCTCCAAGAGAGAGCTGGCCTGGCCTGTGAGTTTAACTCTGATCTAAAACAAACCAAACGTGTTACCTCCCGATTCAAAGCCAAGGGCCTTGGGTGCCGAAAGCAGGAGGTTGCCCCGGGCAATGGCCTGTATTGAGTTCCCAGGAGTACCTTGGGCAAGGGCCATGAAGTGGCACGTGATTGCTGATCCATAGGGGACAGAGACATCGCAATGCCATGAGGTCAGTGAGGGGTTGTGGAGTGGGTGAGGAAAGGAAGAGGAACAGCAGGAATCAGATAAGTGCTGCAGTCCTAGGTTGAGGCTGTGTAGGGTAGGCACTGCTACACTTGGATTTGTTGTTAATGATGGCTTGTTTACTGTGGGTTTGCCCAGGTAGACCAGAAGTCCTACTGGGTCAGGTGCTGGAGTCTGCCCTGGCCACCCCTGTGACCCAGGCTTAGAGAGTGCTCAGTTTATATTGTTGAATGCATGAATGTGGAATCAAAGGGAGAGTGTGGATGCTGGGTTTGGCAGAGCTGGATTTGAGCCTGTTTTTAGTATTGACTGGCTGTGGGTAGCTGTGAGCCCGACCATGTCTTTTTGGTGGAAAGGGATGATAACCCCAACTTCTCCTGGTTGCTAGAACATTCAGTGAGGTCACATGTCTTCATCAATGCCTGTTTCCCCATTCCCTTGCCTTTTCTTTAAGGTTTGTATGGAAAACAGTGAGACCCCAGCCTCTTTCCCTGGAGGATATGGCTTGCATTGTTTTTTAAGCTGATGATTTTAGTATTTTCTTCCATGTCTCTAAATAACATGCATGTATTGCTTCATCTTGAGTTTTTGGTTCTAGGCTCTGGTTTCTTACTGTAGAAGGTGAGGATGTAGGACCCCTCTTTACCTCCTTTAACCTCAAATCTGCCTCCTCTCAACTTCCCCATATGTTTTCATCATAATTTTGATAAGATCAGTAACTGGGGTTTACAGTGTCACTAGTAGGTCAGTGCTCTTCAGAGCTTAGCTGTGTAGTAAATGATGGTCACTTTTCCTTACCTGATCTGCTTTTTGTTTTCTTTGGAATTAAATATTGTCTGCTGTTGCTGTTGGTCATAGGGTATGCGCTTATTAATTCATCTGAAACTCTCTTACTATTCTAGATACCTCCTTAAGTTGTTTGGGTGTATCAGGTAAAGTGTCTCATTTATCTCTTCTTTTTTTTTTTGTTTGAGATGGAGTCTAGCTCTGTCGCCCAGGTGTGGTCACTGTCTCTCTAAAGTGGTATGATCTCGGCTCACTGCAACCTCTGCCTTTTGGATTCAAGCGATTCTCCTGCCTCAGCCGCTGCTTCCCGAGTAGCTGGGATTACAGACGTGCACCACCATGCCCAGCTAATTTTTTTGTGTTTTTAGAGAGATGGGGTTTCACCGTGTAGGCCAGGCTGGTCTCGAACTCCTGACTTTAAGTAATCCGCCCACCTCAGCTTCCCAAAGTGCTGAGATTACAGGCATGAGCCACCATGCCTGGCTAGTTCTCTCTTCTTGAGCAAGTCCGGGGCCTCTGACCTTCTTCAGTCTGAACTTGTGCTGTCCTCCACACCTGGGGCCCAGCTGTCACCTGGACTGCCTGTCACTTGTCACCTGTGGTCCCCCTCGCTTCTCTCCTGGGTCAGATCTCCTGCTTCCTGCCTTCCTCTGATGGCTTCACTCGTTGCATACAGGAGCACATCCTTCCTGAGAGAGAGTGCCTGGGTGGTAGATTTTCTGAGAATTTACACATGGGAAAATGAACTTATACTCTAATTCTTGATTGCTACATTAGCTGGGCATCAAATTCCAGGTAGGAAATGATTTTCCTTCAGCGTATTGAAGTGTTCCTTGCTCCACTGTCTGCCTGCTTCTAGGGTAGCTACAGAGAAGGGTGAAGTCATCTCTAATCCTCTGTTTGCATCCTGCTTCATGCTGTCTGGATGCTCACAGGAGCCTTGGTTTGTCCCCAGCAGCCTGAGACTTCAAGGTGACCTGCCTTGGTGGTGGTCTCTTTTCATCCATTATGCTGTGCCCTTAAAGAGACCTTTCTGGAAACTATACTTCAGTTCTGGGAAATTTTCTAGGACAATCCATTATGATTTCTGCTCCTTGGTTTTCTGACCTTCTAGAACTCCTTTTACTTGGATAGCATTCCTCATGGGCTGATCCTCCAATTCTCTTACCTTTTCTATTTTTTAATCCCTTTTGCTCTTTGTTCTGCTTTCTTTGAGATTCCATCAATTTTACATTCCATATTTTAACCTATCCATTTTTAATTTGCGAGAACTTTCTCTTATTCTTCAAAGAAGCCTCTTGTTCACGACTGCATTATCTTCTCTTACGTGCTGAGGATGGTCATGATGGACAGGGTTGGGGCGGAGCTTTGAGTGGTGGCTCACACAGTGCTCAATGGCGTGGAGCCAAATGGCTAGTTGGGAATCCTGGCTCTGCCCCTTACTAGCTTTATGATTTTGGACAAGTTATTTAACCTCTCTCTTTTTCAAAGGCCTCATCTGTACAATGGGAAGAATAATACTGATGTCTGCTTTGGGAGCTGCACTAATTGCATGAGTTACTGGAGGTGAAGGGCTTAGAGAGGGCCTGGCGCACACTGGATGTGATGGACGTGTGCACCCTTTCTCTTGGCTTCGCTTCATCTGAAGCTTTCGTGTTAGAGGCCTTCTTTCTTAGCTGCCTCATAGTCCTTGGTTGCTTTCCCCTATTTAAAAGTTGGGGACTAATAAGCATTCTGCAGGTTCTGAGTACATGGGTGTCCTTCCTGACTGGAAGCTTCTCCCATAGGCCCCTACTGGACTGTTTCACGGGGACCCCCATGCCAGTATCTTTAGGTCTTTCCTCCCAGGCTGCTTGGGCTCCCCATGGAAGGGTCTTACAGTCTCCTGTCTGGAGGGTCAGACCAGGCTGCTGGGGGTGAGGAGTGGGGGGTTTCGGAGCTGCAGAAGGAAGTGGGCTTGGGAGGCATTGGTCCTCTGTATGTAGTATGTATAAAATCACTTAATCTGGCTGTTGTACAGATTGTACAATCTGTACAATCAGTACAATTGTACAATCTGTACAATCAGTACAATTGTACAATCTGTACAATCAGTACAATTGTACAATCTGTACAATCAGTACAATTGTACAATCTGTACAATCAGTACAATTGTACAATCTGTACAATCAGTACAATTGTACAATCTGTACAATCAGTACAATTGTACAATCTGTACAATCAGTACAATTGTACAATCTGTACAATCAGTACAATTGTACAATCTGTACAATCAGTACAATTGTACAATCTGTACAATCAGTACAATTGTACAATCTGTACAATCAGTACAATTGTACAATCTGTACAATCAGTACAATTGTACAATCTGTACAATCAGTACAATTGTACAATCTGTACAATCAGTACAATTGTACAATCTGTACAATCAGTACAATTGTACAATCTGTACAATCAGTACAATTGTACAATCTGTACAATCAGTACAATTGTACAATCTGTACAATCAGTACAATTGTACAATCTGTACAATCAGTACAATTGTACAATCTGTACAATCAGTACAATTGTACAATCTGTACAATCAGTACAATTGTACAATCTGTACAATCAGTACAATTGTACAATCTGTACAATCAGTACAATTGTACAATCTGTACAATCAGTACAATTGTACAATCTGTACAATCAGTACAATTGTACAATCTGTACAATCAGTACAATTGTACAATCTGTACAATCAGTACAATTGTACAATCTGTACAATCAGTACAATTGTACAATCTGTACAATCAGTACAATTGTACAATCTGTACAATCAGTACAATTGTACAATCTGTACAATCAGTACAATTGTACTATATAGATTGTACAGTACAGTTTGCATTGAGATCTTCTCAGTATTTTTAACCTCTTCAGAGAATAAACTTCCAGTTCTGTGCCTGATGGGGGAGGGACAGTCACCCAGCTGGGAGATGTGGGGGAGGGGATGCACGGATCCGGCTGGTTCTTTCCTCTCATCCTCTTAGTGCATCCCTGCACTTTAACCCCATTTCCAGAGATACCTGCCACCACTAATTCCCGACCCTTTGGGACTTCTGGGTTGTAAATTGGCTTGGTTTTCATCCTCCCTTGCTGTCACTGAGGATGCAGATTCCTTTTTTTTTTTCTTTTAAGACAGGGTTTCTCTCTGTCGCCCAGGCTGCAGGCTGGAATGCAGTGGCACCATCATGGCAAACTGCAGCCTCGAACTCCTAGGCTCAATCAAACCTCCTGCCTCAGTCTCCCAAGTAGCTGGGACCACAGGCATGCACCACCATGCCTAATTTTGTTTATTTTTTTGTAGAGACAGAGTCTCACTATGTTGCCCAGGTTGGCATCAAACTCCTGGGCTCAAGTGATCTTCTCACCTTGGACCCCTAATGTGCTGGGATTACAGGTGTGAGCCACCACGTCTGGCTGAAGATGTAGATTTCTTTGAGTTTGCCAAATCCGTGACCACTGGTCCTTCTTGCTACCGCCTAGAATTGTATTGCTGTCTCCCCTTCTTCTGTTCTTGCCATCGTTGAGGGTTTATTATCTAAATACGTAATGCATACATAAAACAAAATCCCTTTCCTCTAGGTTTCAATAAAGTTGGGAGATGGACTGAAATTAGAAGCCCAGTTGGGTCCGTCCTCATCTCTGAGAAATCTCTCCCTTCCTTTCCAGGCATCTCAGAACAGCCAGATGGGAGGCTGGCAAACAGCCAGATGGGAGGCTGGTAAATGGGTGCTGCCATCATCCTAGCTTTGGAGATTCCAAGTCTGCAGATGCCTGCTGGCTATGTTCATTCCATTTTGACCATTTCCCAGGCTGCTGCTGAATACTGGTTACCAGGAGAAATCGGGGGCATTGCAGAGGAGGCATTGGTCACACCTAATGGCTATTTTCTCCGCCGCACACTTTGGTTCATCCGTGGTTGAGGTCCCAAGGCGTGAGGGTTGGGGGCCCCTATGGGGTGCAGCTGCACAGGCAGAGGACCTTCTCTAATGAACTCCCCGCCAAGGTCCTCCCCGGCCCCTAGTCGCCCATCAGTGGACTGAAAGCTCTTCTGAGCTTGGCGTGGCGGGGGTGGGCGTTGGGTTAATTTGACACCCCGCTCACCATCGTGCACTTGTTGTGATTACTGCTGTTTTGAAGCTGCAGCCTCTGCTGCACATAGGGTGCTTTGGCCCCTTGGGAGAGAAAAGCCACACCGCTGAGGGAATGAGTTATTTGGTAGAACATGCATTGTTTGGTGTTGGAGTCCTGCTTGCTTTTATAAAACCTCCTCAAGCCCAAAGCCACAGGCTCCCTGAGGGGAGAACTGGCTGGTGCCAAGTTTTTAAAGTTAAGCTCTTCTTCATGGCAAGATTAAAAGTATAAAGTATAATAAAAAATTTTAAAAAAAAGTTATCCTGCTTGAGCCTCTATCAGATACTGACTTGACTTGATCTTCTACATTTTTGCGTGGTTTGGATTACCTGGAACTAGGAGCACTGTGGAAACACTCTTTGGAGATGCCAGTAAAGAACAAATCACTACCTGACCCTCCAGCACCGCTGAAATGATGCCTGCTTATCCTGCAGCCCTTATCTAGTAAACATAGTTGATCAATAAGAACAAAGCCAGAGAAAGGACAGGCTGCCTGGCCTGTGGTGAAAAGAGGAGGTGTTTGAAGCCAGGCCCAGATTTGAATTTTAGCTTCTTCACTTTGCAGCTGCAGTGCTTTAGCCAAATTATGGGTCCTTGTGGTGTGTTGGTCTCTTCTATCTGTAATGTCACTTGAACAAATAGTCAAGCCCTCCCAGGGTTGTTTGGGGGACTCAGTGAAGTCATGAGTGTTAAAAATGCCCAATACTAGTAAAGGGTTTTTATGAATCAACTTTTGTTTTTTTCCTTTATTTAAAGTGAAAGAGGAATGTGTTTGCTTTGGTGGTCAATCTCATTAATACCATTAATCGTTTTAAAATATTACCTAAATGTTGAAATGATAATACTTTGGATATAGTAGATTAAAAATATATATATTGTTAAAATCAATTTCCCCTGTTTCTTTTGACTTTATATATAACAGGGCTACTGGAAAATGTGACATTTTATGTGTGGCTCATGTTATATTTCAGTTCATCAGGACTAGGTCTAGGTTAACCTTTTCCTTCCTCCCTCCTTCCCTCCTTCCTTCTTTCCTTCCTTCCTCTTTCTTTTTTTGTTTTAATTTTTTTAATTTTTGAGACGAAGTCTCACTCTGTTGCCCAGGCTGGAGTGTAGTGGCGCGATCTTGGCTCACTGCAACCTCTGCCTCCCGGGTTCAAGCGATTCTCCTGCCTCAGCCTCCTGAGTAGCTGGGATTACAGGTGCACACCACCATGCCCCACTAATTTTTTTGTATTTTTAGTAGAAATGGGGTTTCACTGTGTTGGCCAGGCTGGTCTCAAACTCCTAACTCAAGTGATCCACCTGCTTCCTTTCTTTTTTCGAGATGGGGTCTTGCCCTGTTGTCCAGGCTGGAGTTCATGGCATGACCATAGCTCAGTGTTGTGGTGGCCCAACTGAATGAGGTGAATGAATCGGTCACTTAGTCAGTCTGTTGGGGTGATGCTGGGGCATGTCAGACTTGGTGTCTGCACTCAGGGACCATGTTGTGGAGAGTACACAGCAGTAGTTGACAAGTACTAAGTGAATTGTCTGGTTAGAGGTCTGGAATTTTTTGGAGATGGGAGAGATTATTGGGGTTGAGTGATCCAGGAAAGTTTCCTGTAGAAGGACTTTGCATTGGGTGGAGGCTCAAGTAGGTGGGGCTTGGTGGGGATGGCCTCCAGGTGACCAAGGAGGTTGGTATGAGCCAGCATGCAAGGGCAGGAATGTGCTGGTTGTTCAGGAAGGTGACCGGTCCATCCTGGGTGGGCAGCAGACCTGGGGATGAGGAAGTAGGGGGTCCTCATTAATAATGATGTGACCTTTTGGACTCGTTTTCCCTTGCAGCCATTTCACCCTGTGGACATGGCCTAGGCTGGCTTGAGGCCAGCATCCCTCAACGTGTGAGTGTGGGGTGTCCACTCCTGGCTTTTGGAGCAGGATGGTCCTCTATGAGTGGGATGTTCCGCACACGGCAGGAGGTTTTAACATCCTTGAGTGAGTCCACAAAATGCCAGTCATGTGGCAGTCAAAAATTCCCCCCGCATTTCCACCTGGGAGTGGTACTGCCCATTTGAGAGCTGGTAGGGTAATAGGCAAATGAAGGGGGAGCTGTGTTTCTCCAAAGAGCTGTCCCCACTCTCGGACACACAAGAATTATGGGAACTACATGTGCCTTCACTCAAAAGACTCTTTGATGTGCAGCTTCAGCTTTGGGGCCCTTGGAAAATCAATAGTTGATGTAATAGCTGTTCTGTGAATTGTGTCCATTATAACCAGATACTCTCCAGTTGTGGGAAGAATCCAACAAAGTGACACAATAGTGCATGACCCTTTTGGAAAGTTACTTCATGGAAAATTACTTAATGCATCAGGTGCAGAATCTGCAACTTTTATTTCTATTTTCTAAAATATTGCCTATTTTCAAGTCAAACCAACCAGAGCCCTTCTGATTCCTGAGTTAACTTCATGCAACAGCAACTTCCTACAAATATTTATTGAGCGTCTGCTCGGTTCCAGGCTCTTTCCCAGGCACTAGGGATACAGAAGTGAGGAGAACAGACCTAGTCTCTGCTCCATGGCAGGGAGTCAGTCCCCCCGGTCTCATCGGGATATAATGATGGCTGTGATGGCAGACTACAGGGAGAGTATCTAACAAGGGGACCCTGAATTATGTTTTATGGAAGGCTGTTCAGAGAAGGTAGTGTTTTTAAGTGGAAATGAGAAGAATAAATGGGAGTTAGCCAGATGGGAGGGGGAGGAACGTTCCTTGCAGAGGGAACAACTCACCCAGAAGCCGAGGTAGGCAGCAGCGTGGCTCATGGACATGCTCTATTGCCCTGAGCTAACAAAGTTTCCATTAGAGGTCTCCTTTGATCTAGAGTACCGAATACACAGAGCCCTGTGCCCTGCCAGGTGAAGATGGTCACATCTTTGCTGTTGGAGGCAGGTTCTGGATTTCTTCCATTCAGTGAAGCAATGGACTGGGGCATTATCAGAGAGTCCAAAAGGTCTGTGATTTGCTTCTTTTAAAACAGGCTCAGCTCCAAAGAGGCTCCACAGGTTGGCTCTGACACCAGCCCACAGAGTTGGGGTGACTTTTGTTTTACTCATCTATGTGCTTTGGGGTGCAGCAGGCCTCTGGAGCTCTAGCACCACGTGGTTGTGTCCTCTACTCTGCCCATGACCATCTCTCCCATTTCTTTTTCCTGCCTCTGTCTTTGCCCTCCTGCCATCTGGTGGGCAGATCTGCCTGGGCTGGGACAGGGCATCATTTTTCTGGGTTGGGGATAATTAAAATGTTAAAAAAAGGTGATGGCAATATATTCCTACCTATATCATCATCATCATCATCATCATCATCATCATCATCATCATCATCATGATGTTCCCATTTATTGAACATCTACTATGTGCCAAAACCCCTGTTGGGTATTTCGTATTTATTTTTCACAACTATATGAATAAAATAATTATCTCCACTTTTCAGATGGGAAATTGAAACTAAGAGAGGCCAAATACAAAGTCCACAGGCACACAGCTAGTTAGTGGCAGAGTCAGAATTTGGCCTTGGATCTTTCTCACTTTCTACCTGTGCTGTTTCCACTAAACCACACCAATGCACCACCGAAATTGAGTTTGGCTCTGTGAATGACAAGCATGTGGTTCCTTGTTCAGTCCTCCATTTCAACCTCAGTTTCTTCTGTGAAACTGAGGGGTTAGACCTCCGCCGTCCACGACGGTAGGAACCAGTCACGTGTGGCTATGGAGGAACCCTGTTCAGTCCAGATTGAGATGTGCTTTGAGTATGAAACATACATGAAATTTGAAGACTTAATATGAAGCCAGAATGCAAAACATCTCATTAACTGTTTTAAAATATTACCTAAATGTTGAAATGATAATGCTTTGGATATAGTAGATTACGTGAAATACATTGTTGAAATCAATTTCCTGTTTCTTTTGACTTTCTGTAATAGGGCTACTTGAACTCCTGGGCTCAGGTGATGCTCCTGCGTCAGCCTCCGAAGTCACTGGGATTACAGGCATGAGTCCCCACACCCAGCGCATAATTTCTAAGAAACCTTTTAAATTCTCATGCTTAGGGTTCTCTTCTTCCTCGATCATGTAGTGTGCTTGAGTTCTTAACCTGTTTCTGAATTACTTGCCCCATTTTATCCCTGACACTCTGCAGTGGGACTCCTACCTTTGACTCCTACTTGACCCTTGACTCCATTGGAGGAAAGAAACTGACCTGTTCTAACATCACCTGCCATCCTGAACAAGGTATTTCACCTTTCTGAGTCTCAGAAGCCATGTATAAAATGGGGTTGGACAACCCCCTCCTCATGACATTATTAAGATAACAGGGTGTGGGCCAGGCACGGTGGCTCATGCGTGTAATCCCAGCACTTTAGGAGGTTGAGGCAGGTGGATCACCTGAAGTCAGGAGTGCGAGACTAGCCTGGCCAACATGATGAAACCCCGTCTCTACTAATAATACAAAAATTAGCTAGGCGTGATGGTGGGCATCTGTAATCCCAACTACTCAGGAGGCTGAGATGAGAGAATTGCTTGAACCCGGGAGGTGGAGGTTGCAGTGAGCTGAGATTGCACCATTGCATTCCAGCCTGGGCAACAAGAGTGAAACTCCATCTAAAAAAAAAAAAAAAAGATAATTGGATGTGCATAGAGCCTGTACTATGTGCCAAGACCCCCGCTGGGTATTTCACGTTTAGTTTTCACAACAACTGTATGAATAGGGAATGATCTCCACTTTTCAGATAGAACTAGTAGGAACTCCCCTCTTATGCATTCCGTAGCCAACATGGGCCCCTCTCATGACGGTTGGCAGTTGTGTTTGGCATAGTATCTGGCGACAGTGTTCATCTCTTAGCAAAGTTCCTTACTGGTGACATGCTGCAGAGTCACATCAGCCACCCCATTGATCTTGCTGGCACCAGGTCAGATGGGGTGAGGGTGCCGTTCTGTCCTGTGCCCTAGGGGCAGGGATGGAGTTGGAGGAGGGTGTGGGTTGGAGGCCTGGATTTGCCTTGTATACCTGGTGCAGGGAAATCAGAAGCCTCTGGGCAAATGGGTGAAGTATTTGCCTAGAATCTGCTCTCCAGTGGCCATAGATACCCCACGGGCCCGTCTGTTCGGGCCTCAAGTAGGCTCAAATCTAGAAACTTGGACATTGAAGAGCTGAAATGGTGATGGGGGTGCTGGTGGGAGCAGTTGCAGAACAGAGAGAAAAGGCAGGAGGGAGGCCACTGCCCTTATAGGGTGCTCTGTCTCAAAACAGAGCCCCCATGAGCGACAGATCCCACGGGGAAGCCAACCATGGGCTCCAGGGTGCGTCCCTGACCTCCCTGGCCTGTCTCCTCTTCTGCTGTTGCTGGAATCCGGTGCCCGCCAACACGCCCTTATTAGTAGTGCTCATGAAGCCCTTGGCCCGGCACGGGTATGATCTGCAGGAGGATTATCCACTTGGTTAATCATCTGTGGTCGCTACTGTTTCTGTTTTATATGGTTATAAAAGTCACATCACCACATTTTTGGGCCATTACCCCGGCACAGCTGCTGCCGGCACTCTTGTGGCATCCCTCCCATCCCTCCTGATCTGTCTCCATTTGAGCATGTGGCTTTTGCACTTGTGTTTCTGGACTTCTCCCATTTGAGTCCTACTCTTTACTTTGCCTTTGCCGGCTAGTGTCTTATCCATTGCCTTCTTCCATGTTGGTGGGGGGCCCTCCCTGGGCTGCGTGTGGCCCCCGGTGCCGTTGGCATTGCATTTCAGCTCTTGCCACTTCATTGTCACACTGTGGTGGCTCCCGCACTGGGTGTGAGCCCTTTGGGGGCAGGATGTGGTCTCAGCCACCTCTGGGAGCCTGGCCCAGAGCTAACCCAGTGGTGCCCATGGAGTGGCCACACCGTGCCCCACTGAGCATCCGGGCCGTCTCCATAGTGGGAGACGGGAGGCTGCTTTCCAATCAGAGCTTCCTGATTGAGCATCTCGCTCTGTAGAGGTGTCTCTATGTTGGGGTGAAATTTCCGCAGGATAGGTTCCTAGAAAAACAATGAGGTCAAACATTTTGTTGCCCTTGGTCAACATTTATGCTTGACTGCCATTCTGTTTCTTTCAGGGTATAGGTTTCTGGGTCCCCCCAAACTCCTGTCACTTGGCACTTACACAGAAAAATAAAAGAACTATCGAGCTAGTTCTAATGGAAGGCGAGAATGAAAATGAGGAGGAAAGGTAACCAAAGGTTGGGCAGGGAAGGGAGAGGGCCAGCACAGGTCAGGTCTGCGACACTGGATTTAAATGCAGAAAAAATCCAAGTGGGAGGTGGTGGCATAGGGTGATGATCACACAGCTTAGAGCCCACAGCCTGGACTCGAATCTTGGCTCTGCCTCTTTGTAGCAGGGTCTCTTCCAACCTCAGAAGCCCTGTTTGCATCCCATCATTTACCTTCTACTTCCTAGTGGGCGTGGACAGGTTGCTGTCTCCCCACTGCATTGTGAGTCCTTGTGGACAGCAGCCCTGCTCTCATCCTCCTGTGTCTCCAGCACCTGGTGCTGCAGCTGGTGCAGCATAGGCACTTAGCAAACAGTGGCATGAATGAATGAATGAATGCCGGAAGCCCTGGTGCGTGGCCCGTGGGGCTGGAGGAGAGACCTGACTCTTGGGCAGTGTTCTTGCTCCTTCACAGGGTCTCCCATTCTGTCATGGATCCAGTGGGGCCTGGGCACTGAAGAGCCCAGAATGGTCCTCTGGATCCTGGGTTTTTGCATCTCTCTCTCCTGACTTGGATGAGCCTTTTTGGGTAGGAAAAGGGCCTGCAGCAGTGGTGGTGGGGTTGGGGGGAGCACAGCAAGGACCCTGGGCAGCCCGAGTCCCTTTTCTCTACCCACTGGCTCTCATTCCCAGTAGACCATGTGCTAACAGGGCAGGATTTTTGTCTGGTTCAATCACTGAGGCTTCCCTAATGTCAGACACATAGAGGGCACTCAATAAATGTGTAAATGAATAAACATGTGAATGAATAAACATATAGATAAATGAATGAGTGCTGGAAGTACTGGAAGTGGCTTTCTGTGGGGTACCCAAGTAACTGGAACCTGGTGGTAACACAGACGCTTGTAAAATTCTGCTTGCAAAGATGCCTTAGAGTCGGGAGAACCTGGATCGGACACCCTGGCCTGTGGCCTGAGCAGGTTATGGCGCATCTCTAAACTCCCTTTCTTCCTCTGTAATATAGGAATGGTAGATGGTACCCTGGATGTTAGGTTAAATATGCTTATTTATGTGCACCTGTCTCCATTTCACGGTCACTTCTGTCTCTCCTGCTGTCTTCCTTTGCAGGTATAGATGTACCTCTTTTTGCAAAGACATGAATGTACTCCTGTTACAGGTCTCCTGGTTTATACTTGGGCCAACGTTCTGACCCAAGATTAACTTAGCCTGGTGGAAAGCATCTTTCTTCATTACAAAAATCGTGTGTTTGGTGGGGCAGTTGCTGGCAAGTGAGGGGTCACATTCCTGCGACTGAGGTTACTATCTCTTTGTATGACTGACCCTCTCCACTTTGGGGTGCTGGATTAGTGGCCGTGTGGCCCCTTGAACAGTCTCTGGTTCCTTGCACCAGTTTGGTCTCCAGGGTGCAGGCAAGACAAGAGAGAAGCTTCTGGCTAAAGAGGATGCCCTTCTGATGCAGCGGCAGGCTACCCTGGAGAAGCTGAGCAGAACCCACCACTCACCTTCTGGCAGATCTGAGTCAGGACAAGGGAGAGAACAGGCTCTTCTTTGTGTTTTGTGATTCACTGGGGTATAAAATCTATTGGGGGGAAGGGGAAGGGAAGGGAGAGGACTGCAGGCAGGAGCCCAGCTAGAATTGGGTGCCATGGTGGCAGCCGGGTGGGGTGGGGTTGATCGATGACGCCATGGGAGCTGGGAGAGTCGAGAATTCTGTGACTTTAGAGCAGGCCCATCCCAGTGCGGGCAAGGCCCTGGAGCATCTGGAGCTCTCGTGTGCTGCTGGGGGAAATGCACAGTGGTACAGCTGCTCCGGAAACTGTGGCTAGCAGTTTCTTGTCAAGTGAGACGTACTCCACCATACAGCCTCAGATTTCCTCTAAGGTATTTGCCAAGGGAAATGGAAGCATATCCACACACAAAACTATATGCGTGGGTGAGCATACATATGCATGCACTCTGTGTGTGTGTGTGTGTGTGTGTGTGCCTGCCATATTCATAATAGCCAAAAACTGGGCACAGTCCAAACGTCCCTGTACTGGCAAAGGGATCAACAGATTGTGGCACATCCATGCAGTGGAATACTGCTCAGGAGGAAGAAGGGAAGAACTGCTAATGCACACAGCACAGACGAATCTCAAAACCCTTCTACTAAGTGGAAGAAGCCAGATTCTAAATGCTCTACAGACTGCATGATTCCATGTATATGACAGCTTGGAGAAGGCAAAATTATCAGGACAAAAAATGGATGTGTGGTTGTCAGGGGCTGGGAGTCGGGGAAGAGGATTGAGTACAATAGGACACAAAGGAATTTTGGGAGTGATGGAATATTCTATCTCTTCCATATGGTGGTGGTTATATGGCTTTATTTGTTTGCCAGAACTCACAGAACTGTACACAGGAAAGGCTGAAATGTATGTAAATTAGACTTCAATAAATCTGATTTTAAAGAGAGACCACTAGCGAGCTGGGAATCTCCTTATCACAGTTTTTTAATGACACTGGTATGTCTGTTTAAGCAGGACTGCACAAAAGTGGCCATTTTGGTTCTGTGACCAGTGATGTGCATAAGCGCCTTCTAAGTGATTTTTGAAATCCCTTCCTCCTAAAAACCACAGGAACTCCACTGAGCCCCAGGCATAGGCTTACTTTGTAAATGAGACTTTACAGGCTTCTTTCAAGCCTAGTAAAGTGATATCTGCAGGGAAAGCCACAGATAGGAGTCCAATGGCTCCCGTTTCGCTCCCACCCCTGGCAAGCACCGAGCCCAGAACCCTTCCTGGGAACACACTAGCTGGCATTCGTTTGCTTCCTTCACCTCCAACAGAAGGTGTTCTCTTATCCCGTCTGATGGGAAGATGAAATTCAAGTGCACAGCCCTGGAGTCAGACAGACCTAGGGGTGACTTCGGATCAGTCTCAATTAGGTTTGGCTATGAATTACAGAAAACCTGAAACAACATTGTTGTAAACCAAAACACATTCCTGTTCAAGCTGGTGTGGCCCACTGTGCATCAGATTATCTGCAGGTTCTCAGGTTCCTCTTAGCTCATTGCACTGCCATCCCACCATGTAGCTCTTGACCTGAAGACCCAAGATGGCTGCTAGAGCTCCAGCCATTACATTAACGTTTCAGGCAGCGTGGCAGAAGGAAGGATGATGAAGAAGGATCAAAGGGCGGATGCTAGCTCTCTGTTAATGGAAGTTTCAAGAAACTGCCTGATAGCATTTCTGCTGACATCTTATTGGTCAGCACTTAATCACTGGGTTGTGATTAATTGCACAGGAAACTGGGAAATAAAGCCCATGGTGCCCACCTAAGAACAAGAGGTTCTGATTCTGTGGAGGAAAGAGAGAATGGTTATTTGGGGTGGGGAAGGCAACCAACAGTCTGTACTACAACTTCCAGTTTTGTTGTGTTTTTACAGCAGGGCTTTTGATCAGTCTTTATAATTATGTTGTAAGGGCTCTGCCCTGGTGAATGGATTAGTGTCATTATTGAGGGAGTGGGTTAGTTATCACAGGAGGTGGTCTCTGATAAAATGATAAGTCCAGCCCCCTTCCTCTCTGTCTTGTGTGGTCTCTTGCCCTTTTGCCTTCCACTATGGGATGACGCACCACCAGATTCCAGTGCTGTGTTCTTGGACTGCCCAGCCTCTAGAAATGTGAGCCAAAATTCTGTCCAGCATAAATTACCCAGTCTGTGGCATTCTGTTATAACAGCATAAAACAGACTAAGACAACGCATTTTCCTCCTGGAACCTCCAGAGGGAATAGTGCCTTGATTTTCGCCCAGTGAGACTCTTGGGCTCTGACCTCCCAACCTATAAGATAAGTTTGGGTTGTTTTCAGCAACCACATTTGTGGTAATTTGTTACAACAAGGGAAACCAAGGAAGCTACTTGTGATCGGGGGAGCCTCTCTGAGGAGATGAACAATGAAGAGTAGATGACGCCATGCAAACAGTTGGGTGCACATTACTTTGGACAGAGAAAACAGCAAGTGCAAAGGTCCTGAGGTAGGACCGAACTCAACTTGTTTGTGGGTCATTCATCTGTCATTGGCCACCCGTCACTTTAAGTGGCCTGGTCCTTTGGTCAACATGAGAACACTGACCTTTGTCCCAATGGGCCTCTCCCACCCCTTTGTTTTTGTGTATGTTTTCCCTTTTGCTCTAAGTGCTCTTTTAGCCCAGAAAACTGTGCATTCAAAGAGGGCTAGTCCAGTGTCCCTTCTTCTGAGTCCTCTCGTGACACCACCCCCGGGCAGACTGACAGAGTTTCTTCTTGCCATTCTCAGCTCTTACCGTACGTATCCCCTGTGCAGCAGCCACTTGTTCATACAGTATATCTACTGCCTCTGCTGGGCTATCCCCCCAGGGAGAGCCTGCGTCTTACTCACCTCTCTGTTCTTACCAGCTGGCACAATGCCTGGCATGCAGGAAGCACAGTGCTTGTTGAGTGAATGATAGCTCTGCCTTCACAACCAATGGCTCTGAAGTCTCCTGCTTACCCTTTCCAGTGGCTACCCTCTTCGATTAGACTGAACTAACCAGCTTGTGTGCATTGCAGCCTGAACACATTTTCCCCAGGAGCAGTGGCCTCCACCCTGTAATCATGACTAAAATTGCATCGAGCTTATTGTAGGGTCGTATGAGGCAGGAGCCCAGTAGGAAACTCAAAGGAGTGAGTCCAGAGGGTTTGATGCAGAGGCTGTTTACAGAGGTGGGGCAGGAAAAGGCCACCAGCAAGGGCTGGTGCAGCACCCAGTGGCTCCCAGCAGGAGGGAGCTGTTACCATTGCCAGGCCTGATGGGCAAGAAGAGGGGGCTGAATTATAGGAGCCCCACAAAGCTATCGCCTGGTGAGGGGCACTCTGGCTGGAGCTGGGGGCCCAGTTGGAAGAATGCAGCCCTGGCCAAAACCACAGCTAAGGAGCGGGAGCAAGAGTAGGAGGCAGCAGAGGAATAAGTGATGTGGCCCCTCCACCCCACATTGTCCTGCCAGCGCCTCCCATTGGCCAAACCCAGTGAGTAGCCAGAAGACCAGGTGCCCAGTGCCACAACCTGTGGAGGACCTGCCCCCAGGACACAGGGCAGGGAGAGAAAGGATGATGAAGTAGGAGGAGGGGTGTGCAAAGGAGACTAGCACAGGGATTTATCCTAATCCTCACCATCACACCTGAAAATAAGTGCCCTTTTCTACAAGGTAGAGACCAGGAGGTAACTTCCCAAGATCATGTGACTCGGAAGGGACAGGTGAGGGAGGGGGAGCCGGAATGTGGATGCAGGTCTGTCTCCAGGGCCTTTCTGTTGGACAGGATCCTTCCCCGCGGATGCCTCTTGGCCCAGACTGGGTGCAAGGCCTGCCCTGTGCATGCCAGACAAGCACACGTTCTGCCCCCAGCCCTTCTCCTTCCAGAGGTGCCCTAAGAGATTGTGTCCTGGAACCCAGCTTTTTCCTGCTTCATTGCAGCGATCTTAACTGTAATTCTGCTGTTCTGTTTTCTTGGTTAAATTTTGTCTTCCCTCTGCAAGCAGGGGCCATGCCTTTTCCTCATCTTTGTAGTCTGTCCAGTCCCTGGCACATAGTAGGTGCTTAGCAAATATTTCTGGAAATATAAGTGAATCCAGCCCACTCCCCCACCCGTTCTTTGGCAGGCAGGCTGACTGCACGCACTCTCCTGGCTGTTTAGGGTGAGGTAGGTAGGAAGAGGTTCGCCTGGGGAGTGGGGAAGCCCTCCAGCCAGACTTCTGGCCTCCTCCTCCTCCTCCTCTTTGGTGTCACCCTCCAGCCAGGCAGTGGGGCTGGCACCTTCCCTGCTGGCGTTTGGTAAGTTTTAGCTAAAACGCTAAGTGAGAGACTGAGGAGGGAGTGGGAGGGAGTTTTTCCTTGTTTTCTACTTCATGTTGCCTCATTCCGTACCACGTAGAACAACACCAGACTTGGTTTCTAGAGACTGCAGGTTTGTGTGATGGTCCCGAGAGCCTTGGGAAAGGAAGGAGCCTGGACCCCATTCTCAGCCTCACAGGACAGCTCAGCCAGGGGATGTGTTGTTGCCTCAGATTTATTTTTCCATTTCACAAGCCAGAGAGGGCTGCGGGGCAGGGGTGGGTGGGAGACAGGGGGCGCAGTACACCCACGTGTCTCTGCCCTTCTTATCCAGTGCTGGGGTCTGTGCAGCTCGTTCCTGCCTGCTGGGAGCAGGTGCACAGAGCCCATTCTCCTGGTCTTGAATCCATAGAGAATGACAGTGAAGATCAGAGGCTGACAGACTGCCTAGGGAGGCCTCAAGATATGTATGGTTATTTGATTTGATTTAAAAACAAGTCAGAGAAAACTTGAAAATAGGGAGGAAGGGAGGAAGGAGGTATTGAGAGAAGGAAGGAAGGAGGGAGGGAAGGAAGGAGGGAGGGAGGGAAGGAAGGAGGGAGGAAGGGAAGGAGGGAGGGAAGGAAGGAGGGAGGGAGGGAAGGAAGGAGAGAGGGAAGGAGGGAAGAAGGGAGGGAAGGAGGGAGGGAAGGAGGGAAGGGAGGGGAGGGGAGGGATTTTCCATCTCATTTACCCTGACATAGTTATTGTCATTTTAATTTTTTTATTTCTAACCATCTCCCAAATACATTCCTAGTGGTTCTCATGGCCATGGACGGCTATGTGCAAAATTGCATTCTGCTCTGTGTCACTTACCCACTTCTTTCTCCTGCTCCGTGGTTACCCCTGGATGATCATGTCTGTGGCTGGTTGGATGTGCTGGGGTGGAATTAGCCATGTCCCTGGAGGAGCAGACCCACACCGGGCACCCGTGCTCTCACAGGCCTGTGCTTTTGGAGCTTCATCTCGCCCTCCCTGAGCTGGTTCATGTTAATTTAATCAGGCTATGCTGATTTCTCTCCAGCTCCCAGCAAATCCTAGCTCGTGGGAAAGCTGGTGTTTTTAGTGGGGGCACAAGCATAATGGTCCCCACCCTCCCCTACCACCAGCCTGGGAATCTGCAGAGCAGGTGAAGTCAGAGGGTACCGTCGGTCCCCGTGAGTGTGCAGGGCAGAGCTTGCTTAGGCTTTTGACCTGAAGTTATTTAAAGTCAAGGACATTTCTTAGAGGAAGGACAAAAATCAATAAGGGAGACAGTAAGGCTTTTACTTACACCTCCTGGAGGGCCATGGAGCCTGTGACCCAAGATGCAGAGGGTGGAGGTGGGGGTGGAGGTGGGGGTGGGGGTGGGGGTGGGGGTGGGGGACCCTTGGGGGGCAGATCTCATTACTGGTGTTTGTTTGTGTTGTTATTTTAAACCATCCTAGGGGAGCTTATGAAATCTCTGGAGACTTTTAAAAATAGCGTAGTTTCTGGTTTTAAAAGTAGTACATGTCCACTGTATAAAATATGGAAAAATACAAAATGTTCCAAATGATGCCACCCAGAAATGACTACCGTTTACCTTTTGACGCATTTTCTTTTTGGGCTTTTTCCCTGTGAATGTGTCGAGTTTTAACATAAATGGTGTAGAGGGTGTTAAGGACGTGTAGTTGTGTGGAGTGAGCCGCTGAATTCTCTCCATGCCTCAGTCCCCCTATCTGTGAAATAGGCCCAAAAGTCAGACCTTCCTCTCAGGCTTGCAGTGAGGCCAAATGAGGACGTGGGAACACGTCAACCCTTGGCACAGTGCCAGGAACACAGTCAGTTCTCAATAAATGCTTGTCATTGCCATTAGCAATTTCAGTCCACCATGTATATAATTTTGGATCCTATTTTTTTTCACTTTGTGTTCTGACCTCAGAATTTTCCCATGTTTTAAATGTTGGGTAACCAGCATTTTTGGGGCTGCATGCGCATTCTTTCTGTGGCTGACTTAACTGCTGTTGGCCATCCACGGCTTCTCCAGCTTTGCATGCTTTTTGGTACCTCCTGCTGAACCTCCTTGCACGTTCATTCTTGTCCCCATTTCTGGTGATCTTAGAGGACAGATACCTAGATGTGGAAATATTGGGTCACAGGCTATGGGAATTTATCTGTGGGGCTCTGAATAACGTACGCTCAGCTCACTTTTAAGGAGGAGGATAGGGCTCCCCATTCCCCAGCGAGGTTTGCTGGGGCCAGTCTGACTCTGCCTCTCCTGGAGCTTTCACCTGGGCTTGGTGTTTATTTGCAGAAGTGATAATCCCCAGCCGCACCTGCAACCTGGAGCTCTGGGGATGAGAAACAGCTCCTGTGGCCAATGATATTTCCAGGAGGATGTGTGTCTGGGTTTTTTTGGCACAGGCAGCATGCAGTCCCAGGTATTAGCCAGCCCCGAGACGCAGGAGCTGCAGGGATGCGGCTCCATGTGGGCGGGATAAATCTGTTTACAGGCCATCGCCATGGCTAGGCTGCCTGGCTCCCATTTCACAGGCGCCTGCAACAGGTGGTTTCCTGGATGGCGAGCCAAGCCCCAGGCAGACAGGAAGGCTCACGCCCAGGCTCAGCTGGGTGGGTGAATGTTGTCATCAGTAACCAGGGACGCTGTCACAGCCCGGGTTCCACTCTGGCCAGCTAAAGCTTTTTCCAAGATGGTTTCTTTTTAAATTGTTCTTGCCCTTTGGGAGAGGAAGAAATTAAGAATTTGACAGAAGAGCGTGGTCAGCTTGGAGCCCAGCAGGTGCCTAGAAGGATATTAATAATCATAGCAGTATCGGCAGCTGCGTTCCTGGCAAGCACGTGTTTGTGTCATCTCTGCTGCAAGCACGGGAGCTCCATGTCCTTGGTATTATTAGTTATTCTGCGTCGGTATCCCTAGGCTACCACCCTTCATAGAACCAGCATTCATTGAGCACCTACTGCATACCACAGCACTAGGGTGGGGATAGGAATACTGAGAAGCTGTTCTGACGCTCGGGAGCTGAAAGCACCATAAGGAGGCCCGTGGGTTTCCTAGGGCTGCTGTAACAAACTTACACAAAGTGAGCACTTTCAAGCAATGCAGATGTGGCATCTCACAGTTCTGGAGGTCAGAAACCTGAGGCAGTCTCACTGGGCTAAATTCAAGGCACTGGTAATACTGTGTTCCTTCTGGAGGCCCCAGGAGAGAATCTGTTGCCTTGCCTGTTTTAGTTTCTAGAGGGCCCTCATATTTGTGGGCTTGTGGCCTGTTCCTCCATCTTCAAAGCCAGCAGCGTCTCAACTCTCTCTGACTCTGTTTCCATCAACTGTCTCTTCTCTTCTGTCTTCTGGATCACATCTCCCTCTGTCTTCCTCTTATAAAGACCCTTGTGATTACATTTAAGGCCCTCCCTGAGACTCCAGGAAAACTTCTCCATCTCAAGATCCTTAACACATCTGCAAAGTCTGTTTTTGCCACATAAAGGCAACACACAGACTCCAGGGATTGGGATCTGGACATCTTTGGGGGAGCGTCAAAGTGTGACAGAGTCACAAAGCACCACCACCCAAGAAAGAAGAGTGGGTGGGGCGGACCCAGGGCGTCATGGTGAGGGTTTAGCACTAGGACCCATTGCACCTGAGTGGCTCTGCACACTGTGAAGGGCTCTGCAGGTGTCAACGAGAAACAGCCTTGGATTGGAGGCAATTTGTCTTTCATGTGAGGATTAAGGAGCTTTTCTTTTTTAAAGGTTATATTATTTTGAAGATAGAATTCCCAAAAGACATCCCCCAAAGAATGGACACTTTGCCTTGAAATGTTATAGGCTTCAGCTCTTGTGTTTGATTCTTGCACGTCTTTAAACCTGTCTTAGGTGGCGATTGCACACAAGGAGGCCAACCCCCTGGTGGGGGAGGTGACAAGCTGGCCCCTGAGCAAAAGGACCATGGGAGACCTGGCACAGTAGGCTAAGGCAGCCAGTGGGGATTTTGGCCTGATGGGGTCATAATATGAATGGCCAGCTCCTAAGAGGATGGGGATTGGGCATAAAAGGGAACAGAGAGGACAACAGCCGAGAGGACTAGGCTGGTGGAGAAAGTGGGCAGCCCAGGAATGGGGCTGGGGGATTGGGGTGGGAGGAGCCTGATTGCTTCTTTTCCCTGGTTTGAAGCCTTCAATGCCCGCGCCCCCCAACACCCAGGTCTTTGTTATCAACCCTTTTCTCCTTTTAGCATTTAAAAAAATTGAAGTATAGTATACATATGATAAGGATGTAGAACAATGGTTTTTTGTTTATTTATTTATTTATTTATTTTTTGAGACAGAGTCTTGCTCTGTCGCCCAGGTTGCAACCTCTGCCTCCCAGGTTCAAGCAATTCCCATGCCTCAGCCTCCCACGTAGCTGGGACTACAGGCACGCACCACCACACCTGGCTAATTTTTTGTATTTTTTAGCAGAGATGGAGTTTCACCATGTTGCCCAGGCTGGTCTTGCACTCCTGAACTCAGGCAATCTGCCTGTGTCGGCCTCTCAAAGTGCTGGAATTACAGGTATGAACCACCATGCCCAGCCTGACCAATGGGATTTATATGAAGTGTCATATAACAGTAAAGTGTACAGAGTGCCCTAACCTTAGGTGTATGTGATGTGTGCACACACCCATGGCACCGCCACTCAGATGCAGGCAGAGGCCACATCTGGAACACAAGCAGCTCTCTCTGTGCCCCTCCCAGTGATACCTACCTCCAGCGGTAACCCCTATTGTGATTCCCAGCACCATGCTGAATGTTGATTGTTTGGGAACTTTTGCATAAATGGACCCTGCAGTGGATTCTTTGTGTCTTGGCTTCTTTTGCTTGATAGTTGGCGAGATCCAGAGATCCATGCAAGTTGTGAGTTAATTCTTTTTCATTGCTGTGTAGTATTCCTTTGTGCGACTGTACCATGTCTGTTCTCCTGTTGATGGACAAGTGGATTGATCCCAGTTTTTGGCTATTATGAATGTGCTGTGAAGAACACTCTTGGGCATGTCTTTTGGTGGACACAAGCGCTTGTTTCTTCTGGCTTATACACAGGGGTGGAATTGTGGAATCAAAGGGTCAGCATGTTTTATTTTTTGTGGATGCTGCCAAACAGTTTTTGAAAGTGGCACCAATTTACAGCCTGCCAGCCAGCAGTGCATTGATGTGAGCTGAAACTTCTTGATGTGTTTTGTGAGGTGTTTAAGCATAGGATCTGCCAATCTCTTCAGCCTTGTGCTTCGTCACCTAGCAGAACCCTGTGCTCCAGCTGCTGTAGTTTCCATTGTTCAGATGTGCCTGATCTGTCTTACCTCTCGGCCTTTGCATCTGCTCTTCCCTCTGCCTAGCGCACTGTTCCTTCCCCAGCCCTGCCTTCTCACTGGCTCACTCCTCTTTAAGGCTTCTCTTAGGCTTATCTCTTTCAAAAGCCTACTGTGATCCCAAAACCTCATTAGGTGCCCTCCCAGGGCACCTTAGTCCTCTGGATCAGCCACATCATGGCTGTTGCAACTCTGGTTTGCAGCTGTTCATGTAAGTCCTCTAAGAATAGGACTTTGTGATAAGGCCCCTGCCTTAGGATACAGGGCTTCTGTGGGAGATACCACTGTGGCAGTATAGAAATTATACGTGGGTTTAGAAGTAGAAAGCCCATGTGCTCTTCCAGGCCCCACTATGCTGTGGTTGTGAGATCTTAGACAGGTTACTTGACTGTTACGATTCTGTTTTCTCTGCTGCAAAATGGGCATAAAACCTGTCCAAGTCACAGACTAATGAACTAATGAACCATGAACTAATGAACAGGAAATCTTTGTACTCTGGTAGGTGATGCCTTGGTGTGCACTGAGAATCTTGATAGCCAGTAATTACGGTGGGTTGGTTGAGAGCATAGGGAGGGAAATGCAGATAGCTGGCTAGGAGCCTCTCTGCCCTCCAGAAACAGGGCTGTATGGAGAGAGGCTGATGACCTTGGACTGGAGGCTGCAGGATCCCAAGAAAGACCCAGAATCCCAGGGCATCTTCTCCCTGCAAGCCAGTGTTGTCTGAGCTTTATGGACATCTTCCAATGCTAAACCACTGAAGCTGTCGTTCTCAAAGTGAGGTTCCTGGCCAGCAGCATCAGCGTCACCCAGGACCTTGTTGCAACTGCAGATTCTCAGGCTCCACCTCAGCCTACTGCATCAGGAACTCTGGATGTGGGGCCTGGTGCTTCTGATGGGTGCTCAAGTTTAACAACCATGGCACTGCAGGAAGGGTGCTGCTCTCAGACCCTCCTCTCTCCCTCTCCAAGTAAGTGACAAACAGGGATCCAGCTGCTGCCTGCTACAGCATCCAGCATCCCAGAGATGCCTAACATCGCGCCATGCTGAGAAGGGCGGGCAGGTTGAGGCAGGCCCAGCATACTTGGCTCTGTAGTTTGCGTGTTGCATGTGGCCTCCGTGGAGCCTGGCCACGGAGCTGGGCTAGAAAGTGACGGGGACAGTTCCCATCAGACAGAGGGTTTGTGCACAGAGAGGGCTGGCAGAAGCGGGGAGGTTTTTATTTATTTGTATAGATGTAAGCTTTGTTGCTCAAATCATAGGATTTCCCTGGTTTGCAAAGTCAGACCGTTAGAATTGCCTCTCCTCTGTGCAAATTCACAGGAGGGAAGATAGGAGGCAAGGCTGGGATTCTAGCGAAGGTGACAGAAGCAAAATGTGGTAGCCTTGGGGGGATGACATGACCTGGGAGGCAGCTCACGTGTGGCAGCTGGCCTTTTTGTGTTAGTTGTTGGTTCTCCCTTCCAAATCATAGATGCCACCTTTCACAGTCTGGGTCTGCCTGTCTGCAAAGTTGCATGCAAACTTTCTGTGGGGTCACGTGGTGAGCAGAGGCTGGCACACACAGGTGTTGAGTGAGATCCTGATGATCCCTGACTGATCTACCGTGAGACACGTGCTCTCTCTTCAGGGCCTTTGAACTCACTGTTCTCTCTGCCTCATGGAAGGGCAGTCCCCTCCCTGCAGACTCTTGGTCTTTATGTCTTCAACTCCCATTAATTTTATAATTTTTGGGGGGTAAAACGACATTTTTATTTTGGGTGAAAACATTTTGTAACTGAGCCGAAAATCACACAACATAAAATTAACCATTTTAAAATGTGTAATTCAGTAAGATTTAGTATATTCAGAGTGTACAACCATTACCACTATCTTATTCCAAAAGTTTCATCACCCCCAAAGAAGACCCAACACATTAAGGAGTCACTCCCCATTTACCATCCCTCTATCTCCTGGAAACCACTAAACTGCTTTCTGTCTCTATGGATTTACTTATTCTAGATACCTCATTTAAATGGAAGCAGATAATATATAACCTGTGCCTGGCTTCTTAGCATAATGCTTTTGAGGTTCATCCATGTTGTAGCATACATCAATGCTTCATTCCTCTTTATGGCTAAATAATATTCCATTGTATGGCTATTACCTCTTGCCTCTCCATCTTCCCACCTCATTGTCTAGGACTTACTAGTGAAGTAAATTTCAGATGTTGTTCCATTTCATTCATAAATACTTTAGTATTTTTCTTTAAAAGATAAGGACTTTTTAAAAAGCATAACTACATTACCATGATCACACCTGAAATAATTAATAATATCCTTAATATCAAATAGCCAGAGGAAGAAGTTTTTCAGCCTGACATTTGATGCCCAAGCTTGCTTCATCTCCACTCTTCTCCCCTTCCTCCTCCTCCTCCACTTCCCATAGGTCAGAGATGATCTTGCATGCACTTTACCATGTGGTCCTATATGAATCAATTGTTGGTGGCTACCTGGAGTGCTGAGTGCAGAAGGATTTTGAAGTGAAGTCTGGGATGGGTGGGAAAGAGTGCCGTGGTTGATTAGCAATGCCTGCTGTGGACATGAGTGGAGGGTGTGGCCGTACCATGGAGCTTATACCTTATCCACATATCCCAGTGATCTCGCCTGTTACATACCCAGCTCAAAAGTCCACCTCATCCTGGAGCATATATCTTAGCCACATATCCCAGTGATCTCACCTGTAATATACCCAGTGCAAATGTCCACTCTTCTAAAAGATTTTCTCAGATCCTCCAGTTATGATTAGTCTTTTCCTTTATGGGACTCTGTGGGGCCTGTCATACGTGTCTAGGGGAGGAAGGCATGTTCTACAATTTACCCAGTGTTTCCCTAGCTTGTGTGTCAACAGCACAGAAGACAGCACTGCTTCTCCAGAGGCCCAGACAGCATTCACATGCAGGCCCTACCTTGCTGGGCCCAGATTCTCTCTCCCACACACATTTAAATTTCATACTCTCCTTTCCTGGAAGAGAATTTGATGACTTAAAAGATTGATTCTAATGGATATATTTCCAGGTACTAGTTGGGGATGGGTGGTTTCAGGTTTAATTTTTCTTCCTGTTCAAAATCAAGCCTGGAAAGCCACATGTATTAGTCCGTTTTTCACACTGCTGATAAAGGCATACCCACGACTGGGAAGAAAAAGAAGTTTAATTGGACTTACAGTTCCACATGGCTAAGGAGGCCTCAGAATCATGGTGAGAGGCGAAAGGCACTTCTTATATGGTGGTGGCAAGAGAAAATGAGAAAGAAACAAAAGTGTAAACCTTTGATAAACCCATCAAATCTCATGAGACTTAATCATTACCATGAGAATAGCATGAGAAAGACTGGCCCCCATGATTCAATTACCTCCCCCTGGGTCCCTCCCACAACATGTGGAAATTCTCGGAGATACAATTCAAGTAGAGATTTGGGTGGGGACACAGCCAAACCATATCATTCCACCCATGGCCCCTCCCAGATCTCATATTCTCACACTTCAAAACCTGTCATGCCTTCCCAACAGTCCCCCAAAGCCTTAACTAATTTCAGCATTAACCCACAAATTCACAGTCCAAAGTCTTATCTGAGACAAGGCAAATCCCTTCTGCCTATGAGTCTGCAAAATCAAAAGCAAGCTAGTTGCTTCCTAGATACAGTGGGGTACAGGTATTGGGTAAATACAGCCATTCAAAATGGGAGAAATTGGCCAAAAAAAGGGGTTACAGGGCCTGTGCAAGTCCGAAATTTGGGGGTGGGGGGCACCAAAATTTAAAGCTCCAAAATGATCTTTGACTCCAGATCATGCTGATGCAAGAGGTGGGTTCCCATGGTCTTGGGCAGCTTCCCACCTGTGGCTTTGCAGGGTACAGCCTCCCTCCTGGCTGTTTTCACATGCTGGTGTTGAGTGTCTGTGTTTTTTCCAGGCACATGGTGCAAGCTGTCAGTGGATCTACCATTCTGGGTTCTGGAAGATGGTGGCCCTCTTTTTACAGCTCCACTAGGCAGTGCCCCAGTAGGGACTCTGTATGGGGGCTCTGACCCCACATTTCCCTTCTGCACTGCCCTAGTGGAGGTTTTCCATGAGGGCCCTGCCCCTGCAGCAAACTTTTGCCTGCGCATCCAGGCATTTCCATATATATATCTGAAATCTAGGCGGAGGTTCCCAAACCTCAATTCTTGACTTCTGTGCACCTGCAGACTCAACACCACATGGAAGCTCCCAAGGCTTGGGGCTTTCACCCTCTGAAGCCACAGCGTGAGCTGTACATTGGCCCCTTTCCACCACAACTGGAGCGGCTGGGACACAGGGCACCAAGTCCCTAGGCTGCACACAGCACAGGGACCCTGGGTCTGGCCCACAAAACCATTTTTTCCACCTGGGCCTCTGGGCCTGTGATGGGAGGGGCTGCCATGAAGGTCTCTGACGTGGCCTGGAGACACTTTCTCTATGGCCTTGGGGATTAACATTAGGTTCCTTGCTACTTATGCAAATTTCAGCAGCCAGCTTGAATTTCTTCCCCCAAAATGGGTTTTTCTTTTCTATCGCATAGTCAGGCTGCAAATTTTCCAAACTTTTATGCTCTGCTTCCCTTATAAAACTGAATGCCTTTAACAGTGCCCAAGTCACCTGTTGAATGCTTTGCTGCTTAGAAATTTCTTCCACCAGATACCTAAATCATCCTTCTCAAGTTCAAAGTTCCACAAATCTCTAAGGCAGGGGAAAAATGCCCCCAGTATCTTTGCTAAAACATAACAAGAGTCACCTTTGCTGTGGTTCCCAACAAGTTCCTCACCTTATTGTCCATGTTGCTTTCAGCATTTTGGGCAAAACCATTCAACAAATCTCTAGGAAGTTCCAAACTTTCCTACATTGTCCTGTCTTCTTTGGAGCCCTCCAAACTGTTCCAACCTCTGCCTGTTACCCAGTTCCAAAGTTGCTTCCACGTTTTTGGGTATCTTTTCAGCAATGCTGCACTCTACTGGTACCAATTTACTGTATTCGTTCATTTTTCACGCTGCTGATAAAGACATACCCGAGACTGGGAAGAAAAAGAGGTTTAATTGGACTTACAGTTCCACATGGCTGGGGAGGCCTCAGAATCGTGGCAGAAGGTGAAAGGCATTTCTTACATGGCAGCAGCAAGAGAAAATGAGAAAGAAGCAAAAGCAAAAACCCCTGATAAACCCATCAGATTGCATGAGACTTATTCACTATTACAAGAATAGCATGGGAAATACAGGCCCCTGTGACTCAATTACCTCCCACTGGGTCCCTCTCACAACATGTGGGAATTCTGGGAGATACAATTCAAGTTGAGATTTGGATGGGGACACAAACAAACCATATCACCACAGCATCATGCCATGGAGCACAGGGCTGGGGCTGAAGCCCTGAGATCTGCTCCAGCCCGACTGCCCTGTGACCTTAGGTGAGTCCCTCCCCCTCCCCAGTCCTCTGTGTCCTCCTGTGTATAAAAAGAGTGTGGGCTTCTTGATTGTGGTCATTTTGCCTGCTCCTGCATCTGACAGGCTCCAGTTCTGCTCCTGCAAAGAATGTGCTGGTCCTGCTGACTTGAGGCTGTAAGCCAGTGGGAGCAGGGAGGCTGTTAGAACTCTCCACTGCTTTCCCCTTCCGGCCCTGATTCTGACCTTCTCTCTGAGTGGCTGCTCCTTGTCCAGGGGTAATATAAAGGCTTCCTGGGCTGAGGTGGCAAGTGCCTTGGAGATCTGTCCTTGACTCTTTGTCCCTGTGGTTTTTGCCTGCCCTCTGCATAGGTGAGGTCCCCAGGGGCCATTTCAGTGCTTGTTTGGCTTCTGCATACTGGATTCAGCTGCCCCTTTCTGGCCACTCAGTTCTCATTTGGGCCTGAACCAGCTCAGCCTGCATTGCCTCATGGTCTGTCTGAACAAATTGGCAGGTCCTTTCTCTCCTGATATTGCTCTGATCTGACCCTTCCTATATCGCCCCCCAGCTCCTACTCCTGTCCAAGCCTCCATCACACATGCCTAGACTACAAAAACTTCCTAACTGGCTTCTTGGCCTATACTTGCTTCTCTTTCCAATATCCTTTCCATATGCTGCCAGAGAGATGTTCTTAAAAATGAAGTCTGGTTTGGCCACTCTTCATGGTTCCCTAGAAGTGCAAATCTTAGTGCAAGAAGAATTGTTCAAGATCTGACATTTGCCTTCTGCCCCATCCTCTGCTCCTGCAAAATCAAACTGCTCATTCTTTTTGTACATGGTGTTCCCTGGACATTCTCTTCTCCAGCAACTGTGACTGATGAATTCCTACTCATCCTTCAGAACCCAATTGACATGTTCTCACTTACTTGTTAAGCTGATGCTCTGAGGAAAGTTACCAACCATAACCAGAGACACACAGCCAAATCCAACAAGTGTGGTCCACAGTAGAGGAAAATAGGGCAGCTCGTTTGTGAATTGAAGGGTGGTGGAGCCCGCCCCTAGCCTCTACTCTCTTTCTGCCTTCATCTGCCTGCATGGTACAGCCCTTCTTGGTACCAGAAAACAGAAAGAACTGTGACTTCTGACAATAGGTGACACTATCTGGAAGATTTAATAAGTGTTTAAGAAAATGTTGAGTAAGCTTATCTTGCATTTCTACACGAGGAGTACAACAGCAATATATTCCACAACAGTAAAGCAAAATAAGTAATATTACCCCAAGTGACTAAACAAGAAGGCTTTCCTTGAACTGGGCTATTGTTGGAACCAAGCTGATATGGAGTTGTTAGCCTATTCCAATATGTGCCCAGAATTAGAAAATCAATCTAGATTTTTTACATTACCTATCCCTGTTTCTCCTGAGCAGTAGCCAGTGATCACTGGTTGGCTCACAGGAATAAGCAGGGTCAGTCTAAATTGCAGAAAAAACTCAAAAACAATGAATGTGACTAGAATCTAATAACAGGTGTACCATAGTTTCTGAAACATAATTTTTCTCTCTCTAGTTCCCATTTTTATTAAAAAGCGGTAACAGTAGGACTGATTTGTTTGCAAAATGACTTTTAGTTTTATTATACTTGGCCTGATGATCTGTATAATGTGCAGCAAGAATAATTATTTGCCATATAGCCTTCTTTTTAAAAATTGGCTTTGATGGAACCATAAGCAGTGTCAGCTTAGACTTTTTAAAGCCTTGAACCCAGCCATGGATTTATTTAACTGTGTCCGTAAATACGTGTATGAGTTGGATAAATGTTTCTCATCTCAAGGTCTCAAGATAATTTGGGGCTCCTGGGCCTGTCAGAACTTTTATTAGTTCTGTCTATGCAGTTAATTCCTGTTTTGCCTGGTATTTATGAATATATTAGTTATCCAAAAGAGACTTGGAAGTTTATTTTTCCTCTCTGCATTTAAAAGTGCTTGTCAGAGTTCCATAGCTGATTATAAACGACCTTTTAAAGAGGATTGAAACAAGATAACAATTGTCTGTGGATGACAAAAAGTCTTAGGGCAGCCACAGTCAAAGACAAAATTTACAAGGAAATTTGGTTACTTTTGTGGCATGTAACAATTTTACATAACCATTGTAATTATTACTGATAACATACCACTAAGTCATATCAAAATTATAGGAGTTTCCCCTAATTTTGGAACACATACCAATAACATATTTATAAAAATATAGCCCAACAAAAGCCAAACACCATTTCATACTTGACAATGCTTCCTATATGATTTTAATATACCAAATAAGCCAAATACTTTTGGACTTTAGGGAATCTAATATCTAAAAGGATTAATCAGGTCAGAAAAAGACTTAATTTAGAATTAGATTTTGGAAAGTTTGTCAAATATCAAAGTTTTAAAACACTGTAAGAGAAAATCCCAGGTCACCGTAAGTCATTTATTTAGCCAAATAACTCAAAGATTTTAAACAAGCAAAAACCTCTATTCATTAGCAGAGGGAAGACTTAGCTTTCTAAACAGTCTCTTTTATTTCCCTTCTTTTTCCTGTATTTAAAAGGCAAATAAAAATCTTTCATTATCTTTTAATGTTACATGAAAATCTTGCTCAAGAGAGAATCTAGCCAAATTTTACCTTTGCATTAGTGTCCTATTAATATCAAACCCAATTCTTAATAAAACCCTGTAGACAAATTTATCCAACTTTAATCAGTTTGACCATAAGGTAATATTTTCAAAACTGTTTATAACCCTTTAGACTTTTTTTGTTAAAGCACAGACCAATGCTCTAAGAAAATCCTGTTGTGCTTTATTCCAATGTTCAATTTATGGAAAAACCAAATAATACCTCTTTAACTTCAGCCAATATGTTCACACACAATTTCTTTTACAAGATTAATCTTTCACAAACCTTCCACAACTTGCTCAAATCTTCAGCTTTAGCCTATCTAACTTAATATAATCCTTTAACCCTTTATACTAGGCAAAAAAAAAAAAAAAAACCATATTCTGATGCCTTATAATCTTTTACCAAAAATACATTCTACATTTCTTATACACCTTGCATGTAAAACTGTTTCTTTAGTCGTCTCAATATACATGTTACAGTGTTAACTCTTAGCAACTTTTATTTTTTGGTGAAAAAGCCAGTAAGTAAGTGATTTTTGTTTTGTTTTGTTTTGTTTTTTGAGATGGAGTCTCGCTCTGTCGCCCAGGCTGGAGTGCAGTGGCATGATCTTGGCTCACTGCAAGCTCCGCCTCCTGGGTTCACGCCATTCTCCTGCCTCATCCTCCCGAGTAGCTGGGACCACAGGTGCCCGCCACCACGCCTGGCTAATTTTTTGTATTTTTAGTAGAGACAAGGTTTCACCATGTTAGCCAGGATGGTCTCGATCTCCTGACCTCATGATCCGCCCGCCTGGGCCTCCCAAAGTGCTGGGATTACAGGCGTGAGCCACCGCCCTGGCCAGTAAGTGATTTTAATTATGTACCAGGTGTGGAGCCTAGGACACCAGACAGAAGTGCAGATAAGGTTTAACTCTTTCCAGCATAGCCAGGGGCATGGCTAACTCCATATGTCCCAGGCCTTATCTAGAATCTAATGTCTCCAAAGTAGGTAAGCTGAGCAATTATCAAGTCATAGAAGCAGTTTAGAGCTTAAAGCATTTAACAAACCTAATATCTGACCTGCATAATTTAGACCAAATATCTACATTTTGAAGATATTTTTATTTTACCAATAACCTTTAAAACTATCTTTATTTCCCAAAGATAACTCAAGTGACACGAACTAAAAGGTATTAAAGTTTTTCTTTTTCTGACAAAATATTTGATTTAAGCACTTAATTTTCTTTAAGCCAATTAAGTAGAGCTCTTTTATATAAACATCACACACAGAACACATATAAATACATGCAGACAGAAGAAGATCCAGTAGTCGTAAGATTTTTTCATTTGCCAGTTTTTAAGTTTAATTAAAATTTAATTAGATTACTGGCTTCAGGGTGCAGTCCTTCAAGGAACAGGGCCAGGAAAGCATGCAGTTTTTAGGGCCTAATAAGCGGGCACAGCTGGAAGACAAAAACAGAACAGATCCCCATTTTTATACTGGATCCTGGATCTCAAAAGGGAATCAGCACATCCCCCATAGGAGTCCTGTTTGTTAGTGGGGGTGGGGATGTTTCCATAACTTCTAGGCAGCCAAGAACATGCTTCTCTGATCCAAATATGCAAAGAGAGTATCTTCCCATTACTGCCATTAGCCATCCCTAAAAGTTTATTTCCTACCTATATCAAGGCTATATCTCTCATAATGCATACTAATTTCTGATACCCTAAAAAGTCAAAAAAGGTCAGGTAACACAGTGTAAAACAGAACAAAGCCTTAGAATTTGAGAGGGATTGATCTACTTTCAATTTCTGGGGTTCCATGAGGAAAACAGAGTTTTCCCAAAACGGGATCGGTGGCACCTTCTCCCTTTTTTGCCAGGAGTCTCAGGCTGTTAGAAATTATCTTATGTCCTCTCATGTGGGCATCAAGAGTGGCAAGAAGATAAGATGGAGAAAAACGACTCAGTTCACCAAGAAGAAAAAACTTTTTCAGAAAAATAAGATCCAAGAAGAGAAAAAACTTAAAGGTCTTTTAAATATATGTATAGCTTGGATATCCGTTTTTAATTAAGCTGAGTTTTAATGAAATCTCTTATTCCCAAACTCTAGCCAGGACAAGCACCCGATATTGCTGGCTTTTGAACTTTTGCAAAGGTAACCTCCCAGGTGAAACCAATATTCCTTAACTAAGGTTATGACTTAACTATGGGTGTATGAGGTACTTTCAAAAAGGTGTAAGCACTTTTTTTTTAAAATGAGATTTAGAATCTCCAAAGGTAGCTCAGAGAAAGGAACTTCAAGATGGCAAGTCAGAAGTTGTTCATGGAGACGGAAAGAATCAGTAAATGGCAAAGGTCACGCAAATATCAAACCAGAAAATTCTTATTCCCTAGGCTGAGAATGAACCCAGGCTGCCATCATGAAAAGACAAAGCCTGGCCTGGCGCAGTGGCTCACGCCTGTAATCCCAACACTTTGGGAGGCCAAGGCAGGTGGATGACCTGAAGTTAGGAGTTCGAGACCAGCCTGACCAATATGGTGAAATTCCATCTCTACTAAAAATCAAAAATTAGCCAGGTGTGGTGGTGGGCACCTGTAGTCCCAGCTACTCTGGAGGCTGAGACAGGAGAATTGCTTGAACCTGGGAGGCAGAGGTTGCAGTGAGCCAAGATTGTGCCACTGCACTCTGGCCTGGGTGACAGAGAGACTCTCTCTCCAAAAAAAGAGAAAGAAAGAAAAGAAAAGACAAAGGCTTAGCTACTAAGCTACAGCATTGGGCAGTCTCCATTGACCTCCCCAGAAGGAGCCTAGAGCAATCAACTTTGAGCTTGCAAAGCCTTTTAACTGCTCAAGATAATTTTTAGAGCTAACTATGACATGAATTCCCAAAATTCCCACCTTCCAAATGGCGGAGACCAAGAGACAGAACTGCCACGTGGTTAGAAAGTCAAGCTCCCAAGGACATAAAACAAGATGAGAGGGAAACCTCATCCAGTTTTTGTTTCAGGGACCTGCAGCAGCAAAGTTTATAGTTGATCAGTGCTGGGTCAGCTCAAATAGCAGACTTACAGGGGTCCTAGGCCTGCATTATATCTATGACACACCTTTTATGACAGAGTGACACACAAAGACAAGTTTGTAGCACAAAGTTCACCAAATTCGCTACAGCCTAAGACTAGCCTCACCAGTCCTTTTTCCCATTAATCAAAACTTTGCAGAAGAGACAATGATTTTTACCATTCATTCAACCAGTTTGCACAGAGAGAGGCTGAAGCCTGACTTGTAAGAAACTCTTGCCCTTTTGCCAGTGTGCCAGGTTTCTGGGTTCCCCTTCTCTGAGTGGCTTTGATGACCCTGCTTGCTGTGCCATAGCTATGGGGGCCAAGCCATGTTACCCCCCCACCCAAAAAAAATCATCTTTTTCACTTTTATGGAACCATAGGCAAAAACCTCTCAATTTTGCAAGATGCCACACCAGGGGTTGCATGGGGGAACTGAATTAACATTTTCCATTTTGGCCAGAGAAAAATATGCGTGACAAAACACAGACATTATCCACCCAGCTCAGTGTCTAGTATCCACCTGGCAAGGCTCAAATTCACCTCCATTGTCCCCTGTTGTCTTTAATCCATTCAAAGTGGGGTGCAGTGACCTCCAACCAGGAGTTTCAACATGTGGTCTCTGGGAAAGATGGAAAAGTGGACAGTTGCCCTGAGTGACAGAAAAAGATGGGAAAGGGAAAGGAAAGAAAGAGAGAGAAAAGTATTGCCTGCGGTGGGGTGAGGAAGGCAAAGAACTCAGGGAGGCCAGAGAAAGACCCACCCATCATATCAACAGTTCAGCCAGCCACTCGTCAGTCCCTAAAGGATCTTTTCCAGCAATCCCATCAGCTCCCAAGTTCCCCCTTTGGGGAGAAAAAAGCTCCCCATATCCCATGATCCTATGCATACCTAATCCTATCACCCACAGATGACAGCAAAGAGCGCAAAGGCAGATTAATCCAAAGAGAATAGCGGCTAACATCCTGTGGCACGAAATTCACTTTTCCTTACTGAGGGACTTCACCAAGGGGACCTCTCATCCCCTATGGTCTTAGGAGTCCCAGCCCAATTCCATCCTTTCCTCAGGATAAAATACCTCTAACTCAATTCCGCCCTTTCCCCAGGGTAAAATACCCAAACACTTACCCAAAGTTGGCTAATTGGGACTGCAGTTGATTTCCTTTGAGTCAGGGGTCTCCTCAATATCACCCCTTCGTGGTTTGCCAGGAAGGTGTTACTGGAAAGGGGTCCCAATTCAGACCCCAAGAGAGAGTTCTTGGATCTCACGCAAGAAAGACTTCAGGGTGAGTTCACTGAGTAAAGCGAAGCAAGTTTATTAAGAAAGTAAAGGAAAAAGGCCAGGCATGGTGGCTCATGCCTGTAATCCCAGCACTTTGGGAGGCTGAGGTGGGCGGATCACTTGAGCTCAGGTGCTCGAGACCAACCTAGGCAACATGGCAAATCCCCATCTCTACAAAAAATACAAAAATTAGCCAGGCATGGTGGCATGCGCCTGTAATCCCAGCTACTCAGGAGGCTGAGGCAGGAGAATCACTTGAGCGTGGGAGGCAGAGGTTCCAGTGAGCCGACGTCACGCCATTGCACTGCAGTCTAGGTGATGAAAGTGAAACTGTTTCAGAAAGAAAGTAAAGGAATAAACAAATGGCTACTCCAATAGGCAGTGTGGTCCAGAGGACTGTGGGTTGGCGATTTTTATGGTTATTTCTTGATTATATGCTAAAGAAGGCGTGGATTATTTATGAGTTTTCAGGAAAGGGTGGGCAGTTTCTGGAACTGAGTTTTCCTCCCCTTTTTAGACCATATGGGGTAACTTCAAGACGTTGTCATGGCATTTGTAAACTGTCATGGCGCTGGTGGGAGTGTCTTGTAGCATACTAATGCGTTATAATTAGCATCTAATGAGCAGTCAGGATGGCCAAAGGTCACTTTCATTGTCATTTTAGTTTGGGGAGGTTTTGGCCAACCTCCTTACAGCATCCTGTTTTATCAGTGGGGTCTTTGTGACAGGTATCTTGCACCAGCCTCCTATCTTATCCAGTGGCTAAGAATGCCTAACCTCAGGGGAATGCAGCCCTGTAGGTCTCAGCCTAATTTTACCCAGCCCCTATTCAAGATGGAGTTACTCTGGTTTGAACGCCTCTGACATCTGTCTTCATACGAGACCGCAAGTGCCCTGAGTCTGGGATTTTTAATCTGCGTCATCTGTGAGATGCCTTTCTTGGGTATATGTATCTCCAGGGCTAGACCACTATCTGGCCTACAGTAAGGGTCAGTAAATATTTGTTGAAGGAATGAGTGACTTTTTTTTTTTTTTTTTTTGAGACAGAGTGTTGCCCTGTCGTCAGGCTGGAGTGCAGTGGTGCTATCTCATCTCACTGCAACCTCTGCCCCCCTGGGTTCAAGTGATTCTCCTGCTTCAGCCTCCCGAGTAGCTAGGACTACAGGCGCCTGCCACCACGCCCAGCTAATTTTTGTATTTTTAGTAGAGACAGGGTTTCACCTTGGTGGCCAAGATGGTCTTGATCTCTTGACCTGGTGATCTGCCCGCTTTGGCCTCCCAAAGTGCTGGGATTACAGGCGTGAGCCACCGCGCCCGGCTGTGACTATCATATAATAATACTGCAAGACACACACAAGAATGAGAAGGCAGTCAGGGTCTTCCCTTCAAGGAGCCACACAGGGTTTAGAGATGTTCTTACGAGGCAGCGTGCTGGGTGTGAGCTTTGGGGATGCTTCCCTTCTATCCAGCGACCAGGGCCAGGTGCCAGGAACCTGATGGGGAGTGATACCTGTAGCTGTGCTGGGCAGAGGGACCACAGCTCTCCAGGGCTGTTTGCTACTTGACCACAATTAACATGATGACAGCTGACACACGACACAGCCTGTGGCTGCTGTGCATGGGCAGGGGTGGTAATAAGAATACCTCCTGACTTCGTGTGCTAGGTGCCACATAGCCCTGGGAAGTTCATAAGGTGTGGTTAGACCATATGTGGTCTGATGGGGAAAGAGAAAAGACAGGCATTTCCAAGCAGAACAATGGAAACCAAAACCAGAGGAGACGGGGGAATCTGGGTGCGCAGAGAGCTCACGGCTAAACACGTTCGGGAGAAACCAAGCGGGAGCAAAGAAAGTAACAGGGGAAGGTCTGGATCGCAAATTAGGGAAAGTAAAATGGTAATAGCTGAGAAATATAGAAATCACAATAAAACATGGGAAACCTATTGATAAGCCAGAACCCGGGTAATGACACTGAGAACTACATTGGTAAAGGACCCGTTCTTTGTTTAATAACCGAAGGGGATGCCAGGTTCAGAATCAGACAGCTGAGTTGAGCGTGACCCAGCGTTGTGAGTTTCCAAGTGCAGGCTGGACTGGCTGGGAGGAGGGTGTCGTAGGTCTGAATGAGGTTCATGAGGTTCATGTACGATCGGTTTATCTATAGGATTGGCTTTGGGAAGCAGGGAGGCCTTAAGAGTGTGTGGCTTTTATTGTTGACCTAAAGTGTGTCAACAAAGTGGAGACACTCAGGCACGGAAGGGCAGAGGGCAGGCTTTGCAGAGCTATATGTCAAAAACACACTCACATTCACCCACCTTCTTTCTTCACCTCCCCTAATGGCGGGGGTAAGATACCCAAGGTTATTAAATTCCCTGGACATTGCTGCAGGGGCCGGGTGCAGAATAAGTCTGTGGTTATCACGGCACCATCACAAGCACTGATGAGCCTTTCAGGGCCTTTCCCTGAGCATGGCTTACTGCATTGGGAGTAGTGTTTATTTAGGGGTGAACCAGCCACAGATTGGAGTGTTAGGCCCTATCAGATGACGGAAGTTGGCTGTGCAGCATCATAAGTGAACTATAGCCTCATAAACTCCTTCTTCTTCTTCTCCCTGTGAGGAATCCTCCAGGGTAGGAGTGAATAGGGAGGAGCCCTTCTTGACGTGTGGCCTCTGGAGTGGGGCGGGTAGTGGATCCATTGACTCACCCCAGGCCTGGCCTCTGTGGGGCAGGAATCTCCCCAGAGCGGTCCTGGGCCAGACAGTCCAACTCTCCACACTGTTGCCTCTAAGCCTTCTGAACATCCGCTGGGGCTTCTCACCTGCTGGTATCTCTTTCTGGAATGTTCTTTCCATCACAATTTGCAGGGCTGCTTTCCATCACAATTTGCAGGGCTGACTCATCCTCACTGTCCATGGATCAGCCCTTTAGAGCATGCTAAATAGTGTGTAGGGGAGGGTGTAGGCATGCATATGCATTTTCTTCATAGAAGTCTAAAATATTTCATTAAGGACTCACACAACCACTATTGCATTGTTTGCTTTGGGGAAGGGAAAGCGGCTGGCTGCAGAGAGGGATGGAAGGGAGACATCACTGCATTCCCTTTTATTACATTTTTGGAATTTTGAACCATGCAAGTGTTTGTCTATTCAAAAATAATAAATGAACAAGGGAGGTTTTCAATATCTTGGCCCCAACGTTTTCCCTTGGGAGCGCATAGAAACAACTTACAATTATTTTATTAATCAGCTTGAGCTTGGTCTTTCTTCTATCCCACTACACCATGAACTCCGTGCAGGCAGGAGCCAGGGCCACCTTGCTTCTTAGCATCTAGTCAAGAGCTTGGCACACAGCTGGACTCAACTGTTGGTTAAATTAAGGAAGAATGAAGCACTCACAACATATGGCTGGTGTATTGTCATACTAAATGTGAATCTATATCCAAACTTCAAACTTTGAATGTTACTCCAGATGTCAGAATTGTCCAGTGAGTTCACTGCCTGAATGCTTGAGATTCTAGGCCCCTGGCATAGGGCCTTGTGCATAGTAGGTGTGCAGGAGAAGCCTGTTGAGCATGTGGATGAATGGCTGACTTCATCTCTGGGTGTTCTGGAACTTCTCTCCCACCCCATTCTGTTCCTGGGCCCCAGTGAGGTTTGGGGCTTATGTGTTACAGCAGCCAGGATCCCTCTAATACCCTCCTCCTCTTCCTGGAGTGCCCTCCTCCCCTCTCCCCTTCCAGCTCCCCAGCCCACACCCTCCTGGCAAGCTCCTCCTCCGGCTCAGTGTCTGACTTTCTCCAGAGCCTGCTCCAGCCTTCTACTTGTCCTTCGTCCGTTTTGCCACCAGCAGGCTGAGGGCCTCGCCCTACCCACAAATGAAACGTCTTGTACACTTTGGCATTTTTCTTTTCACACTTTTCTCCATTCAAATGTTTATATTTTTCTCTGGGACAAGATGCATGCCCATCAACAGAGAAGGGATAGATTAATTGCATAATAGTCACACTGTGGAATAATTCATAGCAGTAAAAGGACCAGCCTGTTAATACACACAGTAACACGGATGAGTCTCAAAATTGTTAATGGAACAAAACCGACAGGCTCAAACTGTGTGATTCCGTGTATATGAAGTTCAGGAACAGGTACATTTAATCTATGATGATAGAAGTCAAGATAGTGCATACCTTTGGTAGGCACGGAGTGGAGACAGACTGGAAAGAGGCAAAGAGAACATTCTGGGGTGATGCAAATGTTCTGTATTCTTGGTCTGAGTGGTAGTTATGCAGATAGATATACAGGCTAAAATTCATTGAGCAAGACACTTAACTTTCACACATTTTACAGCACTGAATCATGCCTCAACTCAGGGAAATGAAAAAGACAGGCCTTATACCCTACATGCTACTCTGTTCCCTTGTCCTTTTACTTTATTTAAACCTGCTGCCAGTTGGTAGATCTGCATGGTAATTTTAGTGGCTGCGTAGTATTTCATTCTGTGATCATTGTTTGTATCTTCAGACCAACTTTGTTCCCTGGTAGAAAACCCTTCTGAAATGAAGTAAAAGGAGAGGGGACCCCAGGGCCTTTGGTGCTGTCTTTGTGGCTCTCAGGAATGTGGCCTCTCTAGACAGGTCGGGAGAACACGGCTGATGTTCTGGGACTGACTTGTTCAGAATAATTTGGCTTATCGGGAATAGTTGAATCAGGATTCATCAAAATTAAAAACTCTTGTGCTTCAAAGGATACCATCACGAAAGTAAAATGATAACCCACAGACTGAGAGAAAATATTTGCAAATTGTATATCTGATAAGGGACTGTATCCACAATGAATAAAGAACTCTTGCATCTCCATAATAGATAAACAACCCAGTTTAAAAATGGGCAAAGGATTTGAGTAGATATTTCTTTATAGAAGATACACGAATAACCAATAAGCATATGAAAAATGTTGGACATCATTAGTCATCGTGGAAATGAAATACCACTTAATAATGATATGCCACTCACACCCACAAACAATGGCTAAAATAAAAAAGACCATTACAAATGTTCTCAAGGATGTGGAAAAATTAGAACCCCAATGCACTGCTAGAGGAAATATAAAACAGTTTCTTTTAGAAAACAGTCTGTCCGTTTCTCAAAATGTCACACATACCATTACCAAAGAATCCAGAAATTCTACTCCTAGGTGTATACCCAGGAGAAATGAAAACAGACCTCCATGTAAAAAAAATGAATGCAAACGTTTATAGCAGCATGGCAGAATTATTTATGGTAGGCAGAATGTGGATGCAACCCAACATCTATCAACTGGTGAATGAATAAAGAAAATGTGGTATATTCATACTTGGAATATTAATCTGCAATAAAAAGAAATGAAGTACTGATGCATGCTGTAGCATGGATAAACCTTGAAAACGTCCTATAATATGGATGAACCTTGAAAACATTATGCTAAAAGAAGCCAGTCCAAAAGGCCACATATTATATGATTCCATTTATATGAAATGTTCCAGATCAATGGAGCTAGAAGATCTATTAGTGTTTGCCTGAAGCTGCTGAGGGGAAGGTGGAGAATGGAGAATGACAGCTAATGGGTAATCGAATGTATTTTTGGTGAATGTGTTCTAAAATTAGATTGTGGTATGGTTATACAACTCTGTGCATAGACTAGAAACCACTGAGCTATGGGCTTTAAATAGGTGTATTATATTGCATGTGAATTATATCTTAAAAAAATGAGTGAGGCACTTGGCTTGGGAAATAAGTTATTTTTAATAGAATTTCCTTTAAAACATTGAATGAGGTGATGGATGGGGAGATGGTCAACAAAGACAGCATGAACTGGACCATAGCTTGGCAGGCAGACATGGCACATCGTGGGAGGAGATTCCCTGCTGAGTGCCCGAGTCCTGGCCCTGGCTCTTCCCCTCCCTGGCTGTCTGACCCTGGCCAAGCCATTTTACCTTCTTAGGTTCTGTTTTCTTATTCCTATAATGGAAGTGTGTTGTTAAGGGAACGCTAGCTGAGTCTCCGAATCGCGGTGGTTTAACATAGTAGAAGTTAATTTTCTCTCTCATGAAGTCCACTGCAGGGGCATGCAGGGACAGGCACCAACCTCCAGCCTGTGGATTGGGGTGGGGGAGGAGCTCGTGTGAGGTGCGGGGGCCAGGCCGGAGAGGACACACACCCCTTACCTCCCATTCCAGTGTCCAGAATTCATCATGTGACCCACCTAGAGTCAGGACCCTGGAGATATGGTTACCTCCCAGCAGTATCTCCATGCTGTGGGGGCCAGTGGGAGCCTTTGGTGCCAGGCAGCTGGGGTCAGCCAGGCTGATGCTGGGGCTTGGGCATCCAGGAAGGAGCCTGGCGGGGTTCAGGTTGGCAGAGCCTATGGGCCACAACCAAGGTGTCAATTACTGTCGAGCAGGAGTCCATTGAGACTCAAAAGGCCAAATATGAACATAAAGCACAATGACCTTGTCACAGCTCATGAGTTGGGGAAAGCCCTTTTAGCTGTGACTTGGGTCTGGCCATCTGACCACCTTTCCGTAGATCTACCAGTCAGAGGTGAAGCATATTATTTTCCCATTTGAAGAACAATGATATTATACTCATATTGAATATCATATAAAAATAAATGAGGTAAAGATAGAAATGTGAAAATACATAAAGATATTTTACATGTAATTGTTTAATACAATCATATATAACACAGTAGAAATCATAAGATTTTTTATTGTAATGCTCATAAAACATTAAGAATACAAAAAGGATGTTATGTCTGACAATAATTAAAACTAAATATAAGCACAGGCATATATTTGATTAACGTCTTGGTGGATGAAGAGTTTTTATTATTTTTAACCTTTCATTTTGAGATTATTGTTGATTTACATATGGTTGTAAGACATAGCCAAGTGCAGTGGCTCACGCCTGTAATCCCAGCACTTTGGGAGGCTGAGGCGGGCGGATCACGAGATCAGGAGTTCAAGACCAGCCTGGCTAATATGGTGAAACCCTGTCTCTGCTAAAAATACAAAAACTAGCTCGGTATGGTGGCACGTGCCTGTAGTCCCAGCTACTCGGGAGGCTGAGGCAGGAAAATCACTTGAACCTGGGAGGTGGAGGTTGCAGTGAGCCGAGATTGTGCCACTGCACTCCAGCCTGGGCGACAGAGTGAGACTCTGTCTAAAAAAAAAAAAAAAAAAGAGAGAGAGAGAGAGGTCCCAGTATACCCTCACTAGTTTCTGCAGTGGTAACCTCTTTCATAGCTACAGTGCAGTATCACAGCCAGGAGGAAGAACTGGACACAATCCCTCCAGCTCGTTCAGATGTCACCAGCTGCTTATAGACTCATCTGTGTGCTTGTGTGTTTAGTTCTAGGAAATCTTAGCGCCTATGTAGATTTGTGTGACCACCATGGCAGTCAAGATGAAGAAAGTTCCATCAAAAGGATTAGTTGTGGTTCCCTTTTATAGTCATGCCCCCACCCTTCCTTCTCAGTCACTACCCCCAGCAACTTCAAATCCAGTTTCCAACTCTAGAATTCTGTCATTTCAAGAATGTTGTATCAGTAAGAATCATTGTGGTGTAATCATTTGAGATTGGCTTTTTATTTTTTTACATAGCATAATTCCCTTCAGATACATCCAAGGTATTGCACATACAGATAGTTCATTTATTATTTTTACAAAATTGTTACATAAACGATACACATATTTTCAGGGTATGTGCAATATTTTGATATATTCATATAATGTATAATGATCAAACCGGGGCAATTGGGGTATCCATCACCTCAAACATTTATCTTCTCTTTGTGCTTCAAATTTTTCTCTTCTAGCTATTTTGAAATATATAAGAGATTATTATCAACCATAGTCACTGTACTGAACTATTGAACACTAGGTCTTATTCCTTTTATCCAACTGAATTTTTATACCCATTAATCAACTTCTCTTCATCCCCTCTCCCCTCTCTCCTTCCTGGCCTCTGATAACCATAAATTCATTTTCTATTTTCATGAGATCCTTTCTTAGCTCCCACACATGAGTGAGAACATGTGATATTTGTCTTTTTATGCCTGGTTGTTTAACTTAACATGATGATCTCCAGTTTCATCCATATTGCTGCAACCGACAGGATTTCTTTTTTATGGCTGAATAATATTCCATTGTGTGTATATATAGCACATCTTCTTTATTCATTTATCTGTGGATGGGCACGTAGGTTGATTCCATATTTTGGCTATTGTGAATAGTGCTGAAATAAATATGAGAGTGTAGATATTTCTTTGATGTATTGACTTCCTTTGTTTTGGATATTTACCCAGTTGTGGGATTGCTGGATCATAAGGTAGTTCTATTTTTAGTTTTTTGATGAATCTTCATAGTGGCTGTGTTAATTTACATTCTAGCAACAGTGTATGAGGGCTCCCCTTTCTCCACATTCTCACCAGCATCCGTTATTTCCTGTCTTTTGGTTAAGAGCCATTTTAACTGGGGTGAGATGATATCTCACTGTGGTTTCAATTTGCGTTTCCCTGATGATTAGTGATGTTGAGCACTTTATTCATATGCCTGTTGGCCGTTTGTATGTATTCTCTTAAGAAATGTCTACTCGTGTCCTTTGCCCATTTTATAATTGGATTACTTGGGGGTTTCTTTTTCTATTGGGGTGTTTGAGTTCTTTGCATATTCTTGTTATTAATCCCTTATCAGATGGATGGTTTGCAAATATTTTCTCCCATTCTGTATGTTGTCTCTTCACTTTGTTGATTGTTTCCTTTGCTGTGAAGAAGCTTTTTAGCTTGATGTGATCCCAATTGTCTATTTTTGCTTTTGTTCCCTGTTCTTTTAAGGTCTTTTTCAAAAAATCTTTGCCCAAACCAATGTCCTGGAGCATTTCCTCAATGTTTTCTTTTAGTGGGTTCATAGTTTTAGGTCTTAAAGTCTTTAGTTCATTTTGATTTGATTTTTGTATGCTCAGAAATAGGAGTCTAGCTTTATTCTTTGGCATATGGTTATGCAATTTTCCCAGCACCACTTATTAAAGAGACTGCCCTTTCCCCATTTTGGCCCCTTTGTCAAAAATAAGTTGGCTGTAAATTCATGATTTATTTCTGGGTTCTCTATTCTGTTTCATTGGTCTTTGTGTCTTTTTTTATGCCAGTTACCATGCTGCTTTGGTTACTTGGCTTTGTACTGTATTTTGAAGTCAGATAGTGTGATGCCTCCAACTGTGTTCTTTTTGCTTAAGATTGCGTTGGCTATTCAGGGTCTTTTGTGAATTTTTAGAAATTTTAGAATTTTTTTATATTTCCATGAAGAAAGTCATTGGTATTTTGATAGGGATTGCATTGAGTCTGTAAATCACTTTGGGTGATCTTGACATTTTAATATATTAATTCTTCCAATCCATGAACATGGAATATCTTTCCATTGTTTTGTCTTCTTCAGTTTCTTTCATCAGTGTTTTATAGTTTTCCTTGTAGCCATCTTTCACTTGGCAAAATCTATACCTAGGTATTTTATATTTTTATAGCTATTGTAAATGGGATTGCTTTCTTGATTTCTTTTTCAGATTGTTTGCTTTCGTCATATAAATGCTACTGATTTTTGTATGTTGGTTTTGTATTCTGCAACTTTACTGAATTTATCAGTTCTAACATTTTTTGGTGGAGTCTTTAGGTTTTTCTAAATGCAAGATTATGTTGTTTTATATTTAAAGACAAGGATAATTTGACTTCCTTTTCCATTTGGATGCCCTTCGTTTCTTTCTTTTGCCTAATTGCTCTAGCTAGGACTTCCAGTACTATGCTGAATAAAAGTAATGACAGTGGACCTCCTTGTCTCGTTCCAGATCTTAGAGGAAAGACTTTCAATTCAGGAGAAGCATACTTTTAGATACGCATTTGTAAATTCCCAAATCAAAGGACTGTGGCACTACCTGCTTACTCCCACTCAAATCTAAAGCTGATGACCAGGTGGGGTGGTCCCATCCTCTGGCATCTTGTGCCTCGACGGTGGCTTCTCCAGTGGCCCGTGTGTGAGATGTCCGGTTTCATCAGGAGATGGCTGGTTGTTGCAGCTGCCAAGAGGATTGTGTTGTGGAGCTGTTGCTATAGAGAAAATCTGATTACATTCAAACTCAAGCTCATTAAATCAGAATTTTCTTCTTCCTCAAGGCTGGAGAATGTCACTAGGAGGCCCTTCCTCTTTCTGCCTTCTTCAGGAAGGTAAACGTTCAACAGGGCTCTGTCTGAGCATGAAAAGAATGCCTTGTTTCTTCTGATCCTAGCCAGCTGCTCGGAATATGACTCACCAGGAAGTGAAAGTGAGAAATTGATATGGTTGGGCAATTGCAAATACTCACAGACGGTCTGATTCACAGGTAGTGCCTTCTCCTCTTTGTAGCATGCACTGTGCCAGGAGTCATACCTATGCATATTAGTTAGGGGTCTCCAGAGAAACAGCCAAGAGGATGAGTCTACATACAGAGAAAGACACTTATTTTAGGGAATTGGTTTATGCAATCGTGGAGTTTGGCGAGATCAAAGTCAGTAAGGTAGGTCAGCAGGCTGGAGACGCAAGGAAGAGTTGCAGTTTAAGTCTGAAGGCACCTGCTGGCAGAATTCCTTCTTGCTCAGAGGAGGTCACGCTTTGTGTTAAGGCTTTAACTGATTAGATGGAGCCCACCCACATTTGATGGAGGGCCGTCTGCTTTTCTCAAAGTCAGCTGGGGATTTTCTTTTTTTTTTTTTGATTCAGAGTCTCACTCTTTCACCCAGGCTGCAGTGCTGTGGCACAGTCTCGGCTCACTGCAACCTCTGCCTCCCAGGCTGAGACCCTCTCAGCCTCACCCTCCCAGAGCAGCTGGGACTACAGGCATGCACCACCATGCCTGGATAATTTTTGTATTTTTTTTTGTAGAGACGGGGTTTTGGCATGTGGTGGTCTCAAACTCATGGGCTCAAACAGTCCTCCTGCCTTGGCCTCTCAAAGTGCTAGGATTATAGACATGAGCCACTGCAACCACACCCGGCTAATTTTTTTTTTTTGGTAGAGATGGAGAGTTATCATGAGATCTGACGGTGTTTTGGTAGATCCATGTTGCCCAGGCTGGTCTCAAACTCCTGGATTCAAGTGATCCTCCTGCCTTGCCCTCCCAAAGAGCTGGGATTATAGGTGTGAGCCACTGTGCCCAGCCTTCAAAGTGTAATTTAGATGTTAATCTTACCTAAAAAACGACTTCACAGAAACATCTAGAATAATGTTTGACCACATCTCTGGGTGCCATTGCCTGGTCACGTTGACACATAAAAGTAACCATCACACTGTGTTTATTCTAAACATGCTCATAGAAGTGGGGGCTTTCCTGTGAAGGGCATGGACCCTGGGAGGCCTGGATGTGAGTCTTTCCTCCTTCATTTTCTAGGAGTGTAACCTTAGCTTCCGCGCCTCTGTGGTCTTGTAAACACACTAGCCATTTATTGAGCCCTCTGTACTGAGCATGGTGGATTTGTGATTCTCCCTGAGCTTAAAGACTGAATGTTTTACGGGACTAACCCAGGGTTGTACAGCTGCTAAGTGGGGCCTCGAATCCAGTTCTGGCACTCCAAGGTCACAAGGCTGGCTGAGGATTTATTAAAATAAGATGCAGGGGTCCGGCACAGTGGCTCATGCCTATAATCTCAGCACTTTGGGAGGCCAAGGCAGGCAGATTGCTTGAGCCCAGGAGTTCCAGCCTGGGCAACATAGTGAAATCCCAGCTGTACAAAAATTACAAAAATTAGCCAGGCGTATTGATGCATGCCTGTAGTTCCAGCTACTCAGGAGGCTAAGGTGGGAGGATCGCTGGAACCCAGGAGGTCAGGGCTGCAGTGTGAGCTGAGATGGTGCCACTGCAGTCCAGCCTGGGTGACAGAGTGAGACCCTGTCTCAAATAAATAAATAAATAAATAAATAAATAAATAAATAAGGTAATAAGGTGCAGGTGTGTTGAATACCAAGTTGGGAATGGTGGTCATGAATCCAGACTCAGAGGGTCTGAGGTCATGATGATACTAGTGACAATGACCATAACCAACACTCACTGGGCATTTGCTGTGCCAGTCACTTGTGTGAGTTCTTCACAGGCACTAACTCATTTAATCCTCACAACAACCCCCCAAGGTGGGCACTGCCATTATCCCCATTTTCCAGAAAATTGAGGCACAACTTACAAAATGTATCCGAGGTTTCCTTTCTTCTCCCAGCCACCCCCACCTCATCTCTTTGGCTGCTCTAGGCTCTGCAAAGCCTGTCTCATGCCCTTCCAGCTGGAACATCCAGTTATGCTACCTGTGAATTCATATTCCAAGTAATGTTTAGGGCTCCATTGCCAAACTCCTGCATTGAGGTGAAGTGGGCAGATGCCTCCCGCTCCTTTTCCTGGGTCACACCGGAACCCTTTTGCTAGGAGGATGTGGCTACTTCATTCCCTCATCAGTGTCTGGATCTTTCAGGCTTGTAGGTGCCAGACCCCAGTGGGTGATAGGGTTTGGCTGTGTCCCCACCCAGATCTCATCCTGAATTGTAGTTCCCATAATCCCCACGTGCCATGGGACCAACCTGGCGGGAGGTAATTGAATCATGGGAGCAGTTACCCCCATGCTGTTCTCCTGATAGTGAGAGAGTTATAATGAGATCTGATGGTTTTATAAGGGGTCTTTTCCCCTTTGTTTGGCACTTCTCCTTGCTGCTGCCACGTGAAGAGGACGTATTTGCTTCTCCTTCACCTTCCACCATGATTGTAAGTTTCCTGAGGCCTCCCCCGCCATACTGAACTGTGAGTCAATTAAACTTATTTCCTTTATAAATTAGCCAGTCTCAGGTATGTCTTTATTAGCAGCATGAGAACAGACTAATACAGGGAGCCACATATGCGCTGGGCAGTTGGTTTGGGTGGTACAGGCTGAGCCTGGGAGCCACTGTCACTGCAGGGTGGTTAAGAGCTGTGCTCTGAGACCATGGCCTAGTTTTGCTCCTACCTCCCAGAAGAACAAGCTGCGTGGCCTTGGACACATGACTTGACTCTCTGAAGCCAACTCTCTCATCCAGAAAATGGGGAGGCTGGGCACTGTAGCTCATGCCTGAAACCCCAGTACTTTGGAGGTCAAGGCAGGAGGATTGCTTGAATCCAGGAGTTTGAGACCAGACTGGGCCACATAGGGAGACCCTGTTTCTAGAAAAAATACAAAAATTAGCCGGGCATGGTGGCACATACCTGTAGTCCCAGCTACTCGGAAGGCTGAGGTGGAAGGATCACTTGAGCCTGGAGAGGTTGAGGCTGCAGTGAGCCATGATCACACCACTATACTCCAGCCTGGACAATAGAGTAAGATCCTGTCTCAAAAATAAATAAATAAATGAAATGGGAAAAAGAGTAGGCCCTACCTTGAACTTACCAAGATTGGATACGATACTGTCTCTAAAGCCCTAAGCACAGTGCCTGCCTGACACATAACAAGTGCTGCAGAAGTGGTAGCTATTTTTATTAGGTATTTCATAAATGTCACGTGGATATCTTTTGGTTGACTCTTTGCTTGTTCTAGATTATTTTTCAGGTCGCTGCTTGCTGAGTTGTCCTCTGGTCACTGGGAATGTATTTATTTTGTTGTTCTTCTGTTGAACAGAACAGCTGGCAGAGTGGTTTTCAGTAGCCAGGCCAAAAACTCAGCGAACCCCAGCGCAAGTACAGGGCTCTGAGAAAACATCAGCTCAGCCAGAGTCCCCTGGAGCCCAGCTCTGAGAATAGCTTTAATGCTTTTGAACAGGTGATGACATCGGGTTGCTGGCTGTCCAAACGATGTGGGGAGACACGTGGAGAGTTCAGATTGATTTGCCAGGATGTTTGGGAGCATTTGGGAATACAGGCGTGGACGCTGGCCCAGCCCCAGCGCCTGTCAGCCAGGCACAGCCAGGCCTTTGATGCGGGCCCTCCTGAGCCCAGAGCCAAGCTGCCGCTTGGAGGAAAAATTTCCAGGACAGGCATCTGGGGGACAAAGCTGCTCGCGGGTTGTCAGGACTCATTCCCTCTGAGTGAGGCTGATGGATACTCATAGAGGCCAGGGACGCAGAAGCCAGTGATGACTTCCAGGTTCTTACTGCAGGGGGGCATGGGCTGTGGGGATCCCCATGTCATCTGGGGCACAACTGCCCAATGGAGCGGGTGGACCTGCGGGCATCAAGATGCCCGGCCAGGCTTGGAAGAGCCATCCTGCCCGACAGCAGTTGTGTGGTCTCCAGGTCGCGATGCAGAGGCACAGGTCCTCTAAAACTGGTGACTCTCACTGCTGAGAGTGACTGCTCATTCCATTCCATTCCCTGATAAGTGTATTTTCTCTGCAGGGAATATTGCAGCCTTTCTGCACTTCAGCACTATACCTGAGGGCCGTTTTAGATAGCAAGATGCCCAGGAGAAACTACAAAAATGCAAAAACCATGGCAGTAACATGACATTTGTAGCTACAAATCCATTTTAGAGAGTAGACCAGTTCACGAAGACAGAATCCGGGAATTCACCCACTCTCTGAAATGCATCTGTATCTCCACAATCAGTGCTCGTCTTTCACGGAGGTGCGCAAAGCGGCATAAAGTCTGAGCAGCCAGACGCGCGCGTTCCCAGCGGAGGTGAAACAAGGCAATGGGCCTCGGCCTTCTGCTTCAGCTCTCAAACTATAAATAAGTGTCCTTTCCACAGCTTACTTAGTGCCACTTTTTTTTTTTTTTTTTGCATTTGTGTGCTTTCTCTCGGTGATCTTGCCGTTTAAAACAGCCCCCAATCAGAGTCCGGAAGTGCAGAAAGGCTCTGACGTTCCTTGCGGAGAAAATACATGTGTTCAGTAAGCTTCCTTCAGGGATGAGTTACAGCGCTGTTGGCCATGAGTTCAGTGTTAGTGAGTCATCAATGCATATTCAATAAAGTCTCCTTAGACAGAAACACACATGAAACAAGAGTCAAGGGTATGTATTGGTTGGTTGGAAAAAATTTGTAACCAGAGGTTTGCAGGAACCTAATATTATATTTCCACAAAAACAATGATTCAGTATTCACAAGTCAAGGTTGACCACAACTTCATAGAATATCATACTGTGAATGATGAGAATCAACTGTATTTCATTTGGACAATGGAGATAAACTGGGTTGTGTAGTCACTCAATACCTGAGTCAAAGACACTTCCACCAGGAAGCCTCCCATGGTCACACCAGCCTCCAAGGATCGTTTCCCACCCACACCAACTCACCCCACAATATGTATTGTGTTTACCATTGATTTCACATTTGACATGGACTGTAAGATATTAGTCACACTTCCCACAGGCCTTCTGTTATTGTGTGTCAAAATCACAAGCTCCCTGAAGACTGAGGATGTGTCTAAGATAATGTCTCCACTCATAGCAGGCAATATTGTAAGTGCTTGAGTCTTTCAACAAACATTTTATTCAGTAATTTGTTTGTTGGATCCATTCTTTTTTTTTTTTTTTTTTAGACAGAGTCTGGCTCTGTTGCCCAGGCTGGAGTGCAGTGGTGCCATCTCGGCTCACTGAAAGCTCCGCTTCCTGGGTTCACACCATTCTCCTGCCTCGGCCTCCCGAGTAGCTGCGACTACAGGCGCCCGCCACCACGCCCAGCTAATTTTTTTGTATTTTTAGTAGAGACGGGGTTTCACCGTGTTAGCCAGGGTGGTCTCGATCTCCTAACCTCGTGATCTGCCTGCCTCGGCCTCCCAAAGTGCTGGGATTACAGGCGTGAGCCACTGCGCCTGGCTGTTTGATCCATTCTTCTAGTGAACCAATATGCAGGACAGAATGAATGAATGAATGATATGCTTACTGAACACCTGCCATGTGCCAGATGCCCACAGGAGGATGCAGAGTCGTGGGTGCTGCAATAGCAGGGAGCGGAAAGGAAGTGCCACCCCTATCTTAGGGAGGGCAGCCAGAGGAATTTGACGAGCAGGTGGAGAAGTGCAGGGAGAGAGTGCCAGACAGCAGGAACAGCGCGTGCAAAGGCCTGGAGCCCCAGGCAAGCAGGCATATTCAGGAGCCACCAAGCGCAAGGGAATAGCCGTCCAGGTGGGTGTGGGGAGAGGAAACGCAGGTGCAGCTGGCCATGCATTTTAATGCTGAAGAGTCCTGAGTGAAGAAGAACCTTTGAGGGGTTATGCATGCCATGGTTTTGAGTTTGCATGTCATTACTTTTGTGCTCAGTGAACTCAACAGCAGATGCCCGTAGTTCAGAACAGGTATCTGCCCTGTGCTGGCCCCACCTGGGGGTGGGGGTGGGCCCTGTGCAAGTGATCTCCTCTCCTAGCCCCCAACCAGGCACAAAAACAGGATTCCCAAACAGATCAAGATCTCGTTTCCCTGGCCTGCTCCGAGCAGCTCTGTGGGAACTACAGCCTGTCTCGTTTCCTCCCAGATGTTTCTTGAAACTCCAGGAGGGGCCCAGGAAGAGGTGGGTGGGGGTGTCCTCCGTGTCCTCATAAAGTGCACATTCTGGTAACCCGGAGGTTTGTCCACTCACATTTCCTTCTCCGTTCTGGTGCCCAAGGTCAGGCCTGGTGAGTGGGGAGCCAGTGGACGGCCAGGGTCCAGCCTGCTGTCAGCTCTGTCGCATCTCCCAACCAAACATATGTGTTTACCCCTCCATTCCCGCTGACATTGGGGAAGAGCAGTGGTTGTCTATACCTCTGACACTAGGAGGCCGGCCCACTGCTTTCCTAGCCCTGCTGGCCGGCACAGCTCTCCGCTCCAGCCTGCCATGCAGCACCAACTCCCTGAGTGCACACCCCACTTCACACACACAGATGCACATAGCACACCACAGCACACATAAACACACAACACATATCACACATACATACAAACACATTCTCCACACACCACACCACACAAACACACACAACACATATCACACATACATACAAACACACTCTCCACGCACACACACCACACACCATACACACAAACACATACTCCACACACTCACAAACCACACATATACACATATCCTCCACATACACACACACCCTCCACACACACACCACAGATACATACACATACCACACACACACCACAGATACATACACATACCACACACAAACACACCTTCCACATACAACCACAGCACACATACACACCCTCCACACACACACCACAGATACATACACATACCACACACACACCACAGATACATACACATACCACACACAAACACACCCTCCACACACAACCACACACCACACATATACACATATCCTCCACATACACACACCCTCCACACACACACCAGACATCACACATACACACCCTCCACACACACACCACAGATACATACACATACCACACACAAACACACCCTCCACACACAACCACACACCACACATATACACATATCCTCCACATACACACACCCTCCACACACACACACCAGACATCACACATACACACCCTCCACACACACACCACAGATACATACACATACCACACACAAACACACCCTCCACACACAACCACACACCACACATATACACATATCCTCCACATACACACACCCTCCACACACACACCACACACCACACATACACACCTTCCGCACATATACCACAGATACATACACACCACATACACATACCCTTCACACACAACCACACCACACATACAAACACATCCTCTACACACACCACACAGACCACACACACCACACATACACATATACACACCCCCACACAAACATACCATACACCACACACCACACATACACATACACACACCCCACACACACACATACACCACACACACACACCACACATATGCCCCCACATATCACAGATACATACATATACATCATACATGTGTACATACCATGCACACCACACACACCACATCATATGCACTATGCATACATATACACACACCCCACATATACACAACACTACACGCATATCATATCCCCACACAAACACACATAAACACTGCACATGTGCTGAATACACATTCCCCACACCCCACACAAGCACACACACCTCACGCATACCACCTATTCTGCACACTCGCACCACACTCATGCCCACAGCCCCCACATGTACACACACCACACACTTCACACACACCATAGCTGACTCTTGTACTTTTGCCTCTGCCCCTCTCTACAGTCTGTCCGGTTCTCTCTTATTGTCTGGACCGACTTTCTCTACCAAGCGGGAAATGAGGCCTCCTTTAACCCCCAAGTTCTGGTCTCATGGCTTCAGTCCTGAGTCCAAATCTCTCAGGGAAGAGGCTCAGCATAGGTCCTGCGTCCTCTAAGTCAGTCCAACTGGGACTGGGAGGACCAGGGTGCTGAGATGCAGCAGAGACAAGGCCTAGGACTTGGAAGTCTTACTAGAACATGGTAGCTCCGCACCCCAGGTAGCCACGTGGCTGGGGTGTGAGAGCAAAGAGGCAGGCTGCAAAAAAAGGGACTTTGAACACGTTGTCGTTGAAAGAATTAAACCAGGTGTGTGCCTGAGCACCTTTAGCCCACTGCCTGGCTTCAGAAATGCAAGCTTCCGTGCCCTCCCACCCACGCCCTTAAATAATACAAGTTAATTGAAAGAGTTTAATTTGAATTAATGAGATTCTGTTAAAATATTGTTAACAGTTAAGTAGATAATTATTCTATGAACAAAACAAATGGCTCCTGCAGGGTCTATGTCAATGAATAGACACCTTCATTTACAGTTGGGATCCTTCAACTCCAACAGAATGATGTAAATCTGTTATTTGCAGAGGATTAATTAAGAGGGAAATGAATAAAAACAGTAACAAACAGGTCCTCGTCTAGATGCAGCGGGCGGTTGGCAGCAGGCTCTCGACAGTTGTTTTGATGCAAAGTGTAAATAATGCATTTTGCCCTTACCTTTGCCTTCTCCGACTTAACTCGTGCAAACGTCAACCCAGGATGAAAGATCACGCATTCTAATTTAACGGAGCTTTATGGATAATGGGCCTCGTCGTATTAAATATATTTGGTCTGAAGAAACCCCTGGGTGGCATTTAAGGCTCTCTCATCAAAGCGCCTCTCCCTCCTCTGTGTCCCCCTCCTGTCTGTCAAGGAGTGTGGGCTTAACCAGTCTCAGAACACGTCATTCATCATTAGATGCCACCCAGCCTTTGCCCTTGCTGTTCCCAACATGGAGAATGCCCTCTCCCTTTCCCTATCTGCTAACACCACATGGGGCCTTCAAGCTCCTGCTCCAATTCTGCCCCTGACCCAGGAGGCTTAGTGGCCTTGTCCACTGACAGCTCTTCTCCTGCCATCCCCAGTTTCCCCATGTCTGTTTTCCCGGCGCGATGTGGACCAGGGCCCTACATTTGGCAATTTCTCTCCCATCCCAGCCTAGACATACGCCATGTTCAGTTTCGTTTTGAAATGAACAAATGAAGGACTCTAGCCAGGAGTCACCTGGTCTTCTTTCTGGTCATGTAAGTGTCTTGCACAGTTCCACGTGGGGTGGATATTGACGAGGCGGTTGTGCAGAGCCACACTCAGCAAGCTGGTGGCAGTTACCCTGCCGTGGGCCCAGCAGCAGGTGGGAGGTGCTCCAGGAGGCCAGCTCCTTCACAGGGAGCAAACTGTGTCAAAACGTGTTCACAAAGAAGGAGTTAGAGTGCTTCTCAGTGTCAAGCACTGCAATTATCTGTTGAGTCACAGTGTCGCTGGTAGCAATTTCCTCAGCCAAGATTCATTGTTGCTGACAAAACAAGGAGGGTTCCATCCCATTAAACATTCATGAAGCCTGATCAGTCTGTGCTCTTTTGTGAATAGAACTGGGTTTTAAAGGACGCAGGGAGTGCTGTGAAGTCCTTCCCAACTGGGTGCCGAGGAGTGGGTGGCGGGCCTCGGTTGGGTGTGCCCGTGGCGAGGACAGTGTGGGGCATTGTACCCCATATGCCCACCCATGTAACTACCCTGTAGCCCGGTGGTTCAGAACTTGGGCTCAAATTACCGTTCTGCCCACTTCTAGCTGTATGACTGCAGGCAAGTTCGTTAACCTTTCTGTGCCTCAGTTTCCTCATTTGTAAAATGGGGATAAGGATAGTAGCTGCCTCATAGGGTTAAACGAATATGGATTAAAGGAATTAATTTAGGCAAAGAGCTTATATTAGTACTGTCAGTTCTGCTATAACATGGTACATGTGCTCCTAAACATCGCCACACTCATACACAAAAATAAGGGAAAATAACATTGGAGTGCAGCACTCAAAAACTTCATGAGGGATGCATTAAAAAAACATGGGAACCTAGTAAAAACAATAGAACTGTTGAGTGGTTAAGAAATGCGTCAGTGCTACACTAAATACGGCACTGACTTGAGGAAAGCCTGAAGCTTGCTCCTGAAGTGGGCATGGGAGGGGTGTGGCTTGTGACTTGTGAAAGGGTGGAAGGAAGGTGACCCGATGGAAATCAGACAGAAAGCTGTGTATTCATTTGCTAAGGCTGCTGGAACAAGCACCATACTGCCTCCTTCTCTGCAGGGGATGCGTTCCAAGAGCCCCCAGGGATGCTTGAAACTGCAGATAGTGCCGAACCCTATATATACTATGCTTTTTCCTGCATATACATATGTATGATAAAGTTCAATTTATAAATTAGGCACAGTGAGAGATTAACAACAATGACTAATAAAATCAATGATAACAAGACCCTGTAATAAAAGTCAGGTGAATGTTCTCACCCTCTCTCTCAGAACATCTTCTTGCACCATACTCACCTATTTTCAGACCCCAGATGACTGCTAGCAACTGAAGTCCCAGAAACTGAAACTGCAGGTGGGGGGAACTACTGTACCCCAGGTTGGGTGGCTTAACCAACAGAAATGTATTTTCCTATAGTGCTGGAGGCTGGAAGTCCAGGATCAAGGTGCTGGCAGGAGGCTTCCTCTGAAGCGCTCTCCTTGGCTTGCAGATGGCCGTCCCCTGCCCCTCCTCTCATGGTCATCCCTCTCTGTGCATGCACCCCTGGTGTTTCCTTGTGTGTTCAATTGTCCTCTTCTTATAAGAACACTGTCAGGTTGGATTAGAGCAAATGCGAAAGGCCTCGTTTTAACTTAATCACCTCTTTAAAGATCCTAGCTCCAGGCCAGGTGGGGTGGCTCAATCCCAGCAAGGTGGGAGGATCACTTGAACCCAGGAGTTCAAAACCAGCCTAGTCAACATAGCGAGACCCTGTCTCTACAAAAGAAACTATTTTAAATTAGCCAGGCATAGTGGCACACACCTGGCTACTGGGGAGGCTGAGTCCAGCGGATCACTTAAGCCCTGGGAAGTTGAGGCTGCAGTGAGCCGTAATTGCACCACTGCACTCCAGCCTGGGTGACAAAGCAAGACTCCATCTCAAAAAAATTTTAAAAAGATCCTATCTTGAATAGTATTGTCATATTTTGGCTCCTTGGGTTAGGACTTGAACATCTGGATTGTGGGAGGGTGGGGGAGAACACCGTTCAGCCCATAACACGTCACAGGATTTGATGTGGGTGGGGTGCCTCATAACGCACGCAGGGAGCCAAGGGGGCTGGTGGACGTCCAAGGGGGCTGGTGCGCGAGGCTGTGGTGTGTTGGGAGCAGGGTATATTCTACACAGCTCCACTCTGCTCGTCAGCTGGGTGCAGAGCTTTATGAATTCTATGCCCATCTAGTGTTTCTCAGGGATGAAATTGTATATCAGCAAATGCCAAGTTTATGTCATGCTTAAATTTTTCCCTACTATGTCAATTGCTTTGGAACCAATTTGCATTTTCTAACCGCCGTCCTAGCAGAACTGGCTGCACCCACTGTCTAGTGAGTGCTATACACTGCTGACCTTGGGGGGTGGCCTTGGCTCCTGGGTCATGGGTGGGGCTGGGTCTGCCCCAAGCACATCATCCTCACAACTGCATGATGGGTGAGAAAGGACAGCTGGGATCATCACCCCCATTACATAGATGGGGACAAAGGTCCAGACCTGAGACTCTGAGACTCACACAACAGTGGTGCTGCTAGGAGGGGACCCCAGGCCCTTTCCATCTTGACAGGGGTTCTCGGATCTGCCCATGGGTAGAATTGGCCCACAGTGAGCTATTAAACATACAGATTCCCAGGCTTCTCCAGTTGGCATTTGGATCTTGTCAGTCAGGTCCTGGGCCTAAAAAACTGTGTTAATGGGCCTTGCGCAGTGGCTCACGCCTGTAATCCCAGCACTTTGGGAGGCCGAGGCGGGCGGATCAGGAGGTCAGGAGATCGAGACCATCCTGGCTAACATGGTGAAACCCCGTTTCTACTAAAAATACAAAAAAATTAGCCGGGAGTGGTGGCGGGCACCTGTAGTCCCAGCTACTGGGGAGGCTGAGGCAGGAGAATGGTGTGAACCCGGGAGGCGGAGCTTGCAGTGAGCCGAGATCGCGCCACTGCACTCCAGCCTGGGCAACAGAGAGAGACTCTGTCTCAAAAAACAACAAAAAAAACCCAAAAAAAACACTGTGTTAATGAGCCTCCCAGGTCATTCTTACGACATGACTGGGCCACGTTAGGTGACACTGTCCTCCATCTCCCTGCATTCCCTGCATGCGAGACTTGATCCATATTTGTAATTGTGATGCTAAAGATGTATAAAATGTCATTTCCTGTGTGAATGAGCCATCCTTCCTGAGGGGGACTGTCTCACCACCAAGCTGGCCTTAACCCTTAGGAGGTTATGTGGACTGGGCACAGTGCTCAGGCCATGGAGCGGAACCCTGTGCTCTTGTTCCCTGACTGTGAGACCTTGGGCAAGTCACAACCTGGAGGGGTAAGCGCCGTGAGTCCCATTTTACAGATGTATAAACCGAGGCATCCATGAGCTAATTTATAGAAAGAACTCCACTTCGTGCAGGCAGAAGCTTCCTTCCTCAGTTCCTTTGTCCTTTCCAATGTGGGTGGTCAGGGGCCACAGTGGGCATGGAGCTCAGGAGAGTTTTTGGAGGGGAAGTTGCCTGGAGTTTGCCAAACTGCCAAGGTCCACACAAGACCACTCTTGTTTCTGGCACCAACTGCAAGTTCAGGGGGGTTCCTAAAATCACCCTCAGTTTCTATCATTCCATAAGAAGTACTCAGTGAACTCACTGAACGCTGTTATACTTCACAGTTACGGCTTATTCCAGGGCACGGCTTCAGATTAAAATCAATGCAAGCAAGAGATGCGTAGGGCGAGACTGGGAGGGTTCCCGATGCAAAGCTCCCCATGTGTCCTCCACATGGGGGCAGGATGCTTTACCCTCCCGGCATCGCACGTGACAGCACTCACTGAATATTGCCAACTGGGGAGACTCACTTGGGTTTCCACTGGGGCTTCATTACAGAGGCGTGGCTGATGATTGATTGATTGCTTGGGTGGTTGAACTCAGTCTCCAGGACTCCTGAGACTGTGTGACCTTAAAACCTCCACTCTAAATCACAGGGCAGGTCTTTCTGGATTGGCGGCCAGTCCCCACCCTAAGCCTGTTGGGTGTAGCCATTCCCACACTAAGGTCCTTCGTAGTCAGAACTCTTCTCAAATGTGACATAAATTACCCGCCAGAAGCCAAGGGCGCAGACCAGATGTCTCTCAGCTACTCGTAAGCAATGAGTCTTGCTTGGACTGATGGGTGAACATTCAAGGTGCTCATTCAGATGCAGGGCTGGCACTGTCCAATCTCTGTTCACTGCCACGTGTCAGATTCCAAGCACTTTGTAAATACCAGCTCTCATTTTATCTTCAAGGCAACCCTGCAATGCTGTGGGCTCTCATTATCCCCACTTTCCGTATGGGGACAGTGAGGGGGAGCAGCTTGCCCACCCTCCCAGAGCTGGTAAGTGGTCGAGGCCAGGCAGCCTGGTTCTGAGGGCCTGCACTTGACCCCTGGTTGCTTTGGTTTTTAAACTTTTAAAACATTAATTAGTTGCTGCCCGACTTCAGCTGGCACACTCAGCACCCCCTGTTGCTCCTTTGGTAATTTCTGGCCCCTTGGAGAAGGAAGGACCACCCCGAGTCCACGGTCTTGGGCCCAGACCCAGCAGGACTGGAAGGAAGAGGCGCAGAGCCATAAAGTGGTCTGCAGGGAAGTTATTTTTCAATCAAGTTGGGCTTTGCCTCGCTAATCCTTCTCCTCCATGGGGGCTGAGTGCAGAAAACTCTTCTTTGCATAAAGAGACCCCAGGCCTGGCTCGGGTCCTTGGACCCAAGTTTAGAACCTGTGCCTGGAGCTATGAGAATAAGTAAAAGGAAGGGAATGTGTCTCAGAAAACCACTAGGCTCTGAGGAGCTCCAGCACTCCAACAAAAGAGACAGTTGAACAATGGGAAGAGGTGCTGTTCACCAGCAAAGGCCCCACAATTCTCCCTGTGACACTGCATGTTCCCAGAATTACAGCCAATCCTTCTAAGACATTGAGAATATCATTTTTATGTGTGTGACCCTTAGCATAAAATTCCTTTACCTTTCTGAGCCTCAGTTTCCTCTTCTACAAAACAGAGATAATAATACCTATCTCTCAAGTGCCCAGAGCCATGCACAGAACTTAATAAATACAGGTTCCTAGTTTTCACACTCAAGGGTATACAATGACCTTTTTGATTCAGATGCTAGGTCGTCCTCGTTCTGTAACAAAAGAATTGTATTTATACAATTGAAGACATTCAGAATCGGACAAGTAGGGAACAAATGTGTTTTAAAGAGTGCAAAGACCACTTGACTAGGAGACGAGTCCCTTTTACTACATCTCTGATTTTATAGGGTTGGCCGGTGAGAATATGGGATTCGATTCACAGCCGGAATGATTGGATCCCATCCACAAAACGAATATCACATGCAGAGGCACAAAGCTTTCTTAGAATGCAGGATGGTGGGTGGTGGTTTTATCATCATCGTCTAAGAACCAAGAAGATGGACGTTGCCTTTGGCCCTGCGACACCCACCCCCCATTACACACACACATGAGATCATTGAGTGCAGACGCCAAATGCGTATTCCATACCACATGGGAAATAAAAAGTGCACTCAGGAAATCCAGAGGTTAGAGGAGGTGATGTTTGGCTCCAGGTGGTCCCTGGAGCAGATTTCCTGTACTGTCGTTAAGAACCAGCCCTCTCCTAATACCTTTGCAAGATCTCCTAGTCCTTGCCACCTTTTCTAGTGCTTGTCCTTTCCATTCTCCTCCCCTCCCAGCTCCCACATGCAAACATGTAGCTCATCATCTTGAGGCTTTGGGCCAGTCCCCCTATGTTTTTCAGAGGCCCAAGCAATATACAGTATTCATGAGTCCTTGTTTATGCCTTAGTCACCTGCATTCGTTCATTCTTTGTACCTGAAGTAAGAGACAGGCTTCCTGACTTAACCGGGTGACCTCCAATAGAGTTAATCTGCAGGGTTTTAGAACCTGGATAACACGCTCTGTAGCTCTTCAGGATGTGTAATTGTTTTGCATTTCTTGCTTTTGGCTCAGCAGCCAATATTTATGAACACTGCATGGCTTTTTATGAAGAAGTTACATGTGGGGCAACATAACAGAGGGAAGAACACATCCCAGAGAGCCTGTTGCCTGTTATTTGTCTGCCGAGCCATCTTATCTTGAATTATTTTTCTCTGGCTTCATGAGAGAATGGAGTTGGAAGAGTTTTGCAGATTGTAAAGTGCTATAGAATTGCAAGTACCCACGGGCATTTATGTATAAAATGCTTATTACTGAAGTATGTATAGCAGCAGGAAAAAAAACATTGGAACTAGCTGAAATATCCAACAGTTGGGATATGGTTGAGTAAGCATTCTGTTTACCGTCACACATGATGGGTTTGTAATAACACAAGGATGTCTATTTTATCGTTCACCTGCAAGTAACAAAAACTTGACTTACAATGGCTTCATCAAAGAGGATTTCTTGATCATATACAAATAAGCCCAGAGAGAGACAGCCTGGCCCAGTTCTGGGGCCCGGTAGGGCCATTCAGGAACCAGCTACCTCTGTTCACTGCTCAGTCATTCTTAGCAGTGGCGGTTGTGTAATCCAGCTTCGCACCTTTGTTTCGGGAAGGCAGAAGATTAAAGGAATGGGAACGGGGGCACACACCAGCATTGTCTGCCCCCTTTATAAAGCATTCCTGGAACCCCCACTCCCTGAGTTCCACTCCCAGCTCCTTGGCCAAACTTTGTTACATGGCTACCTCTGAGTGCAAGAAGGCTGGGAAATGGTTGTTTTTAAACCAGGAAGTTTGCTAACTTGAAATTGGGATTCTGAGTGGGCGGATCACGAAGTCAGGAGATCAAGACCACCCTGGCTAACACAGTGAAACCCCGTCTGTACTGAAAATACAAAAAAAATTAGCTGGGTGTGATGGTGCACGCCTGTAGTCCCAGCTACTCGGGAGGCTGAGGCAGGAGAATTGCTTGAATCCGGAAGGCGGAGGTTGCAGTGAGCTGAGATCGCACCACTGCACTCCAGCCTGGGCGACAGAGGGAGACTCCATCTCAAAAAAAAAAAGAAAAAGAAAAAGAAAGAAATTGGGATTCTGTTTGTTAGAAAGAAGGGGAAAATGGATATTGGGGAGGCAACCAGCAGCATCTGTCTCGGTCCACCCCATTAGCTTCCCAAGATATTTGTACATACCCTTTTCCAATACACAGACATGACTCACCTTCTTCCCAAGGGAGAGGGCTACAAAGTTTCATTGTGTTATTGCAGCTAGGGTGCAAAGTCCAGGATCGGGCAGGACTGTGCCAGTTTCCCACCAGGTTTGAATGTGTCTGGTTCCTTGTGCTAATCAACTAAAAGACAAGTTATCTGCTCAACATGCAGTGATGAAGAGGAAGCAAGATAAATAGCAGTGACAATGGCTACCATTCAGGAAAGGCGAGAAAAGATATTGGGCAGGCAGCCAGCTGTGTCCACTATGAAGCATACCTTACTGGTGCACACACAATGTGGTCAAAATAGTGTTAAGCCATCAAAAATGCAACAAACGTAGAAGGAAGAATGAAAGGAAATCATTTGTCATAGAATAATTTAATCCATGTGGCTTTTTTTCTGTTGTAATTTTCAATTTTGTTCTACTGTAGATACCCATTCATTCTGTACAAAGAAAATTTCCTTGTCAAATATAACATTTGTAAATATTTCCCCCAATTGGTGTTGAAGACAGAAGATCAGAAATGCTGCACTATGTACAGGGTACATAGTAATTTTTTGCAAATAAAACATAAAACTTTTATCAAATATATACTCATGGTAGAAAAAATATACAGGCAAGCTTATGATAAAAAAGTTGTTTCCTATTCCAGTTCCCCCCACTGCAGGCTTGTTTATGCAGGGAAGCCCTTTTATGGCATTTAGACTTTGAAGACAGGATTCTTCCCTTGCAGAAGGGAAGAACTGACTAAAATATTTGAAATTGCAAATAACCACCAAAAGCACGCATCCATCTGCAGAGGGACCCTCCAAGGTGGCAGGCAGCATTGCAGGGGGTGGTGACCTAATTTGGAAGGACTTGGAATACTTCTGCTAATGATTTCCTTGTGGTTTACTGGGACATGCTATGAGTGACATCTGGTGTCCTGGTCAGGGACGAGGTCAACGGACAGTACTGTGTAATGGTTAGGGATGTGAGCTTTAGGGCCAGGCCTGGGGTTCAAACCTCGCTCTCATTTCTTCGATGGGTAACCTAACGTCTCTGTGCCTTGGTTAGCACAGCTGCAAGATGGGGATCAGAAATATTTGAGTCAAGGTCTCTATGTTGCTGTTTTTAACATTCATTGGTTTATTTAAAATTTCCCAATTCTTCTTGCCCTAATTTTGGCATTTTATATTTTCTTAAGAATTTTAGTTATGTTTTCAAACTTTCAGAATACAATGATTTTTAAAAATATTTTTAAAAATTGTCTGAATCAAAGCCCATACATTGCAACGAGCTGGTGTGTCTCTTAAGCCTCTCTTGACAAGTTTCTTTTCCCCTCTTTCCTCTTTTTTTTTTTCATTTGCAGTTTGCTTATTGAAGAAATTAGTTGAGGTGCTTTTAATTGTAACCAACAGAAACCCATGAGAGCACCATTAAAAAGTTGGATTTACTTTAAGAGTAGCAGAGTTGCATAAACCCAAGGGTTAGGGTGTAGTGGGGCCTCAGGAACTGGCCAGAACAGGTCTCTCTTTTGCATGCTTTCTCTCTCTCTCCTTCTCTCTCTTTTTCTCTCTCTCCTCTTCTCTCATCTCTATGTCTCTCTCTTTCTTCCTTCCTCACTAGTCTTTGCTCTCCAGTCCACGTAGCAGCTAATGGCCTGCACACCATCCCTTTGATTCGAAGGACCAGTCAGTTGGAGTCCAGAATCATAGTCCCATTCTGAATTTCCAAGGAATGGATTCAGGTGCAACCCTGATCCATTGACCACGTTGTTGGCTGCCAGGGTCCCAGTGCCCTTACCACGTGGATCAGTGGTAAGGGAGGAGACATCCTTATACAAAAGTGGGTCTGCAGACCCTTCTGGTGTACACACCATAATGATAGTGCCTGTCTCCTGGGTTGGCTGGGTCAGAGTAAAGGATGAAGTGTGCACAGTGCAGAGCAAAGAGGAAGCCCAAAAGACATGGAGCTGTGCAGCAGAGATCCGACAACCAGCAGCCTCTCGACTCAGGGAGGTTGCTTCATGCCTGATGGCACCATGCGGCACAGCACCTCTTTTCTTCCCAGGGGCCAATCAGATGCAGCACCTTAATTGACTATTTAAATGCCAAGATGGCTGAGCCTTGGCCAAGCATGTGTACATCTGCTGCTCATTATGTAGCCAGGGAAGTTCCCTGGATACCTGAACCTAGGCATAGAAAATGCTGGCCTGGGTGAAATCCCTTCGCAGTGGCTCAGTGCCAGAAAAGCACCATGTAGGGACTTCATTCCAGGTCAGAATTCCACCAATATAGCCATAGTGACCCATCCAATCAGGGATGGATGTTCAGAAGGCCCCTTGGGCTGGCACACTGCAGAGCTGGGTCCCACACTGATTCCTGAGTACCTTCACCCAGGCTGTCATGGTTCTGGCCTGTGAATTCTGTCTGGTGATGTCACTGACATTAACAGCCTGATCAGTACTGTGAACAGCAACTCTGGGAGTCCAGGGGGCAGGTGCAAAGAGGGAGAAGACCTAGATTTTGTTCCTAGAATTGATGAGGTTAGATTCACAGAGTAGCAGTTAAGGTTGCAGCTGGGAAATGAGTGATCTAAGCTCTATAAGAATTTGGGGGCAGGGATATTTTAAAATGTGAGTTTTATTATAATTCAGGTATGGTGAGGCCCACAGATCAGGAGACAACTTCCATTTTAAAAAACAGTTTGTGGCCAGGTGCCGTGGCTCATGCCTGTAGTTCCTGCACTTTGGGTGGCTGAGGCAGGAGGATCACGAGGTCAGGAGATTGAAACCATCCTGGCTAACACAGTGAAACCCCACCTCTACCAAAAATACAAAAAATTAGCTGGCGTGGTGGTGGGCGCCTCTACTCCCAGCTACTCGGGAGACTGAGGCAAGAGAATGGCATGAACCCGGGAGGTGGAGCTTGCAGTGAGCCAAGATGGCGCCACTGCACTCCAGCCTGGGCGACAGAACGAGACTCCATCTCAAAAAAATAGTTTGTTACTCACAGTTCCCAAGAGGAGGGGGGTGCCACACCATGCAGGGCCCCATGGGAAGCCCCACGGCCCATTAAGTGGCAAAAGGAGAGAGAAGAAAGATGGACAAGAACCTTTCTTGTGGTTTTCACAGGAAGGAATGGGAGAGGCAGGTTCAGCAGGTTTAGGATTGGTAGTTTGAGTGATTTCAGCAGGCTCTGAGCATAGGGGCTGTCCCTAGTTTCCTGGCCTGGCCCTGAGGTAATTAGGGCAGGAAACATTGTCTCAAAGTATAATAGCCTGATAGAGGAAGGGAAAAGTGTGGGCTCTGGATTGTTCGGTTTTCATATGAAAAGCATGTTTCTTGTGAGTTGTGTGCTATTGCTAGGAATCAGTCAGCTCTGGGAGCAGCAGCTTCTTTAGTATCAGCAGAGTCCCAGATGTCACAACATCAGAATATGCAAAAAATAAAAAGTCATGATTAATACGAGGGAATATCATAATGGGCATGGTGCGTTTGGAGGCCAAATGCAAAGAGTAGAAAAGGGAGTGGGCTTTCCATCCATCCATCCATCCATCCATCCATTCATCCATGTGTCCATCCATCCATCCATCCATGCATCCATCCATCCAGCAATCCACCCACCCACCCACCTATCCATCCATCCGTCCATCCATCCATCCATCCATCCAATAATCCAACCACCCACCCACCTATCCATTCATTCATTCATCCATCCATCCACCCATCCATTTATCCATCCACCTATCCATCCATCCATCCATCCATCCACCCACCCACCCACCCATCCATCTATCCATCTACCTATCCATTCATCCATCCATCCATCCACCCACTCACCCATCCACCTATCTATTCATCCATCCATCCATCCACCCACCCATCCACCTATCCATTCATTCATCCATCCATCCACCCACCCATCCATTCATCCATCCATCTCTCCATCCACCTATCCATTCATCCATCTACCTATCCATCTACCCATCCATCCACCTATCCATCCATCCATCCATCCATCCATCCATCCATCCATCCATCCGTCCATCCATCACGCATCTGTACTTACACACCAGGCACTGGGAGGGGGCAAGATACAAAGATTTATAAGACATTCTGCCTACTTATGCATTCACTCATTCATGTGTTCACTTGTTCATTATTATACTCTACATTCTTGGACGTAACATTTGAGGTAGCTTACCTGACCCATAAAATAAAATAAAACAAAACAAAACTATATATATATATTATATATATATAAAATATAACCAGTTACAGTTCCTTTTTCACTTTGCCGTCAGGAAATTCATCCTTGAACTTGAAGTCCACCTTTAGCAAATGAGTGAGAATGTGGCCCAAATATTTAGATATTAACCTTCCTTGAACCTAAATTTTCATGAAAAGATTCATTGATTTAGATCCTTTTGTGTGTGTGTGTGTGTGTGTGTGTGTGTGTATACACATATATATGTATATATGCTAAAGGTGGACTTCAAGTTCAAGGATGAATTTCCTGACAGCAAAGTGAAAAAGGAACTGTAGCTGGTTATGAGATTCCTGTTGCCCCAAAGGGGAAATCCTGAGTATTTGCAGCAGCCCCCATTGGAAGGGGATCTGTTAGTGATATGATATGTCCCTTCTTTTAGCGCACTAGTGGCGTAGATGCACGGGATCATCTTCACGTAAAAATTGACCCCTAACAAACCTGTGTCAAAGAACAGTTTTCATAGCATATATAGAGGGAAGAATTATAGTAGTCTTTCAACAAAAGTAACAAAACCTTCCATTGTACTGGATTTTTTAGCAGGCTGAAAAACATTTCTCAAGCCTTCCCTGTCAGAATCATCTGATGTAGAGTGTTTCTGTGCGTTCTTAGTTTTTCTATGCGATGTTAAGTTTTGGAGGAACTAGAAATGTTTGACCAGAGGCACCCACAATCAGGTTTCCAGTATCTCAAAGCTTGTCTTGTGGATAAGGAGAAAACTCAATGGGCACAACTAGGACCAATAATTGGGAGCATGAGGGTGACAGGTTTCAGTTCAGTATCTGAAAATTAGGCTACTAGAGCTGCCCAACTGTGGAACAGGCTACCTGAATAGGTACTGAGCACCTCATCCCGGGAGGCATTCAAGTAGACTCTGGCTGACTGCCTTGATGACAGTGTTGGATGAGAAGCTGTACTAGTCTGTTCTCGCACTACTGTAAAGAAATACCTGAGATTGGGTAATTTATAAAGAAAAGAGGCTTAATTGGCTCATGGTTCTGCAGGCTGTACAGGAAGCATGGCTGGGGAGGCCACAGGAATCTTACAATCATGGTAGAAGGCGAAGGGGAAGCAAGCACCTCTTACATGACTGGTGCAAGAGGAAAAGAGAGAGGGGGAAGGTGCTACACACCTTTAAACAACCAGATCTCGTGAGAACTCTATTGAGAGAACAGCACCAAAGGAATGGTGCTAAACTATTCAAGAGAAATCACCCCCATGGTGCAATCACCTCCCACCAGGCCCCACCTCCAACATTAGGGATCACAATTTGACGTGAGATTTGGGTGGGGACACAAATCCAAACCATATCAGAAGCTGCTTTTACTGAAAGGCCTCTCCAGTCAGAAAACTGGATTGTCGAGTGCTCCAATAAGCAGAATAATTCTGGGTTCTTTGGTGCTAAAAAAAAAAAAAAAAAAAAAAAATTAGAGGAGATTACTCTCCTTGAACAAAATTTGATCTATTGAAAAATTTTACCTTGGATTTTTTTTCACCTATTTCTATTTAAACTTTACCGAAAAAAAAAATCAAGGAATCATTTTTCTTCTCCATGCTCCCCTGGATTCTTCAAACAAAGGAAAAATTTTAGTAGGGGTTAGGTGAGGGAGGAGTGAGTGCTAGGACTAGATTTGAAAAGGTCAGTTGTTGAAGAAGGAAAACAGAGGCAATAATTATTTAGAAGCATGGTTGCCCAAATGTGATTTTCAGTACTGGTTTTGGTGATGGCGGGAGAAAATTCAAGTAGGGCTCCCTGACTTGCAAGTAACAAACACTTCTGCCTTTTCTAGTTCCCACAGACCTACCCCCAACACACACACCTATCACCCCATCAATCCCACCACTGCTCTTTGATTTTCTCATAACAGTAAAGAGAATGCAAACAAATCTTTCCTTCTGAAGCCCAAAACTGGATCTTAAAATCTTAAAAGTTGGGCCATGAGCGGTAAGGACACCAGAAGAATCTAAAATGCCTGCTTAAATCAGGCAGTGGGTCTTATGGAGTCTACAGCAGGGTTTGGCAAAGTAGGCCCACCACTTGATCATACAAAGAAAGTTTTGTTATAACACAGCCATACCCATTTATGCAGTGTTTTGGCAGCTTTCACACCATGATGATGACTTGACTCGATATGACAAAGACCATAGGGCCTTCAAAGTCTGCAACATTTACTATGTGGCCCTTAACAGAAAAAAAATTGCCAACCTCTAGCCCAGGGCAGTGGTTCTCAGCCCTGGCTCAGTGTCAGAATCACCTGGGGTACATTAAAAATAGAGATGCCAGGCTGGGCGTGGTGGCTCATGCCTGTAATCCCAGCACTTTGGGAGGCCAAGGCGGGCGGATCACGAGGTCTGGAGTTCGAGACCATCCTGGCCTATATAGTGAAACCCTGTCTCTACTAAAAATACAAAAAATGAGCCGGACGTGGTGGCATGCGCCTGTAGTCCCAGCTACTTGGGAGGCTGAGGCAGGAGAATCACTTGAACTGCGGAGGTGGATGTTGTTGCAGTGAGCCGAGATCATGTCACTGCACTCCAGCCTGGCGACAGAGCGAGACTCCGTCTCAAAAAAAAAAAAAAGAAAAGAAAAAGAGATGCCAGGCTGGGCATGGTGGCTCATGCCTGTAATCCCAGCACTTTGGGAGGCCAAGGCAGGTGGATCACTTGAGGTCAGGAGCTCGAGACCAGCCTGGCCAACATGGTGAAACCCCATCTCTACTAGAAATACAAAAAATTAGCCAGGCATGGCGGTGCATGCCTGTAATCCCAGATGCTCAGGAGGCTGAGGCAGGAGAATCGCTTGAACCTGGAAGGTGGAGGTTGCAGTGAGCTGAGACTGTGCCACTGCACTCTAGCCTGGGCAACAGAGCCTGACTCCATCTCAAAAAAAAAAAAAAAAAAAGAAAGAAAGAAAAAGAAAAAGAAAAAAGAAAAGAAATGCCTGAGTCCCCACCCCTAGGATTCAAATTCACTTAGTCTAGAATGGGACCCAGGCACCTCAATTTTTTTTTTTCAAGTTTCCCCAGATGACCATCATGTGCACCCAGGACTGAGAATCACAGGTGTAATCCAAGTGGGTTTTTTAAGATTGCAGAACTGGTGTTTGTAATCTACAGGGTTTCTGCCCAGGAACAATGATCCAACTTCGACCTCAATGTCACGGTCTGGTTCTTGAGGTCTGAGCTATTGGGTCTGTGGCATTAGGGAGACCTTGTAATAACAAAAATCCCTTCGGGTACTCTGGTGACCAGACTTCCTTGAAAAGGTTGAAGGTGGTTGACATTACGGCGAGAGAGTGTGTGCGTGTGTGTTACATATACACATGCACACACACAGGCGTGCATGAGTGTATACATTTAGACGGTTTGTATATATAGATAACTTTTGTTTGTTTTCAAATGAATGCATTTCAGAAGGACCAGTTGGTGTCTGCAGCATTGGTATTGTCACATTGTCATAGCTCAGTCTCCTGGCTCCAGCTTACGCAGCCTCTGGTCTCTCTTGTGCTAATTAACACAAAATGTTGGTGACACTTCCAGCTCCAGGAGAACTTGACACCTCTTGCCTTTCTTCATCATAGTTTCCAGTCTTTACCTCTCCTGCTCAGGGTAGAAACTTCAGTTCATGCTGTTGTCACTTTTTGTTGGCAGGTAGAAGTTGCAAATGGGAATTTCTGGGTTTGTTTTGCCCCTTGCATTGAAAGCAAATATTAACCGCCTTGCCTTTCTCTTTGTTTTTCATGTGAATCCAGTTCTGCCTGTCCCAGCTGCTTTCCCCCTGGGGCATGCTCTCCTGGACATAGTAGCTGACTCCTAGCCAGAGTGGCCCACTTGTCCTGGTTTACCTAGGACTTTCCCAGTTTGAGCCCCAAATGTCCCATGCCCCAGGAGCCCCTTCAGTCCCAGGCAAATCCGGACAGTTGGTTACCATAATACTAGATCATCTCCCAGCTGATTGGCCTTTCCATGCACTTAAAAACACGGATGTTTACAGGGTGAGTGTGGGGTTTTATTAAAGACAGATGGGCTTAAAAATGCAAATCAGGGTCATTTGTATGAGGTTGTGTGTTTTTCACTTTTTTTTTTTTAAATAGCTGAACACAAGAGGTCAAGCTAATTCTTCTTGCTAGGCCTGTCAAGCTCTGTTCCTAAGGGACAACACAACAGATCAAGCCTTTCTTTTGCACTTGAGCCAATCCAGGCATGAAACAGATACTTCACAAAGGGCCTTCTCCAAGATGTTTGCTTTGAAGGGGTTCAAGCAGCCCGGCAAGGTGCCACGGAGGGGCTTGGCTCACAGTGACTAGAATAGACTCCTCTCCTGGCTGTACCACCAGCTACTGAGGCCAATCACTTCCCCTCTCTGAGACTCAGTTTCCTCATCTACATAGGAAACATGGCCACTCACCTGTTGAAGTGGTTGGGAGAATTACGAGGCTTTATAAAGGTTGATTTTCTCCCTTCCTTCCTTGCGCTTTGCCTAGTTCTTAGTCAAGGCGGGCTTTAGCCAGGGTGGGCAGCTGCTGTAATTACCACCCCACGTGACTGTGGCTTAACTCAGTGAATATTTATTTCTCACTCAACAGTCCAGCAAGGGTATTCCTCCTTGGATGGCTTTACTGGGTGATCCTTGTCCACGGGGAGACGTGGGACCCCAGACTCCTTTCCTTTTATGGTTCTGTCTCCCCTCCAGGTCCATGGAGTCCTTCCATGCAGTGGTCACGAGGCATGGAGGGTTGTGTGGGATTTTGTTTGGGGCCGTGTCTGGAAGTGGTATACCTGGAACCCACCCATGTTCTACTAGCTGGAACTTGGTCATGCCACACCATTCCCTGCATAGGAGGCTGGGAGATGTAGCACCGCTGTGTGCCAGAAAGGAGAAGGAAGTAGGGTTTGGTAAGCACATGGCTGGCTGTGAGCACCAGTGGGTCATCTTCCCCTGATTTATGAACATTTCTCTGTGCAGTCATACATCGCTTCACAACCGGAATACATCCTGAGAATTGCACTGTTAGGCGATTTTGTTGTACAAACATTGTCGAGTGTGCTTACACAAAACTGGATGGTACAGCCTACTACACACCTCAGATCTATGGTGCAGCCTATTGCTCCTAGACTCCTGTACAGCTTGTTACTGTACTGAATACTGCAGATAATTGTAACACAACAGTGTTTTCACATCTAAACAATATCTAAACATAGAAGAGGCACAGTAAAAAATAGATATGAAAGATAATGAATGGTATACCTGTATAAGACAGCTCCATTATAATCCCATGGGAACACCATTGTGTATGTGGTCCATCGTTGAAATGTCATTATATGGCACATGACTATTTCCAAAGCAGGATTCTCTAAGAACATTGCGATTCATTTTACACAGAAATGGGGTCTGGGTTCAAATGCACTTAGTTTAAACAAAGTTAAACCAATTTCTTTATTGCAGGGCTTATCAGAGCCTCTCATTTACTGATCATAAATGATGCAAGGGGGCAGACTGTGTAATATGTTCCAAACTTAGCAAGCTCTTCCTTTTTGGAGGGGCATTTTAGAACTCATACTCTGTAGAATATGGCTTGGAAAACACTGCTTTAAACGTTGCTCGAGTTTATATTCAGAAACCGGAACACTTTCACAAAAACATTGGGATTAAAAGAAACCGCCAAAATCTGTGGTTCTCAACAGAGAGTTTAGTCCTCCAGGGATCATGGTCAGGGGCCCAGAAGCTGAATCCTTATAGAATGTAAAAAGCGAATACTTTTCTATCTCCATTCCATCTTTCCTTCCTTCCCTCCCTCTCTTCCTTCCTTCTTCATTTTCTTACCCATCTCCTTCCTTCCCTGCGTTCATTCCTTCTTCTCAAACCCGCCAAAGGAAGCCCATGAGGTCTATGTCTTAGTATTTATGCCTGAGTATAGTCATCAATGTCTGCTAACTGGGTGTGTGAGTGATGTGTTCAGTACTATTTCAATCCTTGTCTCAATTTTAGCCGGGAGCTTCAGGGCAGTCTGCCTGGATTGGTCCTGTCACCCTGGCCTGCCCATCTGGGTGAATGTTAAAATCCCTTTCTAAGCTTGTGTTTTTATGGCTGGCTGGCGTCACCTGTCATAAATCAAGGTGGGCTGAGGTTTAGCACTGAGGTTAGACAGAATAACTCACAGCAAAACTAGAGCGGTTTTATTTTTCTATTTTAGTTACAGGCACCAGCCCTATATATATATAGCTTAAACTTAATTTGGTGTGTAATTGGGACTAGCTCTTTGGAGCCCTGGGTTATGTGTTTTGGAGCAGCTGAGAAGCGGGGCATGGTGGGGCAGGACATGGTATGTTAATTGGTGGCCTCTGGGACCTGTGAGAGAATTGGATTTAAGTCCCTAGTTAGAGTGAGCTTGGCAGTTTTATTTGAGTCTCTGCGGGCATGTACTGGGGAGACCACCGGTTTGTGCCGGCTGGAGCAGGTTACTCACTCTGTGCCCTGATGCCTGTCTGTGCCTCCCTGGTCAGCATGGTGGCAGGGGGTGGTGGAGGAGCCCAAGAATTTGGGTGGGGGAGGGCCTCTACAAGACTTGGCCTGCCGCTTACCTGTAGTAGTTGCATGCTGCTTGGCGCATGGTCCCAAAGAGGGTTTTGCATTTTATTACCAAAGTCTTGATAAAAGGGACTTGGGTCAGAGCAAACATGGGGGGAGGAAAAACAAAGGAAATTAAATGCAAAATCACTGCTGGTGAAAAACCACATGGAGGCCTTGACTTTAATACCGCCAGAGCCGATGGGGGAAGTGGCCCCAAGGAGTCGGAACCGAAGGACGTTGGCCTGGTATTCCTGAAGCCTGGCCCCTCTCCTGTTTAAAAAGAAATTGCCATTTAATTTGTTTCTGAGTCTTATTTCTCAAGTGAACCAGCATGAGGCCATGTAATGAGGTTGTGTTTCTGGGAGGTGTTGAAAGATGGGGAAAGGAGCGAAACCACCAAGCGGGGCCGGGCCACGCCAGGAGTGAGGAGTGGCAGTGGGCCATGGGAGTCAGCAGCGCTGGGGCTGGAGGGGCAGGCAGGGGCCGTCTGAGGGCTGGCTCCTCTACACACCGTCAGTGGGGCAGGGCTTGCCATTGTGTGGTCGGAGGGTGGGCCAGTTGGCTGGGCCGCCTCACTTGGCTCAAGAGAGGAAAGATGTTTTTTCATCTGGTTTAAAGATCCACAGGGGCTCGCTCAAGCTGATGGAGTGAGATTGCGTGGCTGATGTGAGCCAAGGACTCTTGCAGTTAGAAAGAATCTGAGCCATGGAGAAAAGGAATCCTTGGGCAAGGAGGAGAAGGGGTTTCCCAGAGAGCAGAGGTCAGCTCAGACCAAGAATGAGCAAGTGCATGTAAAGCATCTCGGGAGGTCACTTATATAAAAGGTTGGGCAAGAGATTTCTAGACCAGGGAGCATCAGAGAAGCCTCCAGAGCCTGCCACCCATGGGGCTGCGGCTGTCCTCTGGTGCTGAGACGGCTGTGAGACGCTGGGCTTCTTGGGAAATGACACCTGGGGCATGGGAGCAGATGGGTGCCAAGGTCTTCTTCCCTCTGCACAAAACTGGAGCAAAGTTGCAAAGTGTGAGGCCTCCTGCCACCCTCCCTCTCCTGGCCTCCCGGACAGTGGATGGGGACCTTTGCTCTCAAATGATCCTCCCAGTGGTAACAGAGAGAACCCAGGGTAGCCAGTCCCTCTCTGCCAGGTGACCATGCTGTCCCAGCGCTTAGTGTGACCCCATGGCACACACACACATAACCCCTGGGGTTCAGGTGGGATCCACCTTCTCTGCTGCCCCAAGCTCTGACTCCGGCTGCCTCCTCCCAGCCTCTGCAGGTGCCGGGTCTACTTGTCTAAAGGCGCTTGGCTTTGTGAGGATTGCGAAAGGCACTCCGCCCATCTGCAGGGCCTCTGTGCATGGCCGTGATGTGCTGTAAATTGGAAGAACAGATTAGTCTGTTTACTACACAACTTTTTTGCACCTGGCGTGCACAGGCTTCATTGTCTCTTCAACAGCCCCAGGAGGGAGTTATTATCTCCATTTTACAGGGTAGTCCAGTAACTTGTCCAAAATGAGCAATCATAGCCACAGCTGCATCTATTAAGCACTTACGATGTGCCAAGGTCTTTGGCCCGTGCCAAGGTGTTTGGATGCTTTATCCCATAGAGGCCTCGTCATAGCTGTCCTTCCTTCTTGCTGTCACCTGCTTGCATGCTCTCCCTGGCTGCCTAGTGCCTGACGAATAACTACAGCAGTCCCTCCCCACACCATTCCCACAACCCCACATGGTATGGCAAGGACAGCGCTAATAAACTTGGTCCTCACAACCTCATGAAGTGGGTACCATGATCCCTGTTGTACAGATAGGCAAACTGAGGCCCCAAGTACAGAGCTGACATTGTCCAAGGTCACTCAGAGGGGCTTGTTGGCAGAGCCCTCTTGTTGCTGAAACTCTTTTCTGTCTTCTGTGGGAGAAAGGTCAAGATAGGATCAGTGTGGGGTAGTCACACAGGCCCCCCAATGGCCTCTGCCCCTGGCAGTGTTGCCACTCTGAGCCGGGTCATTGTGTGATCTGGGGCTGTCCCGTGCATGGCAGGATGTGGAGCAGTACCCCTGGCCTCTGCCCGCTGGGTGCCAGCAGCCCCTCCCCCTCAGTCGTGGCAATCAAAAACATCTCCAGGCATTGCGAGATGTCCCCTGGGAGCCATCACCCCGGGCTGAGAACCACTGGTTGAGAGCCAGGCCTTGAGGGATTCCGAGCTGTGCGAGATGTTCTGGGTGGGGGCATGGGGTGAGGAAAGCTGGGAGGCCAGAGTAGTTCCTGGAGGGGGGTTTGGAGCATTGAGACCCCCCAGCCTGGCTGAAGAGCACATACCCCCAGGACGCTGCAGAACAGTGGGAGGTGCACCGCGCAGCACCTCAGCCATCACGTGTTCAAATCTTGGCGTTTCACTGAGCGGCCATGTTCCTAAGCTCTCTGTGCCTCAGACTCCTTACCTGTAAAATGGGGACCACATGAGCGCAGCTGCGCAGGAATGTTTGAGGCTTACGGAAGAGACAAGTTATTGCATGGGAAGTGGCGGCTGCTGTCAAGCAGCTCCCTTGAGGACCTTCACTGCCCCGGTTGGCAGGGCAGGCTCACCCATTCAAATGTCTCCTTCTCTACAGCAGCTTGGTGGCAGAGGGAAGGTGGGCTTTTTGCCCCCCATGCTGTGCTGCAGCTCACCCATCCTGGTGGCAGGTTCAGGGAGCCTGGTACCCCTCCGCCTCCTGCATGCCCGAACGTCTGGGCGAGCGCGTGTAGAGATGAAGCCACGTCTCACCCCCTTTGTCTCCCTCCCCTCTCCCAAGCAGCGTCTCGGAAGCTGGAAACACTGGCCCCAATGGACCTGTCTGGATGGACGTCAAAGAATACGGCTCCCATGCGGAAACTCTGATCTGCTGTCCACCTAGGCAAAACACCTCTCATGAGAATCAGATTCTGTCCAACTGTATGAATTCAGTGACTAAAGCCATTTGCAGATGGCCATTGTCAGGAAGAGCCCTTTAGACAAAGAAGGACAGAAAATGACCATTTTTTGGCCCAGTGCCCACGAGTCATTCCCTTTGCAATATCTCACTTAATTGTTTCAAGTGACCGTTAAGCCTGGGGTCCGTGGTGGAGCCTGTGTGTCTGGCTCTAGACTGCCTGGTCTTTATCCTATGCCAGGCTGAGGTGCTCATTGTCATTCTCTACCCCACCCAAAGATGACCAAAAAATGATGCTAATCATCTCCTCTGGCTAAGATTTAAGTTTCCGAACTGTGCATCCTCATCAACTGGAGAGCTGGTTAAATGCAGATTCCCAGGCCCCGGCCCCAGTGTGAGGCAGTAGGTCTGGAGTCCAGGAATTGGCATCTTAATTGTCATCCCAGAGGCTCATGACGTTAGTGACCCATGTGGGCCACACGTTGAGAAACTCTGAGCCATTTACTGATCACGTTTAAATTGTATACATGAGTACATGTGCTTGCTCTGTGTGTGTGTGTGTGTGAGAGAGAGAGAAAGAGAGAGAGTTTTCTCTGGGCATAATGAAATGTCAGGCAATTTTAGATATTTTTCTCTATGCTTTTCTGTATTTTAATTTTTTACAATGAGCTTATAATTTTTTATGAGCAGATAAAGCCATCAAGACTTTCTCCTGGGCAACAAAGAGCAGAAATATTATCAATATGTAGAAAGTAGATTTGGGGCAAATGTGGACATAGAGACAAAAAGCCACAACTGTAAATAAACATTTTAACTCCTAATGCGTGCATCCCTTTCTCTGTGACTCTGAACTCCTGAGCCAGCCACGGACAGCCTGGAGAAGAGAGGAATGTCCCACCTCCCATTTTCAAGTGATCTGTTCTTGGCAAAGCAGAGCTAAAGACACACCTAGGAATTTGGGCTGGTGCGGCTGAGCCAGGGCCAGGCCTCCCTCCCTTCTGTCTCGGCCCCTGGAGTCCAGGCCTGGCCAGTTTCTGCTCCTCCACCCGGCGCGGCACTTGGGCATCCTGGCCAGCCAGGCAGAGCCAGGGATGGCGATTTTACAGCACTTTTATGACTCTATTCTTGCCCATTAAACCCACACCGGGCCCCACAAACACTCTGTGAGAAGGCCAGGCCCTTCCAGAGAAATGGTTTCCTACACCTTTACAATGTGATAGGAAAAAAGGGGCCGTTGGATTTATGGAAACTGTATAAAGTTTATGGAGTCTTGGCAGGCCAGAAGTAGCAAGAGTCTGCAGGATGGGGGGTGGGCGTCTCAAAGCGGAGAAGGCCATGAAAGAGCCGCAGACCTTCATGTCGAGACACCAGTCAAAACGCCGGTGACCAGAGCAATGCTGGGGGACCCTGGGGACGGAGGAAACTGGCCTTGCTTGCGGCAGCAGCTGTGGGGGTGCTTTCTGGGCTGATAGCATTTAATCTCCGTAGCATTCCTGTGAGGGAGGCATGGCCAACCTCATTCTGTGGAGGGGAGACCAAGGCAAAGGTGTTTTGAAAATTGCAAGTGTGCCCAAGGTCGCCCAGCCAGTGGTGCGTGGCGCTGAAGTGGATGTTCTGGGGCGGGCTTGAGTTCTCGCAGTCTCTCCTGTGTATTGAGCAATGCGTCCCAGTTTTAGGTCCAGATAACATGGTGTCCACACTCTGCTTCAGTTTGGGACTTGTCTGCTATTTGTGGTTTTCTCAGGGTCCCCTGGGATCCTTCTGTCAGCCCCATCCGCCTCTGTGGGTCAGCTTTGCTGTTGAAGCTGATTTGTGCTCAGGCCAGCCTGCTGGCCTTGGCTAGAGCAGAAGTGAAACCACCCAGAGGGGTTGGCTCTGAATCAGGACAGGGTTAGAACAGAGTCTTTGCCTGTGGCCACCCCCCGCCTTGTTCCAATTCTGCCAGCAGAGCCTCTTAGGGCCCTGCAGGAGTACCTCACGGGGTCTGAAGTCACCTTTTCCAGTTCCTGTCAGCCTTCAGCATTCTAATCCATTTCTCCTTGCATATACACCTTGTGGCAGCCATGTTTTCTCTCTTTTACTTATTTGGCTGTGAATTCTTGGAGTGCAGATTCCATGAATGCTTAATTCTTCATCTCTGGTTTTGCCCAGAGAGCCTATCATAATTTCCAGAATATGGTAATTACTGCATAAATATCTGCTGGGAGGATGAACAGATGATTGGATGGATGGATGGATGGATGGACAGATGGATGAATGGATGGATAAATGGATGGTTGGATAGATGGATGGCTGGATGGATGGATGGGTAGGTGGATGGATGGATGGGTGGATGGATGGATGGATGGATAGATGAGTTATGTGTAGACTGTCAGATACCCACCTCCTCATTTACACCCTTGAGTGTAGTTAAACTAGCAGCCTAACCCAGGTTCTCTGAGGCTTTTGCTAAATGCACTTCTGTTTCAGGGGATATACTTTGCTCTCTCTGAAGCCATATGGAGAAACCAGCCTGAGTGTTTGAATGTGTGTGTAAATACTTTACGGTCCCCATAAACTTGTTTAAAGACAGGTGGGGGTAAAAGCATAAACCGGGACAGCCTTGTGGGAGGGCAATTTGGAAGTAGCTATTAAAATTTTTAATGTGCCTACCACTAAGATCCAGCAGTTCCACTTTTAGTTGTCACGGGTAAGAAATATATTCATATGTTTGTGCACAAAGAACCATGCACCAGGATGCTCATACAATGCTTGTTTCTGCATTGCTCGAAACAGTGAAAAATGGGCAGCAGTCTTGATGTCCGTCCACAGGGGGAACACCCACACTATGGAAAACACTGTAGCCATCAGAGAGAATAAAGTGGATCCATATTGCAAAGTGGAAGGATCTCCGATAGAGCTTGGGACAGACACTCTCTGAGCTTCCGGGAGTCTCCAAGACTCTGCTACTCACTGGTCTCAGCACATGTCTCCTCCCAACCTCATTTCTATTAACTTCTTTTCCTTCTCCCTTCCCTCTCACCCGTGAAACACAGTTTACTGGAATTCGTTCTTTAATTCTTATGCCTATTAGCCAGTGACCCTCCCTTACAGAAAAGGAGGAAACTGAGAGAAAAGCAGTGATCTACTGGTTCTTCAGTTAAAAAATATTGTAAGGCATAATATTGAAACGTGATTTATGGGTGCCACATTCTACCAAATAATGAGGCCAAGAGGAAAAAAGTCCCGTTGTTACAGAAAACCATAGGCTTTGCTCTCCTGCAGGAGATCAATTGGCTCTCATTTTCTTATTGCTAAAGAAATTTGGAATAGTTTTAGGCGTATGTGATATGGTCTTTCAATATGTTGAAATCCAGTAGCTGAGGAGCCGTCTGGCTCAGATATTGAAGGAAGTTTCCTGGAGGCGTGGCAGCTCACAGCCGAGGAGGCTGCAGCCTCAGGCCACCACGCACCCTCACCCAGACACTGGCACTGGGGCCCATCTCAGAAACACCCTCCGGGTGCTCGAGGGCCCAAGACAGCTAAGGCCACAGAACTCAGGAGAGAGCAGAAAAAGCACAGAATGGAGTTCCACCTGGGCTGTTTTATTAACTATTTGCCCCTCTGTTTCTTCATCTGTAAAACAGAAATGATAACCTTACTATTAATTGTGTGACCTTGGACAAGTTACAACATCTCCCTGGGTGCGATTGTCCCATCTGAAGGTCATAATAGCACCTGCCACAGAGGATGGTAGTAAGGATTAAATTAGTTAATCCATGTAAATTACCTAGGTAAGTGCCTGCCACATAGCAAGTGCTTGGTACTTTTTTAAAAAAATCACTGTTATGACTATTGCAGACACCTTTGCCATGATTGGAATAGCTGGAATCCAAACTCAAGCCTTCCATTTCCAGGGTTCTGGCTGGTGTGGGGCTGACAGACCTGGATGGGGATTCCCAGCTCTGCCTCTCTTGAGCTGAGCAAGTCACTGGAACCTCTCTGAGCTGCATTCTGTTCAGCTGTAAAATAATAGTTTGTACTTTGCAAGGGTGTTGTAAGGCAGTGGTCTCCAGCCTTTTTGGCACCAGGGACCAGTTTTGTGGAAGAAAATTTTTCCATGGACAGGGTGCTGAGGGGGATGTTTTCAAGCTCCTATGAGGATTTAATACGGCCGGGCGCGGTGGCTCACGCCTGTGATCACAGTACTTTGGGAGGCTGAGGTGGGCGGATCCCGAGGTCAGGAGATCGAGACCATCCTGGCTAACATGGTGAAACTCTGTCTTTACTAAAAATACAACAAAAATTAGCCAGGCATGGTGGTGTGCGCCTGTAGTCCCAGCTACTCTGGAGGCTGAGGCAGGAGAATGGCATGAACCCGGGAGGCGGAGCTTGTAGTGAGCCGAGATTGCGTCACTACACTCCAGCCTGGGCGACAGAGCTAGACTCCGTCCCCCCCCCAAAAAAAAAAAAAAAAAAAAGAGGATTTAATGCCTCTGCTGATCTGACAGGAGGTGGAGCCCAGGCCGTGATGCTCACTCCCCGCTGCTTACCACCTGCTGTGCAGGCCAGTTCCTAACAGGCGCGGACCAGTACTGGTCCATGGCCTGGGGGTTGGGGACCCCTGTTGTAAGGTTTCAAGATGAATGGAAACAAAGTGTCCGGGACGCAGTGAGTGCTTGGCGGATGGCAGTCGCCCTTGGCAGTGAAAGATCTTTGCTAAGAAGCCTCTTTGGGTAATGCTCTCCCCTGGGAGAAGGGGTCCATTCCTGGTTTATGTCCTTCGGTTCACATTGGCTCAGCAGCAAGCGCCTGCAGAACTCTTTATTCCTGGAGGGTGCAAAGTCTGCCCTGGCTCTAGAAATAATAGCTACAAAGAAAAACCACTGGCAGCCCCTGTGCCAGGGACTGTGTGGAGTTGGCTCTGCAGGAGCCTGGGTATCCTTAGAGCAGCTTGGAGAGTGAGCTCCTCATCCTCCATGTGCAGATCAGACATGCGGGTGGGGCTCTGGCCCGGGCACACAAAGCTGGGAGATGGCAGGGCTCAGAGTCTGATCTTGGGCTGTCCAATCCCTTTCACCACACTGTGGCATATTCCAGAGCCCCTATCCAATTCCTAATTATCGGCTCCACTCCACCCCGACCCTGACTGCCCTCTCCCATCTCCTCATGCCCATCACTGCCACTAGGTGACTATGCAGTCCCATTACAGCCTCTTGTGGGGTTGATCTGTAGTTTTTTCTCCAGTGCTTCTTAGCCTGAACTGTCAGATGTCTAAATGTTTGAATTGGGTTGTAGAGAACATTTTGTTCCATGTGTCTGAATCTGTGGGTTTACATAGATGCTCAGGGGTTGGGCTGGGGAGCATGGGTTCTGGGTGCCAGGTAAGGCGTTGCCAACCCCTTCCAGAAAGGCCTCTGTTCTTACATGGGACACCCTGGGGTTCTGTCTGCCCTCCACCTAGAATCTCCCCTTGGGAAGGGGAAGGTGTGATTTTGCACGTACTTCTTATTCTCCCAGCTGATGGTATGTCTTTGTTTTCAGTTGAGAGGGAAAATGTGCAGAAGAGGACCTTTACACGATGGATAAATCTACATCTAGAAAAGGTAATGGCGCACTTGGGTGTTTGCTAAGTGATAGATTCATCTGTAACTGAATTTACAGTTCCAGAGAGTGGAGGGGGAGCTGGTGACCTGTGCTCTTTCTGTTGTTCATTCATTTAAACATTTATAAGTGCCTCCCCCTGCCGGTTACCAAGCTCAGGGTTGGGAAGAGATGACTGAGACACGGCTCTGCCCTCCTGGGGTCATCATTCTTATCAGGGGAAGGAAAGAGAGGGTCTGTCTTTAAGTAGGAATCTGAGCAGATGGTGGAAGACATTCATTATTGAACACACCAACACCTGAAACTCAGGTGGCTTTGGGCCTGAAACTCAGGTGCGCATCTTGATTGCCAGACCCGCGATCTGTGAAGAGCCAAGAGCCATTTGTAGGTATTGGGCAAAGCTAGATTTCCTTCTAAAGTCACATAATGTTGCTATTTAATAATAATAATAGTAATAATATTATTACCTGCCCCTTCACTCTGCATCAGGCATCCTGCATAGTGCCACACACACATGCCATGTCTCCTGTCGTCCTCACGACGACTTGAATTACCCCCTCCTATCAGAAGGAGGAAACAGAGGCACGGAGACATAATGTGGCTTTCCTGAACTTTCCATGGCTTCTCCTCTGTATTCAACTTAGTGGCCCTTCTATTCCTGTTTCTTTCTTTTCTTGCATTCTTTGGCCCAGCTGTTTTGAGTTGCATTTTGTTTGCAAGCATCTCATGCACACACCATAAAACAAAAGCAGCTGAATCAGCTCCCCACTTGAAAGAGACTAAAGGAAGAGCCACAGAGGAGAGGCAGTGATGGGAAGGGATGAACAGCTCTGGGTGAGAAGGGGGATGGGAGGAGGCAGAAATCTCAGCCCTCCTGGTGCATGAGGTTGGATGGACCTCAAGACTGTGGGCCTGGGGCTGGGAGAGGAGAGATTATTTTTCTCTTTTTTAGAAAGTTGATTTTTTATCTACTCACTTCACCTCTTTCTCCTTAAGCACCACTATCTGGTTCTCCATCTATATCCAGCAAGTAGTCTCAATTCTGTTTGAAGCTAGTAGCACCCCACTTTCATGTTTGTAGGTAATCTTCTCTCTTCTCCTCTTAAAAGGTTCAAGAGAGGCCGGGCACAGTGGCTTATGCCTGTAACCCCAGTGCTTTGGGAGGCTGAGGCAGGTAGATCACTTGAGGTCAGGAGTTTGAGACCAGCCTGGCCAGCATGGTGAAACCTTGTCTCTACTAAAAATACAAAAATTAGCTGGGCGTGGTGGCTCATGCCCGTAGTCCCAGCTACTGGGGAGGCTGAGACTGGAGAATCGCTTGAACCCAGGAGGTGGAGTTTGCAGTGAGCTGAGATCGCACCACTGCACTCCAGCCTGGGCGGCAGAGCGAGACCCTGTCTCAAAAAACAAAACAAAAGGTTCAAGAGTAACTATTGACTGCCTTTATGGTTAACACAAAAGAAAGGTTCTTAGAAGAAATCACTGAAATGATTAGAAAGCAGAGAAAATAAATGTGGCTTTTAGGAAGTGGAGCTCTTGACCGCAATTCTAATTCACATAGTTTATCTTTAGGTCTAGGATATTGCCCGAGCAGGCATTCGGCCACCCACACCTCCACTCCTGACGTGTAGAACATGTGACGCAGTGCCACCACTTCACCCAGGAGCATCCTGAACTCCACGGGTGAAAGATTGTATCGCAGATGAAGCTTATAAATCATCAACCAGTTGTTTTGATTATTGGCACATTTTCGGCAATGCTCCTAAAGTGAAGTGTTATTTTGGGGAAAAAAGCAAAAGGAAAACTTGTCCCCAAACCTGAGATCACTGAACTCTTAAATTAATGCCTGATGTGTGTCAGGGTAGCTGGAAATTCCTGCTGGGGGACACACTAGGGCCATGGAGTATTTCTTTCTTTTTTAAAAAATTAAATAAATACAGAAAAGTACAGAGGGTCACGTGGTGAATATACCCGCACCCACTCACCACCCCAAATGAACCTCTGTTCGCATTTATCATATCAAGGATTTTCTCCCTGGCCAAATTCCTGCCCCTTTCTCAGGGCAGGTGGGTAGCGCCCACTCTGAAAATAAATCAGATAGCACCTGAAACTGATGTCTAATAAACAGGGCAAAATTAACAGCCATGTTTCCAACCTTGAGACTTTCAAGAACAACCTTGCATGTAAAGGAAACCCAGGAACTCCTTGGTGAATTGGGCTTAACTGCAATTTGAAGGCTGTCAGAAATATTTACTGAGTCTCTGGCTTCTGGAAAAATTCCTTAATTTACCGAAGGAGTTAGATCATGAAGAAAGCCCTGGGGGTGCTGTTTATTCGGCCATACCAATCTCATGAAGCCCACGGAGCGTTTGGGGCCCAAGGAGTGTTTTCCCTGGCGCAGGTTCAATTTCTCCCCCTGCCATCTCGCAGGATGGACTCCGGCCAAGGCCCCGGCCAAGGCCCTGTTTGCTGCTGCTGCTGAGGCTCTTATAGGAACTGTCAATGGAAATTATTCTTCAGGTTTAACTCAGAAGTAAGGCTTGGCCACAGCCGGGGCTGGTAACTGGAAATTGTGTTAGTCCATTTATCAGTGGGTATTCTGTTCGGGTCTCGCGTTTTCTGCCTCACATTAACAGGAATAACATTTCCGTAAGAGCCTCAGTAACCTGATCCCGTCATGCTCAGGGTGGAATGTGCCCAAGGAGCTGCGGCAGTTTGCAAAGAAAATAATTTGCCTTTTGGTTCAAAGTCGCTGTTGCCCTTGAAGCGAAGCCCTTTTCTGTGCACCTGCGGGTGGAATTGCCCTGTATTTTGACTAACTGGGGGTAAAGGGACTCGTATAAAGGGTAAGGAAATGCCACCTTCCTCCATAAAAAATGAAACACAGGCCCTCCACGGCTGCCACGGGAAGGAGGCTTTCCCACAGGGAAAGGGTGGCTGGGCCACAGTTCCACTGTTTCCTGCCCCTGGGTCTCTGGCTGGTTATGGCTGCCACCCTCCCGTTGGCCTCAGGAGCTCCATGCCCCATTAATCCTGTCTCCCATGTGAATGCCCAGCCTTCCCCTGTACCCAGGAGCAGAGACTTCACCCAGACCAGCTGCTCTAACCTTGCCAAAGCCCCCAGTACAAAAAGGTAAACAGGAAATTCATGCCGGGGTGGAAGCTTATTAAGAATCGGGTTTCAGCCGGTCATGGTGGCTCATGCCTGTAATCCCAGCCCTTTGGGAGGCCAAGGCAGGAGGATATCGCATGAGCCCAGGAATTTGAGACCAGCCTGGGCAACACAGAGAGACTCCATCTCTACAAAAAGTTTAAAAAATTAACCAGACGTGATGGCACGTGCCTGTAGTTCCAACTATTTAAGAGGCTGGGATGGGAGGATCACTCGAGCTCAGGGTTTGAGACTGCAGTGAACCGTGGTCATGCCACTGCACTCCAGCCTGGGCCACAGAGCAAGAGCTCATCTCAAAAAAAAAAGAAGAAGAAGAAAAATGCAAGTTTCTGGACCCTGCTCCCAGAGATTCTGTTGCGATTAAAAGGAGTTATTATCAAGCTTGTTTAGACAGTAGAAACCTTTCTTCAAGCAAAGCATTACCTAGAACCGTAAATGTAGTCATCCCTCCTTCTCTGTGGGTTCCACATCTGTGGCTTCAACCAACAGCAGATAAAAAATATTCAGAAAAAAAAACTGCATCTGTACTAAACAAGTACAGAGTTGCTTCTTGTCATTACTCCCTGAACGATAGAGTATAACAACGATTTACTTTGCATTTACACTGAATTAGGTATTATAAGTAATCTAGAGGTGATTTTAAGTATATGGGAGGATGTGCATAGATTATATACAAATACTGTGCCATTATATATCAGGGACTTGAGCATCTGCAGATGTTGGTACCTGAGGGAAGTCCTGGAACCGATCCCATATAAATACTGAGGGGTGACTGTACAGGCCAGTAAGAGCTGAGCCTCTCTGATTAAAGCGGGTGCAGTGGGATCAGCTGCCTCCACCATCCCCCTCTCCCCTATAGGGTGTCCTAAAGCTGCTCTGCTGAAGCCTAAGGTTCCGGGGAACAGAGTTTGCAAATCCTCACACCGGAGCATCTAACCCACAAGTTCCAGCCAGTTCTTCAGACTCCCGGCCACGTCCAGCCAAGCTCCTAGCAGATACCGTGTGGAACCAAACAGTGTCAGTTCACTTGGACAGCAGACCCCTCCCAGGTCTAGGCCCAGAGAGGGAAGCCCAGGGGACTTCTGGCTCTTTTCCTTCCCAGGCCCCACTCCACATTCCAGATCCTATTTAGGGAATTGCATTTCCCCTCAGGGAGAAGGAAGTAGTCTATGGGAACTGAGGCTGAGGCTTCTGTTACTGACCCAGGGAACCCAGAAAGCGAGTGAGTGGGGCAGAGAGAAGGTGTTTCAAGAGCCGTTCACTACAAAGGGGCCGCCAGCTGAGGACATCTCCCTTCCACTGATGGCCACAAGGCATACACCCTCTGAATGAAATGTCTTCCTGAGGAGGGCATCCCAAGGCTCTGCAGGCAGGATGCCACTTAGCAGTCAGCAGGTGGGAATGGGCCGGGCAGGTGGGGGCTGTGCCAGGCTCCCTACCTGCATGATCTCATTGCGTTCCAGCCCAGTCCTCTGACCAGGGTCAGATTCCTCACCTGACATTGCAGACAAGTACACTATCTTTGTGCAAGTGTGCAAGGTCAGGTTAGGCCCAGGGAGGTTAAAGAACATTCCCAAGGCCAAGTTGCTATCAAGGTAGAGCCTGGCTTTGAACTCAGGTGTGTCTAACGGCCTTGCTTCTCATTGGCTCATGTGAGAGGTGCGATGTTGATTTATCTCAGGAAGCTGGATTTTGTGGAGGAATAGAGGAGTAGCATGCAGCTTTTTTTTTTTTTTTTTTGGTACAACTTTAATGAGTTAGATTTGTAATAATGAGCTTGTATTGCTTTTGTACCTAAACATATGAATACACATACACATATACATGGACATGTAAATCGACCTCTGAACCTTTGAGTTCCTAGTAAGCCTACACATGTGGGTTGAGGAAAGCCTTCTTCCCTTCACCCAACCATTGAGCCATTCAGCAGGCCAGCTGTGTCCTGCCAGCCACCTGCTCTCCTAGCCAAGTCTCACACACCAGCCCCCTCTCCTGGCTTCCTCTGCTAAGGGTCCCACCACCTCCAGACTTGGTCTAAATATTGGTGAAGCAATGACGGGCACCTCAGGAGGGCACACTTGAAGACTAAAGCAGTCTTGGAGATGGGGGAGCCCTACTGACGCCGTATTGAATCCTGGAGAGTAACTGGCCCAGGGTCTTGTCATTGCTGTGTGGATCTAGGGTGCACTTGCGTTCAGCCCTTGTGGCCGGATACAGGAAACAGGACAATACCGAACAGCTAGCTTGACCAAATGCTGCGACTATCACTCATCCTCTTTGAGCCTCAGTTTCCCCAATCTAAAGTGAAGGGTGGCCGGGCGCAGTGGCTCATGCCTGTAATCCCAGCACTTTGGGAGGCCGAGGCGGGCGGATCACCTGAGGTCAGGAGTTCAAGACCAGCCTGGCCAACATGGTGAAACCCCATCTCTACTAAAACCACAAAAATTAGCCGGTCATGCTGGCAGGTGCCTGTAATCCCAGCTCCTCGGGAGGCAGAGGCAGGAGAATCACTTGAACCCGGGAGGTGGAGGTTGCAGTGAGCCAAAATTGTGCCACTGCACTCCTAAGCCTGGGCGACAGAGCGTGACTCTTGTCTCAAAATAAATAAATAAATAAATGAATAAATAAAATGAAGGGCTTGCACTAGGTAATTTCACATTAAGCCCTGATAGAATTGTTTTATTCTACAGAAGGATGTAGTCAAGATATGCCATTTCTTTCTGCCCTTAAGCATGTGGATGTGATCTAAACGTGGGGTCTGAGATCTTCGGTTTGAAGGGCCCCCAAGGGCCACTTGTCAATCAGCCCCCTGTTGGTGAATCTTCTCTGCAGCCTTCCTGCCAAGTTGTGGCTCTGCACCGCTGCCTGGGTATCACCTCCAGGGGGATGGGCCTGCTACCTCCTTGGATGGGCTTTTCTACCTGTAAACAGAGCTCGATGTTTGGAAGATTTCTCTTGAGCAGAAAGCTGCATCTCTGACATAGCTTTGTGGATCACACAGGTTGCTAATTGGCTACTTTCTTCCCTTCTCTTTCAAAGTGCAACCCACCTCTAGAAGTTAAAGATTTATTCGTCGATATACAAGATGGAAAAATCCTAATGGCTTTGTTAGAAGTCCTGTCTGGGCGGAATCTGGTACGTATGTTACAGAAGGGTCAGAAAGAAAGAAAATGCAAAGGAAAACGCTGCTGAGGTTTTCTTTTCAACACAAATACCTGGACATATCCTATAATAAGAAACTCTGAAGCGGTGACTTTTTTTATTAGTGCCTACAAGCCATATAGTCATGTGGAATGAACTAGTACTTTTTTTTTTAAGCCAATGTATTTTAGAAAATAAATGAATAAATGCCCAGTGTTTTCTTTGAGTCTGTTAAGGCTTAAGATTAGAACTAAACAGTTAAAATTTAGCCAGCCAGCCATTATATAAACTAGAATCATCGCTGAGAATTGGAAAAATTGGAAGAGAAAGGCCTTTTATCAACCACCCTAAGGCTAAACACCCTAGAACTGCTGGCTTCTAGAACATTCTTTTAAGTATGACTGAAGTTGAGCCAGCTGGTCTTGACGTTCGTTCCACTTTGGACATTAGCCAGACTTCTCCGTGTTGCATCCCTCTGCTGTGTGCAGATTGGCCCTTGTTCTCTTCACAGACAGCAGAGTTTCTCAGCCTTGGCACTGTTGACATTTGGGTCACATAGTTTCTTGCTATGGGAAGATGTCCTGTGCATTGCAGGACATTTAGTATCTAACTGCTAAACAACAGTATCACCTCCAGGTGTGACAGCTAACAATCTCCCAGACATGATGAAATGTTCCATGAGGGGGCAAACTGATCCAGCCCAGAATGGTAGAAGTGTCAAGATTGAGAAAGCCTGTTCCAGAGTCCACTGTTTGATTTGGCCTTGGCAACCCATTGTGCCTAACTAACACAGAGGTGCAGCAATGGGGTCATGACTCTACCAAACCATAGCTCAGCCAGCACAGAGCGTCCTGGGTCTGTCCTTAACTGTAGGTCTAAAGTCAAGAGTCCCTGCTTCTCTTCTCAGATATAATGTAGCTGGTATCTTATCAGACCTCTTAATCCTCCCACCTTTGCTTTCCCAATGGCAAAACACAAGACACCTATTAGCGGCACCCGCAGAGGGCTACGCAGTATTCAGTGATGAACTCTCAACAGTATTTGATTTCTTAGAGGCCTCGCCATGAGCACGGTCCCCAAAAGACTTCCTGAAAACGTACCTTCTAGTCCCTTGTTTATGCTCCCAGCACACAGGCTCCCCACTTTATTGCCAGAGCCCTGGTCACCAGCTGCTGTGTCCTTGGTGGGCCTCCACGGGGAGTCTTTGATTCTGGAGCCCAGCCAAGAACAGGCCTCCACTTCCCCATGAGCGTGGCCTGGCACTTCACACCTGGTGGAGCTGACCCACTGGTTTGCCTTGTAATGCCATCTTCCCCCAACCTGGAGGAGCGTCAGTGCGCTTCAGTTCAGGGTAAGCTGGCTGTGATGGTATTCCTGGTATGTAGAGCTAACCTTGTCAGAGTTTTAGCTTCTGCAGACGTCTCTTTCTTCTCTCTCTTTCTCTCTCTTTCTCTCTTTCGACCTGGGATAACTGTCCACAAAACTCTTGGCTAGAAAACAGAAACATCTGCCGCCACTGGGGAGGACCTCGGCTGGATGATTTAGCAGCTGAGCCGTGATGCTGACAGCTAGTGCTCCCTGTCCTAACAAAAGCAGCTGCTTAGCGAAGGGAACACGTAACGGAGGGTCTCAGGAGAAGGGAGGAATCTAACAAGCCAGGAGCTGGGTCCCAGAGAAAAAAATGGACAAATTTGTCCCTTGCTGACCCACTTCAGTTCCCCCCAACTCACCAACTTCAGCGAGTTAAATCCCAAGTACTGTAAATAAGGCCGACCTTTGAGAGCCCTCTGATGTCACATTTGTATGTCCTGAGAGGCACCTGTGTGGGTTTGGATGCATTCCAGGTGGGTTTTAGCTGTGAGCCCCTAACTTTTTCTTGAAATTCATGTGAAAAAAGTAAAGCACACCCAGCAGCACCGCTGGGTGTTGTGAAGTGCCTGCGTGGGTTTAATGTGCTTGTTTTGTTCTGTTCTGTTTTATAGCTGCACGAATACAAATCCTCGTCGCATCGTATTTTTCGGTTGAACAACATAGCGAAAGCACTTAAGTTTTTGGAAGATAGCAATGTAAGTGTTTGAAGCACATCCTGCTAACACAAGCTTGTCCTGTTAGGAAAAGGACGTCATTTGAAGTTCAGTGCTGGTCGCAAGAGAAGCGTGAGACAGGGACTGAGCTAAAATGGTCAAATTAAACTAAGCTTAAATTTCACAGAAATCACTCAGATGACCCCTCCGTTGGGAACATAGTCCCTGACTCCGTGCCCACCCACTTTGCAGCCATCAGGATTAAAACTCTGATGTACGTTCAGTCGTAGAAAGGCAGAGCAGCTAACTGGCTCTCAGATATTTAGAATTCAGTTCACGTTTTCTCCTTCATTCCCTTGAATAAGAGTATGGCGAGCATGTTCGAGTGTAAAACTTTCTCTTGGAACTTAGAATATGGGAGAAGAAGGGGAAGAGGGGGGCTAAATGAGCCGGGGAAAAAAGTTATAAAATTCTCCCTTTCTTGATGTAACTTTCTAGACTCCGATGATCTTTTTCTGTGCCTGGAACCCTGCTCCACATTCTTCACATAGGGGAGGGGGTGGCTCAGCAGGGAGGACGTGTCATCACGCCTCTCATTAGGTTTCACCAATCAATCCGGGTGAAAACAAAACCCAGCTTGCCCGACACATTGGCACATACAGTGAGATTTTATCATAAAGTAGGATTCATCTGGGGTTCTTCATAGTAACAGAAGCTGAACTCAGCTGATTTAAGCAGTAAAGGAATTTGTTGAAATATACCGAGTGGCCACAGAATGACTTGAAAGACCAGCGAATCAGGGACAGAACCCATGCCAGGCACCAGGACTACCGCAGAGCCCCCTGAAGAGACGGCAGGACATGCCCTCACCGCCCTGCCCCTGCAACCTCTGGGCAGCCCCACCACAGCCTGCAGAAGGAGCTCTCTCTGCTTTGTGGTCGTCTCAGCATCACAGGTCCAGATTCAAAGGCCCGGACAGGATGTGTGGCTGCACAGCCTGGGCCTCAGCCCACATTCCAGGGGCAAAGGAGGATGGGAAAGCACTTTCGCTGTCTGAACAGGGGTAGGCTCTGCTTCCCAATAGTCCCCTCCCAGTAGTTCTAGGAGAAAGTCCTAGGCACAGAGGGGAGGTTCAGATGGTGGCGGCCAGCAAGCGCATTACAGTTCATGGCAGCACAATTCACAACAGCCAAAAGGTGGGAACAACCCGCCTGTCCACCCACGGACAAATGGATTCTCAAAATGTGACTTAGATGGCTGGGCGCGGTGGCTCACGCCTGTAATCCCAGCACTTTGGGAGGCCGAGGCGGGTGGATCACCTGAGGTCAGGAGTTCAAGACTAGCCTGGCCAACATGATGAAACCCCATCTCTACTAAAAATACAAAAATTAGCTGGGCACGGTGGTGGGGGGCTATAATCCTAGCTACGAGGGAGGCTGAGGCAGGAGAATTGCTTGAGCCCTGGAGGCGGACGTTTCAGTGAGCTAAGATCTCGCCACTGCACTCCAGCCTGAGCAACAGAGCGAGACTTTGTCTCAAAAAAAAAAAAAAAAAAAAAAGTGACCTATCCATACAGTGGAATATTATTCAGCCTTAAAAAAAAATGAAGCACTGATAATGGATGAACCTTGACAACATGCTAAGTGAAAGAAGCCAGACGCAAAGGACCACTTATTATATGATTCTATTCATATGAAATGTCCTGGACAGGGAAGTTTTTGGAAATGGAAAGTAGACTAGTTGTTGTTTTGGGCTGTGGGAAGACAGGGGGATGAGGGATGGTAGCTCGAGGGTACAGTGTTTCTTTTAGAGAGGATGAAAATGTTCTAAAATTGATTGTAGTGATTCTTGCATACATCTTTCAATACACTACAAAACATCGAATTTTATACTTTGAGTGCGTGAATAGGATGGGATGTGAGTTATAGCTCATTAAAGCTTTTTATAAAGAAAGCCTATCCCCTGTTCATTAAAAGCCTCCCTTTCTGTTGAGTCAATGACACTGCTGGCCTCTGGCCAAACGTGGGCCAGCACAGGTCCTGGAGTACGGAGGACTGTTTCCAGTTCTGGCTTCCCCACTCCCAGGAACTGTAGGCAAATGGCATCTTCCCTGAGCCTCCGTTTCTACATCTGTGAAATGGAGGAGAGAAAAACAAAACCTACCTGGGAGAGTTTTTGGGGCTAAATGACTTGTCCAGGTACAGGTTAGCCATGCACCAGCCAGACCGAAAGCTGCGTGGGCTCCAGCTCTCACTGCGTCACCCCCCTTGATTGATTACGTCTGATGCCCACCTGCTCCCTGGAGCAGGCATTGCGTGTGGCTGTTCTTAGCAGTGTCTACTCCTGAATTGCAAAGGGCATGGTTTTTGTGATAATGTGGGGCCTTCAAACAGCCTCCTCAGATTCGTGCTGCTCTTCCTTCCACCGTATTGACCTCTAAATACTCTCCTGCTCTGTCAGCTGCCCACGTTTATGAGTCTGCTGTAATGCAGGCAAAACCCTCCTGCTGCATTTATCAGAATTACCTAGTAGGTCCTAGGTTTGCTTCCAGCAGCCATTTGGGTCACATTTACCAAGTGTCTTTTGTGGGCCTGAGAGACTTCTCAGCATTGGAGACAGACAGCTACATTAGAGACTCATCTGTGCCTTCAAGATGCTTAGGATCAGCTGGAAGAGACCTCACATGGACAGCGTGCTGTATGTCACCCCAGGGGCATGAAGATGGGGGATGATCCTGCAGAGGCAAAAACAAACAGCTGAGTCGGGGAAGGACTAGCCTAGGAACAGGTGTGGCAATGAGGGAGTGCAGTGCAGAGGCTTGGGAAGGCCTGGCCTTCTGTCATCCATCTGTGTAGTATTTTCCAAACTGCCTGCAGTAGCTGCCTTAAAGTCAAGGAACATTAAAGCCTCCATCCCCTCTATTTTTTCAAACAACTGTAAATATTCCAAATGCGAGCATACTATGTCAGCTTGGTGCCCCACTGGGCCCCATTTACCAGGCAGGTAGGACAAGTGAATGGCCCGGTGGGAAGGCAAGCCCAGGGGAGTGAGCCAGGTGGAAACGAGCGTTTCAGATGCAGTCTCTGTCCCATTCCCAGAATCCACAAAATACTCAGTGGGCCCTCGCTGGTCACTTCTTGTCCCATTATTTCAGCCCACTGTCCCCAACAGGCTATAACAGCTCTGCTGAGCTAAAGCGGTGCCCAGAACTGGGTGGTGGATGCCAGGCAGCAACCAGGTCCTCTTTGCTCAGGGATTCAGATGCCGTTAGGTGCTGTGGCTGGCCCCTGTCCTCTCCTCTCTCCCCTGCAACCACACGTCACAGAGCACAGTGTTTATGCCTGTGTCAGAGATGGGCTGCCCCACAGGACCAGCTCTATGACTTGCAAGTTATTCAACTTCTCTGAGCCTGAACTTCCTCATCTCTAAAATGGGTATATTGTAAACACTAAAGGAACTGACCAGTGAAAAGCACTCTCCACTCTCGGGATGGCCATCATCACTCACCAGGCCCCTGAGTTATCACCCTACATGTGATAACTAGGTGTGATACCACCTTCTCCCAGCTGCAGAGGGAGAGGGAATATTTCCACAAACCAATTGGTCCACTTGTTTTCAATCTGGCAAAACTAGCTGAGTTAGGAGGAACAAGAGGAGGAAAGCATTGTCCCTGAAGCTCTGAACTGAAGTCTGGCTTCAGTTAACTTTTTTATTCACCACCAAAAACAAAATGGTAGCTGGGCACACAAGCCACAGTTTTTGGAAATATCTGCTCCTTGGGGCCTCGGACCACCTGCAGTCACCACCTTCCCTCATCCCAGTTCTCTGAGGGAACTGGGCACCTCAGGAGGGTGCTTTATTCCCTGCTCAGCCCTGCCCTTCCCCTCTTGGGATGGTGCACCGTGGTGTTTACGGCACCCCTACATGGCAGCTCTGTCTTCTCACTTTGAAACCTCAGCTTACAGGGCCACAGCTGTCACTTGCCATTTGGGCTTCCCCCAGGTGAAAGGGAAGGCCAGGGTGATCAAGTTGACTAGCGGCTTTGATTCCCGTGGACTGGAATGTGCTCAGTAAGCCACAGAAACAGAAGGAGCTGTCAGAGCAGAGGCTTAGGAGACAAGCAGGCGAGTTCTCGTGGGTGATCCATCATGCAGGACGTGCGCTCGTGATGAATGCGGACGTAGTACTGAACCTGAATCCGATCGACTGTGTTATTCACAGTATTGACAACTTCCTTCCTGGCCTCCGACCTGCCAGTGATGAGCCTGTGTTGTCTGACTTATATTCTTGGCATCTGTCCTCAAAACAGACTGCAGCTTGGGAACCCAGAACTCTCCCTCTATTAGGCAAGCCGAGGCCTAAATGATTGGTGTTGTCGGAAACCCATGATGAACTGATAGGATCAGAGACCCATGTCAGAAAGTTTAAAAAGCCATGAGGGGAAGAGAGAGAGGAAAGAAATAGAGGAAAAAGAAAAAGGTTTTGTATGAGATGCCCTCTTCAGGTTCTCTTTCCCCAGTCTACCAGGCAGAATTTTGCAGTGTGGACCTGATAGTGTATCTTGACTTTTTCTTTCTCCTGAAGGATGACTTAGACTTTTGCTTTATTAAGCGTTGTTAAGAAAGAAGAAAAACGTGTGGCAGACACCAGTGTGGCCTGCAAAGCCTGAAATATTTACTCTCTGGCCCTTTTCAGAGAGGTCTGCAGAGCCCCGATCTGTGTCCAGTGCTTAGATTTTGTTTGTGGAATGAACTGATGACTTAGGGCAGTGATCCTCAAACCGGAGCATGCACTGGAATCACCTGGCACACTTATTAAAATACAGATTTCTGGGCCCACCCACAGAGTTTTTGATTCTGTAGACATAGGGGAGAATGAGCATTTCTAACACGGGGGTCCCACGTGATGCAGATGCTGCTGGTCCAGATGTCAGGTTGGCCTTAGGGATTTACCAGGAGCATCATTCTGTGGTCAGAACATAGTTAAATACATAGATAAGACCCTGAGGGTTTCTACAAGAGGCACATTTTAACTAATCAGTGGGATCTTTTCTAATGGTGCAGAAACCCTGGGTATAAACCTTATCCCAGTACACTATTTCTAATTAGCAGTCAACTCACCCACCACAGTCCGTGACTGCTCATGTCGGTGCTCTGTGTTTGTCCCAAGGACATGCTAAATCCAGGCGTGGTGGTGTTTATGTAGCAGACAGATGTACTGGGCATTTTCCATCTCTCTCGGAAAAGAATGACTGAAGCCTTACCAGCTATGTGACACTGGGCATGTTGTATTTAACCTCTCTGAAATTCCCTTACTTGAACTGGAGGGACAATAGAAGTACCTACTGATATGATTTGGCTGTGTCCCCACCCAAATCTCACCTTGAATTGTAGCTCCCATAATTCCCACGTGTCGTGGCAGGGACCTGGTGGGAGGTCATTGAATTGGGGGAGCAGGTCTTTCATGTGCTGTTCTCATGATAGTGAATGAGTCTCCTGAGAGCTGATGGTTTTATAAAAGGGAATTCCCCTGCACACGTTCTCTTGCCTGTCGCCATGTGAGACGTGTCTTGCTTCCCCTTCACCCTCCACCATGACTGTGAGGCCTCTCCAACCATGTGGAACTGTGTGTCCATTAATCCCCTTTCCTTTTATAAATTACTCAGTCTCAGGTAGTATCTTTGCAGCAACATGAGAACGGACTAATACACCTACATCATAGGTTTATTGTGAGAATAAACTGAGTTAATATTTGTAAGAAGTTTAGAATAGAGGCTGCATATGGTAAGTGCTGTGTATGTGTTAATTAAATACACTTTTGCATGCTGAGTGTCCCTGAGAATGGCAGGGTAAGTAAGAAAAACAGGCTCATGCAAACACATACACACACACACACACACACACACACACACAGAGAGAGAGAGAGAGAGAGAGAGAGAGAGAGAGAGAACCAGAAAATAACAGATGTTATCCTCCCTGGATACCTCGCTTTAAGTTCATAAATTGCTTCCCTCCAGGTAAAACTGGTTAGCATTGATGCAGCAGAAATAGCAGATGGCAACCCTTCTTTGGTTCTTGGGCTGATATGGAACATAATCCTCTTCTTCCAGGTAAGATCATTTCCTTTCCAAAACACACAATCATGATCTTGTGTCTGCTGAGCAGCCACAGAAGAGAGTGGGGCCAGATTAAGGGAGGCAGTGAGGCTTAGTTTATGGCAGATTTTATCTTTTCTACTCACTGAAAAAGCACTAGAAGAATCTGGTTGCTAAAGTGTTTGAGTCTCTGTGATTTTAAAAGTGGTGCAAGTTCTCTAGAAGAGAATATCCATCCTCTTGGGTCTGGAAGAGTTAAATATTTACTTCAAAAAATAACTTTGTTCTAAAGTGTCACAAGAACCGGGGAATACTCCTGACCAAAAATGGAACTTGGTAGAGTTACTTTCCTGAAATCACTCAGTGTTCCTTAGAGGTGATTAAAGAGCTTGCACTAAAGATGCCTGAGGAAGAAGAATAACAGGTGAGACCTTATTGTTCTGTTCTTTGCAACTTCAGCCTCTAACTGGAAATGCAGATTTGATAGAGGGAGAACTGGATCTGTGATTGGAATAAGAAGATGACATTTTATTTTTATTTTATTTTTTATTATTATACTTTAAGTTCTGGGGCACATGTGCAGAACGTGCAGGTTTGTTACATAGGTATACATGTGCCATGGTGGTTTGCCGCACCCATCAACCCATCAGAAGATGACATTTTAAATTGTGCTCAAGTTCATTTCCCTGTCAGAAGGAGAGAGCTGGTATCTCATTTTCTAGAGCACACCCGCTTTTGGAATAGAAACTTGTGGTTCACTGTTCGATTACCCTCCCAAGAGTGAAAGTGATCCACACGGGCATGATTTGCTTGGATTTTGGTGCAATGCCTGCATTTCAGAGAAGCATGAGCACAAACAAGGTCTGGAGACAATAGTTCCTGTTCTGAGTGAACAATGAACTTAAAAAAAAAAAATACTGTCTCTCTCTGAGCCTCAGTTTCCATGTCTGTGAAATGGGAGCAGTGGTCATAATAGGTGGTGAGCATCAAAAGAAGCCATGTGGGCCGGGCACAGTGGCTCACGCATATAATCCCAGAACTTTGGGAGGCCATGGCGGCAGGGTCGCTTGAGCCCAGGAGTTCCAACATCAGCCCTGGAAACAGAGCAAGACCCCATCTCTACAAAAAACAAACAAAATTAGCCAGGCATGGTGGTGTGTGCCTGTAATCCCAGCAACTTGGAAGGCTGAGTTTGGAGGATTACTTGAACCTGAGAGTTCAAGGCTATAGTGAGACATGATCATGCCACTGCACTCCAGCCTGGGCAACAGAATGAGATCCTGTCTCAAAAAAAAAGAAAAAAAAAAAAAAAGCAGCAGCAGCAGCCACCATGTGTTATACATATGCTTCAATTACTGCTACCTGTTATTAAACTTCCTCAGAGATTCTGGAAGCATCCAGAAGATGTGGTAAAAGTCAAGACCTTAAATCCACCACCGTAGGGCTTCATTTATTTATTTAACAAATGTCTATTGAGTTTCTCCAAGGTGCCAGGTGCTGAAAGTGAAAGGCCCTGCCCTCATGACCCTTTAGGATCACAGAGAAGTCAATCCTATATGGTAGAAGGTGATGCAAGAGCTCCAAGCAGGGGCAGCTAGCTCAGATGGGGGAGTGCAGTAAGGAAAACTTCCTGGAAGAAGTGACACCAGAGCTGGGTTTTGAAGGATGAGTAGGAGTGCGCTAGACCTCCTACTCATCTTTCAAACTAAGTTAGACTTAACCTACTGTGTGTGTGAATTGCCTGAGGGTGGTATTGAAACAGATTCTGATTCCAGTAGCTCTGGGGTAGAGCCTAGGGTTCTGCATATCTTACAGAAGTCCTCATGAGAGGAGTTCACTGATGGAGGGAAGGGACATCGAGGCAGCAAGGGCAGGATGAGCAGAAGCAATGGGGCTTGAAAGAGCTCAGTGAAGTCTGGGAGTGATGGGCGGTGAGAGGAAAGGGGCGGCAGAGTTGGGTCAGGAAGACCTGGTGTGAAGTGCTGGCTGGAGCTGGAGAGACTCCAGGAAAAGACGGTCCTCCCTGTAGAGTGTAATTACGTGTACCACAAGCCACAAGAAACGGACAGGCCATCACAAGTACTGCCTGTCCCCTGCCACAGCCATCAGAAAGGGTTTCTCTGCATTCAGAGAAGCAATCCTGCATGAGCCGGTCCCTCCAGCCATGGTCCATGTGGCCACCCACCAGACAAGGGGCTTGCTGAGAGGGTGGGTCTGTTGCTGGGGTCTGAAATGCCATTTTCCTTCCAGATTAAGGAGCTCACAGGCAACCTCAGCAGAAACTCTCCATCTTCCAGCTTGTCCCCTGGCTCAGGGGGCACAGACTCAGACTCATCCTTCCCACCCACACCCACTGCAGAGAGGAGCGTGGCAATATCGGTGAAAGACCAGAGGAAGGCTATCAAGGCCCTGTTGGCGTGGGTGCAGAGGAAAACGAGAAAGTAAGCCGCAGCCCCTCTCCCCACACTACTTCATTTAACTAGCTGCTTTCAGGCAGAGGAAAGGAGAATTAGTATTTATTAAGGTGCCAGTTATGTATGTGCCCATTGCTTCATATAGAATATCAGAACAGGGGGCAGGCGCGGTGGCTCATGCCTGTAATCCCAGCACTTTGGGAGGCCGAGGCGAGTGGATCACCAGGTCAGGGATCAAGACCATCCTGGCTAACATGGTGAAACCCTGTCTCTACTAAACAATACAAACAAAATTAGCCGGGCATGGTGGCGGGCACCTGTAGTCCCAGCTACTCGGGAGGCTGAGGCAGGAGAATGGCGTGAACCTGGGAGGTGCAGCTTGCAGTGAGCCGAGTTCACTCCACTGCATTCCAGCCTGGGCAACAGAGCGAGACAACATCTCAAAAAAAAAAAAAAAAGAATATCAGAACAGGAAACCCTGCATTTTTCTGGTTTTGCAGTACACACAAAATGCAGTTTGCAGAATGTTTGGTTTGCACAAAGCTGATAAGATTTGAATACAGATCAGAGGGGCCTTCATCATGTTGCCTCTCAACATGGGCATGTCTCTTGGATTCTAATGACTTGTGTGCATTTAAGCTTCAGGGTATCTTCCAGAGTCTGTACCTACTTTAAAAATAGTAATAATAAAGGCTGTAACATACTCAAAGTTAGGTCGGACCTTCCAAAATCGAGACGGGAACTGGAGCCAAGTTCCGGCCCTGTTTCACCCCATACCGGCAGCAGAGTGATTTTAGCAGTTTTGTATCAGGCCTTTTTACCAGCAGCAGGCCCACAGCCCCTGGACCATGGGCACAAATGCCAGACCAGTGTGGTGGAAACCAAACCAACTCGGGGCCGCCCCAGCTCCTCAACGTACAGACTGGTTGAGATCCTGGTGAATCATTTACCTTTCCAAGCCCCAACTGCAAATAGTATCCTATCACACACTGCCTTCCAGGACAATTAGGTGAAATTAAATAAAATCCATGAAAGAGCACCTTGCACAGTGCCAGCCCATATTAAGCACTTCACAAATACTGATTCCTTTATCCCCTGTGTGTGGAAATAAAAGAGGGAAGAGAGGTTGGATCTTTAGAGTTTTGATTGAGAGATCAAGCATGGTAGATTGAAATTGACAAATGTGAACCACCATTAAATGTTGTTTACATAAATATCAACCAAAAAAAAGTCCATTGTCAGGGGTTAGGGTAGAAGGGGGGTGTGATGTAAGGGAGAGGAAGTGTCTTAGGGTGATAGGACAGTTCTGTTTCTCTATTGTGGTGGTTACATTAATCTGTACACCACCCCATGAAAAGTAACACCTGTGAAAATGTGAAATTCAAATGCAGTCTATAGCTTAATTAATAATTGTCTTGGACCAGTATTGGTGTTCTGGTTTGGATAACGCACCCTGGTAGCATAAGATGCTGTCACTGGAGGAAGCTGGGGAAAGAGTAGAGACTCTCTGTACTGTGTTTCCACTTCTTTTGGGTCTTAAATGATTTCCAAATAAAAAGGTGCTTGGTTGTTGTTGTTGTTGTTTTTTTTAAGAGAGTTTATTGACCACGGTTGAGAGACTGGTGGAGTCTCAGGATAGATTCTACAGGAAATTAGTGCCTGGCAAGATTCTCTTCTCTTTTGTCCTTCACTTTTACTTATAAAAAGTTGAGGTAGCCTCCATTCTACAAAATAGAGTGAAAGCTCTCTGCCCCTCACTTTTACAATGATGCTTTTATTTCTATTACTGATAATAGTAGCTGTCATTAGTGAGTGGCTTTCTTGGGCTCCCAACGTTGCATATTAGGTTGACCCTATGACATGGCCGTTCTTCTGGGGCCAGGCTCGACTTTCCCCACAAAAGCCCCAGCAAGTTCACTGTGTGGAGTTTGAGGCTCAGAGAGGTAGGTGACTTGCCCAAGGCCATGGCACTAGAAGCATAGAGGGGACAGCTGAGGTACAAACTTGTGTCTTTCTGGTTCCATTTTTATGGCACAGCACATTCCATGTTATGTTTTCAATGTCACTGATACAAGGAATGGTCTATACAGTTGGTCCTTTATGTGTCTGGGAATTGGGGAACCCAGGGTCCTATTTTGCCTCTTTGTTCAGTGTATACCCTCCTATTCCATTTGGCTGGAAATGGAAATGTGAGTGGTTCAGGGCAGCTCTCCCATGCTCAGGGACGAAGGCGTCTTCACCTGGCGAGGTCGGCAGCTCTGCCCCACTCAAAAACTCACGCGGCTGCTGCATGCTGACCTTGCACCTTTGAGTCTGTTTACTAACCAGCATCCTGGCTGCCGCTGCTGTTTTTCCTTCAGGTATGGCGTGGCGGTGCAGGACTTTGCGGGCAGTTGGAGGAGTGGGCTGGCTTTCCTGGCAGTGATCAAGGCCATTGACCCCAGCCTGGTGGACATGAAACAGGCCCTGGAAAATTCCACACGAGAAAATCTAGAGAAGGCTTTCAGCATCGCACAGGATGCCCTGCACATCCCCAGGCTCCTGGAGCCAGAAGGTAGCAGTGGTTCTCTCTTTCTTTCTAATGATTTTTTTTACAAATGTACCACTTGCTGTCCCATGTGGAAAATCTGGAAAATACAGAAAAATCTAATGAAGAAGATTTTTTCTCCTATATTTCTACCACTCAGATCATATGAATATTTTTCCAATATTTTATATGCCTCTAATTATATTTTTACATAATCGGTATCATTTACTGTATATATAATTTTGTACTTTTTATTTAATATTATATCATAAGTATTTTACATACTTCTATAATGTATTATATATTTTTATTGGCTGCATAATAATTCATCTAGTGGGCATACTAAAATGTACTTAGTGGCTGGGCGTGGTGGCTCATGCCTATAATCCCAGCACTTTGGGAGGCCGAGGCAGGTGGATCACCTGAGGTCAGGAGTTCGAGACCAGCCTGGCCAACATGGTGAAACCCCATCTCCACTAATAATACAAAAATTAGCTGGGCGTGGTGGCGCAGTCTGTAATCCCAGCTACTCGGGAGACTGAGGCAGGAGAATTGCTTGAGTCCGGGAGGTGGAGGTTGCAGTGAGCTAAGATCGTGCCACTGCACTCCAGCCTGGGCGACAGAGCCAGACTCTGTCTCCAAAAAAAAAAAATGTACTTAGCTCTTCCACTACTGGTAGACATTGAGGTTGTTTCTGAAATATTTCCTTTTAGATACAACAACACCGCAGTGAACATCTTAGTAAATAAAGCTCAACGTGCATCCCAGATTATTTCCTTAAGGACCAGGTTTCATTAGCAGAATGACAGAGGGGGAGAGCCCATGCCTGTTTAAAGGGTTTGGCTATCTCTGTGAAGTTGCCTTCCACGTGGGTTAGGCTAACGTAGGACTCCGTGTACCATATGTAGGCTGCCTGGTTCACCGTCCTTGCCCATGGAGCCAGCAGCGAGCTGGCTGCTTACTATGGAAGGGACTAAAACAGCAAGGAAGAAGGGACAGAATTTTGGGAATAAGAAGCCCTAAATTCTATATCCTTGCTTCTCTGTTCATCAGCCAGCTGTGAGATTTCAGTTAAATGATTCACCACCTTTGAGCCTAAAGTTCCTCAAGTGGAAAATAAAGAGAAAAAACCTTCAATAATCTGTGGGATTCTTCACCATCAGGCATCCGGGAATACTATTGAAAGCGTGTGTGTTTGTATCTCCTGCTAATTCCTGTGTCTCTCTCGACAGACATCATGGTTGACACACCAGACGAGCAGTCTATCATGACTTACGTGGCACAGTTTCTAGAACGTTTTCCGGAGTTGGAAGCCGTATGTTTGCTTTTCTTACCTTTAATTCCGACACCATACATTTCCATCCGCTGGCCATCAGACGAAGCAGGGACGTGGGCAGCGTTGCTCTGTGTAACTAGCAGTCAAAATCGCCACTTGCTCCCAAGTCCCTTGAGCACGGCCTTACCACATTTTAATTTCAGAATGATAGTTGTCCCCCTCATATGCGGGGGATACAGTTCAAGACCCCCAGTCGATGCTTGAAACTTTGGATAGTACCGAACCCTATATATACCATTTTTTTCCTATACATATGTATCTATGATAAAGTTTAATTAATAAATTAGGCACAGAAAGAGATTAACAACAACTAATAGTTACATAGAGCAATTATAACCATGGGCCGACATCATTACTTTTGCAGTTTGGGGCCATTCTTAAGTAAAATAAGGGTTATGTGAACACAAGCACTTTGATATCGTGGTGGCTGATCTCCGATCATCCAGACAGCTACTGAGTGAGTGACAGATGGGTGGCAGAGATGGCATGGATGTGCTAGACAAAGGAACAAGTCAAGTCCCAGGCAGGACAGAGCAGGATGGTGAGAGATTTCATCCCACTACTCAGAACAGCACTCCATTTGAAACTTAGGAATTGTTTATTTCTGGAATTTTCCATTTAATCTTTTCAGACCACAGTTGACCATGGGTGACTGAAACCTCAGAAAGAAAAACCTCAAATAAGGGGGGAACTATTTACATGTAACATGCGTTAAGTTTCAAAGCAGGATGGAAGCTGACGCCTGTCACAGACCTCTTCCCATGACAAACTTTATTAAGATTATGAAAGATGCTTTCTTATAAAACGGATCTGCTTCTTGATTTTTTACATGTCAGATGGAACATGTTAGCATCTACCAGATTTTTATCAATGTTAAAAATCATAAAAGACAATGATCATTGAAAAGTTTGCCTTTTTATTTTCAGAATTCCAGATTATACTTGGTGAGAGTTTTTTTGGGCACAGAATCAGACCTTTTAGAAGTTGTCCTGGCCCCGTTGAACTCCCACCCAACCCATGCACAACCCCGAGCTGATAATAATGACAGCAATGACAGCATTTTCTTGAATCCATTAGTAATTGACTGAACCCTTGCCCCTGGCTTAGGGGACTCAGAAATAAACTAGATGGCTGAGGTCCCTGGCCTTGTGGAGCGTTGTTCTAGTAAAGGAAACAGTTATAAGTGAGCAAAAACGTAACTTCGGGTAGTTATAAGTACCAGACAGAAAAAAAGAAAGCATAAAGAGTTAAAGGATGCTTGCAGGAGAGGGGAGCTGCTTTTCTAGCTGGCTGCCTTGCCCCTGTGTCTCTGGGCTGCCTGCCATTCCTGCAATCCAGCATGGCTCAGTATCATAATCCTCTTTTATAAACGAAAATAAGGATCTCAAAGAGGCTTAAAGACCTCTCCATAGTCACTCAGCTATGAAGCACAGAGCTGGGGTTTGGACCCTCTGTGTTTCCAAAGTTCAGGCTCTTGTTTCCCTTACAACATGCAGCTGAAACTGGGGCTCTGTTTTGTACAGAAGAGCTTCCCAGGATCCTCCATGCCGTGGCTTTCATCCTGGCCTCCACCTGTGTGTGTGTTTCCTGCCTGTCCCTGCACCACATACGGACCCCTTACAGGGCGCTTTGGAAGCAGGAATTCCTGAACTGGAATGCCAGTTCTCCACTTGGAGCTGTGTGACCTCAGGCTAGCGACTTGACCTCTCTGATACACATTTATATTGAATGTGTATCTATTGAATGTGTGTCACCTGTAAAATGGAAATCTGACCCACATTTCAGGGTTATGTGAAGAATAAACAGTTATGTGAAGTACCTAGTACTGTGCCTGGAACAACAGTGGATGTTTAGTGAATAATGGTGACTTGGTCAATGGGTATAAAGTTACAGTTACATAGGAGGAATCAGTTCTGGTATTGTATTGCAGAGCAAGATGGCTATAGTTAATAATAATGTAACCAGTGGCTCACATTTATAATCCCAACACTTTGGGAGGCTGAAGCAGGAGGATTGCTTGAGCCCAGGAGTTAAAGACCAGCCTGGGCAACAAAGCGAGACCCCATTTTCTTTTCTACAAAAAAGAAAGAAAGAATAATATACTGTGTATTTCAAAATGTCTAAAAGAGAAGATTTTAACTGTTTTCATTACAAAGAAATGATAAATATTTGAGGTGATGAATATATTGATTTCTCAGATTTGATCATTTTACAATGTATACACGTTTTAAGATATCACATTATACTCCATAAATATATACAATTATTATTTGTCAATTAAAAATTTAAACAGAATCAAAAGAAAGGGATCCGGCCCTGCCAATATCTTGATTTTAGTCCATTGAGGCCTGTTTTGGATTTCTGATGTCCAGAAGTGTAACATAACAAATTTTTGTTGTTTTAAGAAAAAAAAAAAAGTAGTGATTATTATTTTGCAATTCAGTTTTCCTGGCCTGTTACTGTATTTTGAAATACTAGGCATTGGGGCTTTCATTAGCCCTGAGCTCTTAATCTGTAGGCAGAGTTTGAAATCAACTAAAACATACGGTATTTGTGTGAGTCAAAGCCACAGCTATAATTGAGCAAATCTGACACAGATCTCCCCAATGCTGAGGTCAGAAACTGCAGATGGGAAAAGATTGAGCCAGAAATAATACCTGGAGAAAGTCATTCTGGTTCACAGAACATGCTGCATCACTGCAGAACAGTCTATTTACATCTACAAGGGAATACAGATGAGAATTCACAGCTTATCCAGACACGCAGTGAACTGTTCTTAACAATTCTGCTGAGTTATTTCATTTCAGTAAACATTTGTTGGGCCCTGACCGTGTACCACACATTGTTGCTAGCTTTGCGGCCCAGCACATGGTTTCTTTTGGTAAATGTGCCATATGCATTTGAAAAGAACGGGTTTTATACAGTTAAAGAATACTGGTATTCTTTAATATGCTGTTAATATGTTAATATGCTATTCTAATATTCTATATTTATACTGATTTTTCCTGCTTTCCTGATCCATTAATGCAGGAGAGAAATGTTGAAAAAAAAATCTCCAACTGTGATTGTGAATTTATTTCTCCTCTTAGTTCTGCCAGTTTTTGTTTTATATATGTTGATGCTATGCTGTTAAGTGCACAGACACAATTTATTATATTTTCCTGATGACTTGATTGCTTTATTTTTATAAAATTTCCCCCATCTTGAAGTGTGCTTTGTCTGATATGAACATAGCCATAGCAGCTTTCTTATGATTAGTGCTTGTGTCATAACTTTTTCCATTTTTTTCCTTTCAGTGTATGTACACTTATATTTAAAGTATGTCTCTTGTAAACAGTATACAGTTGGGTCTTGTATTTATTCTGACAAACTCTATCATTTAATCAGTACATTTTTCATACGTTTATACGGGTTTCATCTGCCATCTTGGTTATTGTTTTCCATTGGTCTGATATGTTCTATGCTCCATTGTCCTTCCTTCTTAACTTTTTGGGGATTATTCAAGGATTTCTTTTGTGTGCATTTATCCCCTTTATTGGTTTTTTAACCACATCACCTTCTTTTATCTTTTTAGTAGCTGTTCTAGTGATTATAATACTCATCTTTAACATACATCAGCTTACCTTAAATTAATATACTACTTCAAGTACAATGCATATTTTACATATTTGTATATATTTTATATATATCACATATATAATTTTACTTCATCTCCATTACTTTTGCTACTATATTGTCATTTACTTTACTTCTGCATATGTTTTAATCCTCAATACTTTGTTATTTTTGCTTTAAATAGCTAGTAGGCTTTTTAAGAAAACTTTGAAGTAGTCTTTTATATTGACCATGTATTTACCATTTCCAGTACTGTTCATTCCCTCCTTTAGGCTTTATATCTGAGATTGTGTTCTTTGAGCCTGAAGAACTATTTCTTTTGTATTGCTTGTAGCACAGATTAGTTATTCTAGAGCCTTTGCTTGTGAATTCTAACTCCGGGTCCTATATGGGTCTATATCTAGTGATTATTTCTTCTCTTGATTGTGGATTTCGTTTTCCTGCCTCTTCATGTCTTGTAATTATTTTATGTCAAACTTGGTATATAAAAGAACAATAGAGGTTGAAGCAGATGTCATTTTTTCCCCTCAGGAAATACAGCCCTTTCCCAAACAAGTGTGTAAGATGAGGAGCTGTCGTTTTGATCATATCAGCGTCAATAGGAGCTATGTTGCAGTTTTATTTAATTTCTTCTCTCTGGTTTTAAATGATTTGAGGCTGAAGTCAATTCACACTATCGGTGCATTGGGAGTCAAGCACTGCAGTACCACAGAGTCATTTTCTGCTTTTCAGCCCTGCCCCCAGCTGGCTCTTACACAGCAAAATTCCCTGTGTGGGCTAATTAGTATATGAAGAGAATTGCTTTTGTGTTTGGAGGGCTTCCAGATTCACTCTCTCATACAAGCCCACACAATCAATAAAGATTTGGCTGATCTTTCCTTATCTCAGGTGGATTAGCTCTTCTCCAAGTCCATACCCAGACTAGGCAACATGGTCCTCAAGCATGAAGGGGCTGACAATCTCTGCTCACTTTAGAAGGGATTGTCCTGCTTTAGAGCTTGGTTTCATTGAGATTCGTTAATCCATAGCTTTTTAAAAAACATGGTATTTTATATTTTTATTTATCTGATGTTTTCATATTTCAGCAGGAACAAGAGTCTTCTCTAACCATTTACATCTTAGAACACTGCATTGGTTTGAAGTGGCTTTTTCCATTTTTGTTTGTTTGTGTTTTGGGAAAGGTGGATATGGGTTGTACTTAAACCCTCTTCTTACTCATGTTGCTCTGTGCTTTTTTTTGTTGTTGTTCTTTTGTTTTTTTTTTTGTTTGTTTTTGGTTTTTTTTGCAGGAAGATATTTTCGATTCAGATAAAGAAGTTCCTATCGAATCCACTTTTGTTCGCATCAAAGAAACTCCTTCTGAACAGGAGAGCAAAGTCTTCGTTCTGACTGAAAATGGGGAGCGTACCTACACTGTTAACCATGAAACCAGCCACCCACCACCCTCCAAAGTCTTTGTCTGTGACAAGCCCGAGAGCATGAAGGAATTCCGCCTGGATGGTGTTTCCAGCCATGCGCTGTCAGACAGCTCCACCGAGTTCATGCACCAGATTATTGACCAGGTCCTGCAAGGGGGCCCAGGTAAGACCAGCGACATCAGTGAGCCATCTCCAGAATCCTCCATTTTATCATCCAGAAAGGAGAACGGGAGGTCCAACTCTTTGCCGATCAAGAAAACAGTTCACTTTGAGGCTGACACCTACAAGGATCCTTTCTGCAGTAAGAACCTGTCCCTTTGCTTTGAAGGGAGCCCAAGAGTGGCAAAGGAATCATTGAGGCAAGATGGACATGTCTTGGCCGTTGAGGTTGCTGAGGAAAAGGAACAGAAACAGGAATCCTCGAAGATTCCAGAATCCTCCTCTGACAAGGTCCCTGGTGACATTTTTTTGGTGGAGGGCACAAACAATAATTCTCAGTCTTCTTCCTGTAATGGTGCTTTAGAGAGTACAGCCCGCCACAATGAAGAAAGTCACTCTCTTTCACCCCCAGGAGAAAATACTGTGATGGCCGATTCCTTCCAGATCAAGGTTAACCTGATGACTGTAGAAGCTTTAGAGGAGGGAGACTATTTTGAAGCCATCCCATTAAAAGCCTCAAAATTTAACAGCGACCTAATAGATTTTGCTTCTACCAGCCAGGCTTTCAACAAAGTTCCTTCACCTCATGAGACAAAACCTGATGAGGATGCTGAGGCTTTTGAGAATCATGCTGAAAAACTAGGTAAAAGGAGTATTAAATCTGCTCACAAAAAGAAGGATTCGCCAGAACCTCAAGTTAAGATGGACAAACATGAACCTCATCAGGACTCCGGAGAAGAAGCTGAAGGCTGTCCTTCAGCCCCAGAAGAGACACCAGTGGATAAAAAGCCAGAGGTGCATGAAAAGGCCAAGAGAAAGTCCACCCGTCCTCATTATGAGGAAGAGGGAGAAGACGATGACCTCCAGGGTGTGGGCGAGGAATTATCTTCCAGCCCCCCAAGCAGCTGTGTCAGCTTGGAGACCCTTGGGAGTCACAGTGAAGAAGGCCTGGATTTCAAGCCCTCCCCACCCCTCTCAAAGGTTTCTGTCATTCCCCACGACCTCTTCTATTTCCCACACTATGAGGTTCCCCTGGCTGCAGTCTTGGAGGCTTACGTAGAAGACCCGGAGGATCTAAAAAATGAAGAAATGGATCTTGAAGAGCCAGAGGGCTATATGCCAGACCTGGACTCCAGGGAGGAGGAGGCCGATGGCTCTCAGAGCAGCTCCAGTTCCTCGGTGCCAGAAGAGAGCCTCCCCAGTGCCAGCGACCAGGTGCTGTATCTCAGCAGGGGTGGTGTGGGTACCACACCAGCCTCAGAACCCGCTCCACTGGCCCCCCATGAGGACCACCAGCAAAGGGAGACCAAAGAGAATGACCCCATGGATAGCCATCAGGTACTCAACCGTGGGATTTGGGAACCCTGGGTCCTGCCTGGGAAACTTGATAGTTCTTTGTCTGAAGCTCAGCTTCTTGCTCCATAAAATAGCGATGAGGGGGCTTCCCTTGGGACTACCATGGTGCAAAATTCAAAGAGGCACCTACTGTGAGGCTCGGGCAAATGCAGGGTTGGCACCTGAGAGTGAGCACCTCCTGAAATCCTGCACACGGGCACCTCACTGGCTTTCCCCCAGTCCTGGCCCTACTCACAGGGATGCTCTGAGGATCAAGTGAGGTCACCTTTGAGGGTCCAGCAGAGGAGGAGCAGAAATGATTTCAAAAGCAGTCATTGTCACAGGGCAAGGGTTGAAAAACTAACCGTTGCATACTATTCTCAGTACCTGGGCAGTGGGATCAGGAAAGCACATCTCCCTTAACCTGTTACACACACATTTCTAACACAGAAACCAAATATTAGTGCCCAACAGGAATAAGTCCTTTAAAAATCAAAAAAGCTCACCATCACTGATCATTAGAGAAATGCAAATCAAAACCACAATGAGATTCCATCTCACACCAGTAAGAATGGCGATTATGTCAGGAAACAATAGATGCTGGCGAGGCTGTGGAGAAGTAGGAATGCTTTTACACCATTGGTGGGATTGTAAATTAGTCCAACCATTGTGGAAGACAGTGTGGTGATTCCTCCATCTGATTTCAGAACCAGAAATACCATTTGACCCACCAATCCCATTACGAGGTATATGCCCAAAGGAATATAAATCATTCTGCTATAAAGACATACATGCACACATATGTTTATTGCAACACTATTTACAATAGCAAAGACATGGAACCAACCCAAATGCCCCCCAGTGATAGACTGGATAAAGAAAATGTGGTACATATATACCATGGAATACTATGCAGCCATAAAAAAGAATGAGTTCATGCCCTTTGCAGGGACATGGATGAAGCTGGAAGCCATCATTCTCAGCAAACTAAAACAGGAACAGAAAACCAAACACCACTTGTCCTCACTTATAAGTGGGAGTTGAACAATGAGAACACATGGACACAGGGAGGGGAACAACACACATTGTTGGGGGGTGGGAGGCGAGGGGAGGGAGATCATTAGGACAAATATCTAATGCATGTGGGCCTTAAAACCTAGATGACAGGTTGATAGGTGCAGCAAACCACCATGACACTTGTATTTCTATGTAACAAACCTGCACACTCTGTACGTGTATCCCAGAACTTAAAGTAAAATTTAAAAAAAAAAAAAAAGGAAAAAAAAGCCAATAAAGGAAGAAACAAACAAACTAATAAAAAGTCCTTTAAAACTCAAGGCTGGAGTCAGCCTTCATGACCCCATCACTCAGGTACTGAGAATAGTGTACTAACCGTTGGGTATTGCAGCCAGGGGAACCTCATAGTGTGGGAAATAGAAGGGGTCGTGGGGAATGATGGAAGGCCTTTGAGAGGGGTGGGGAGGGCTGGAAATCCAGGCCTTCTTCGCTGTGACTCCCAAGGGTCTCCAAGCTGACACGGCTGCTTGGGGGGTTGGAAGATAATTACCCCAAGCTTCAGCATCATGCAATATACCTACATAACAAACTTGCACATGTACCCCCCAAATCTAAAATAAAAGTTGAAAAACAAAAATATATATATATATTTTTAAATTTTTTATTATACTTTAAGTTCTGGGGTACATGTGCAGAACGTGCAGGTTTGTTACATAGGTATACATGTGCCATGGTGGTTTGCTGCACCCATCAACCCATCATCTACATTAGGTATTTTTCCTAATGCTATCCCTCCCCTAGCCCCCGACCCCCACAGGCCCCGGTATGTGATGTTCTCTCATAACTTACCACTAACATAGGCATTAGAAAGTTAAAGAAAAAAACAGTCATCGTAGCTAACATCTAGCATGCACTTAGTGAACACTAGCCTGTTCTGCAGTAACTTAGGAGAAACGGAAGAAGCCCTCATGTTTGACTCCAGTTTTGATTTTTTTAAAGGACTTTTGCCCGTTGGGCACTAATCTTTGGTTTCTGTGGTTTGAAATTGGTGTGTAAATAGCATAAGGGGACATGCGCTCTTCTGAGCTTGAGCAGCTGGTCACATTCTTATCTGCCACTTGTGTTCCCACTTCATCTGGCCCAGTAGCTCACAAAGGGCCACTGGAGTGATCAGTGAAGGGGGGTGCCTGGGCGGCTGACCTGATGGGGAGGCTCCTCCTGCAGATGCCACGTTAATAAGTGCTGCGTCCTGCTACGGCACTGGGGATCCAGGAGGTGAGTCCGAAACCACATTGGCCATGCCCTGCTGGATATAGTGCACACAGGGCATCCAGGGCAAGACAGCCAGGGAGGAGAAGGGCCTGGGCTCGGCCTCTCCAGCCCTTCCATGAGCTCACCTGCTTACTCATCCAACCCCATGGAAAGCGATGCATCTGGCACTGCCAGGAAGATAAAAAAAGAAGGAAAATCCTGCCTTCGGTGTCTAATGCGGGAGACAGAGTCCCCAGTAACTGTACTGTGAGAGAATGTGGCCTCAGCCATAAGAGATGGGCCCAGCAAAGGGATTCAGGAGTTCAACAGAAGGAGGCTCCCACCCAGATCCAGAAAGGCTGCATGGGGGTTTTGGGGAGCCTAGAACTGGGGAGGGAGTTCTGGGTAGAGGGACTAAGGGTAGAGGTCCCCTAAGTGCAGGAGCCAGGTGGGAAAGTGACCAGCTATTTCAGATTGCATTGGCTCTGCCTCTATCTCAGACCCTTCCCCAGTCTCTCACTGTCCCTCCTCCCCAGCTCAGCTTGCAGAGGGATGACCCTAAAGCACAAGTCTCACCTTATCACTTCCTGACTGCTGTATCCAGGATAAAGTCTAAATGTCTTAGCATGAACTCCAAGACTCTTCCCTCTCTAACCTGGCCACCCACCCCTCTTTGTCTCCCTCCCCTCTAGCCAAGCCAGCATCCTCCCACACCCCCAGACATCCAGGCTCTCCTCTGCCTCCAGGTGTGACTGGGCTGGTCGCACCATCTGGGCAAGCAGTTATTCAGCCTTCAAAGTCAATGCAAATGGCACCTCCTCCCAGAAGCCCTCCCACCTCCTCCCCAGGCAGAGCCATTGCTCCCTCCCTATAGCTGATCACATTTTTGACAATCTCTCCTTGAGTGCTTACCTGATTTCCATGGGCTTTGTTTTTCTCTCCCGGGAGAGTGTGGACATTTGTGTATTGATCTTTGGATGCTAGAGACCAGCACGGTGCCTGACAGGGCTGCCAGTGTAGGGGACAAAGGTTTATTACACGATGGTTTCGGGGTCATACAGCAAATGGAAGGTAAATGAAACACTGAGATACATGACAAAGCCCTGGCTCATCAGAGCCCAGTGAGGGGCCCAAAGGACTGGAGCTGATTGGAGGATTGAGAGAGGCTTGCACCCTGCGGGAGCTACAGAAAAAGTCGGGTTCGAGTAGTCTTTTTTAAGTTTAAGTTTATTGACAGTTGAGTAGTTGGTGTGAATGAGTGGGGTAGAAGACCTAGAAGATTAGTTGAGCCAATAAAGAGAATAAGGGAAATTAATATAAGGGATCAGGTTCGTCCTAAAAGACACTGCAGATTTTAGCTAGGCCAGAAGTGGGGGGCTGGTTTTATTCAGTTTGCCAAATCTGAGCAATGAGGAGTGGCTACCTAAGCCCTAGGAGGAGCAGCATCCTCAGGCCGAGGGCCACATGGGCAGGGCTGCACACTCCGTGTTTGCCAACCGTGGAATGGATGGGAAGAGGGCTGGATGGCTCTGCAGGTGCCAGGGACCACGGCTGCCATCTTCCCCCTCTTCCCCCAGGGAGAGGAACCCAGTCCCCCACTTGCTTCCATGGCCTGCTGTGTGCTGACTTCTCTGAAGTCTCAAAATAAATAAATAAATAAATAATAAATAAAATAAAGTGATGAATTAGCGGTTTGCACCCTCCCTCCTGGCCTGTTGGATGTGGCCTGTGAAAATACACATGTGGCCGTTTGTTCTCGAATGCTTTCCTTCCAGCAATTGCCAAAAGCAGAGCGTGCATGTGTCCAGCACTTGGACAGGTGATTTGGGGTGTGACTGAAAGAGCCCTGGGTTGCAGTGGTAGAATCAGGAGATCTAGATTTGAACTCCATCTTACATGGATCTCACTCTTGGTGAGAGCGTGGGCAGATGAGCTCCCTTGGGTGCAGTGTGGGAATGAAATCAACACCGTCTGCCTCACTTGGCTCCGGTCCGCTGCCTCACCTGCCCAGCAAGCACTGCCCACTGATCCCCAGCCCACCTTGCAATTTGCTCCCAAGTGCAGCCCTTGCCTCAATCCGTGTGGGTGAGCGTAGGGGGAGGGTACAGCCCGTTTGATGAGGAGCCCAAGGTGAGGTCTGGGAGTCTTGGGTCCTGGCAGACAAGGAGATGGGATGAAGCATTTCTCTGATACCTTGCCTTCCTTTAAAAAAAAAAAAGAGGCCAGGAGCAGTGGCTCACGCCTGTAATCCCTGCCCTTTGGGAGGCTGAAGTGGGTGGATCACCTGAGGTCAAGAGTTCGAGACCAGCCTGGCCAACACGGAGAAACCCTGTCTCTACTAAAAATACAAAAATTAGCCAGGCATGGTGGCAGGTGCCTGTAATCCCAGCTACTCCGGAGGCTGAGGCAGAAAAATCACTTAAACCTGGGAGGTAGAGGTTGCAGTGAGCCAAGATCAAGCCACTGCACTCCAGCCTAGGAGACAAAAGCAAGACTCCATCTCAAAAAAAAAAAAAAAAAAAGAAAGAAAGAAAAAAAGATATTTTCCAAGCCAAAGGGACTAGAAAATGGCAAGTTTTTCTTCTGATCTTGAAAAAATAAATAAGCCCTCTGCTTGTTTCATCTTTCAAAAACAGTAGCATTTGACCATTGATGAGGGCAGCCTGTGAGACTATCATTTCAGATTGCTGAGCGCAGCTTTTCATTCCTGCATGGAGCTTAGTTCTCCCGGGGCACAATGGCCTGGCCGCTCTAATGCTCTTATTCTGACACCTGTTGAACAGGTTCTTCCAGCCCCTAAAAGAATTCTTGAGACGTGGCTCCAACAATGACCATGCTCCTGCATTTCACTCGGGAGCCTTGCTGACGGGTTTCAGAGTGCCTGGTGCAGACGGAGGTCAAAGAATCTTCATTACCAATACATGCCAGACATGTTGCACTACCATCCACCTTTGGCCAAAGGCACAGTGAAGATGGCATCCTGAAAACTCTACACCTGCCTGTGCGTGTGCCTCTCCAAACCTGTAGGCCACCTTTGCACCCTTTGGCCCACCTAGCTTCCAGGATTTATTCTTTGGTTTAATTGGATGATGGTTGTGAAGGATTCAACCACTGCTCACTGTAGGAGCCCTTCTCTTCCTCCTCTTTCTTTCTTTCTTTTTCTTTTCTTTTTTCTTTCTCTGCCTTCCTTCCTTGTCTCCTTCTTTTTTCTTCTTTACTTTTCTTCTTTCTTCTCCTTCCTCCTCCTCCTCTTTTCTTCTTCTTCCTTCTTCTTCACAGGGTCTCACTGTGTCATCCAGGCTGGAGTGCAGTGGCATGATCTTGGCTCACTGCAACCTCTGCCTCCCAGGCCCAAGCAATCCTCCCACCTCCATCTCCCGAGTAGTCGGGACCACAGGCACTACCACACACAGCTAATTAGAGACATTATTTATAGAAAATCCTGTGGAATAGTGGGATGTGGTTAATAATTATTGTACCCATTTCACCAACAAATAAACTGAGGCTCAAAAAGATAACATCAGTCACTCAAGGTCACAGAGCTGACTCAGCCAGGATTTGAAATCAGATCTTGCCGACTCTAGAACCTATATTGTTTTAACTCCATCAATTTGTAGCATTTGAAGTCTGTACCAGGGGCCGGAGTTGGGGTGGACTTGTCTCTCATGCAGGCTGTGCTGCAGGGGATTCATGAAGAGGATCAGGGAACAGGCAGAATTGGAAGGGACGCCCTGGCTGGGCCTGAGCAGAGCACTGCTGGGTGATGTCACCTACTTTACACTGCAGCGTGACATACTGACTTGGATTTGGTCATTCTGTCTTTCAGTCCCAGGAATCCCCAAACCTGGAAAACATAGCAAACCCCCTAGAAGAAAATGTAACGAAAGAATCAATCAGTAGTAAAAAAAAGGAAAAAAGGAAACATGTGGACCACGTAGAAAGTTCACTATTTGTAGCACCAGGAAGTGTTCAATCCTCAGATGACCTAGAAGAAGACAGTAGCGACTACAGCATTCCTTCCAGGTATTTTATTCATCTCTTTTCACCCGTAAGGTGGAGCCAGAGAGTTAGAGAGTTATTTGCAGTTTCTGATTTGATGGGGTGGGAGGTGCAGGCATGGGATTGGACAGCAAGGGAAATACAGCTTCATACACAATCCTCATTCTCTACACCTGGGTTCCCCGACCCACCCTCATCATTACCGGACCTCATAAGGAGCAAAAAGGGAAGGATGGGAAGCTTGCCTTCTCTCCTCAGTCTTCAAACCTTTGGGTGGAAGCTGGCAGTGAGCAGCAGATGGCTGAACCATAGGTAGGCGTGGGGGTGAACGCGGTAGACTTGGAGCCTCTGCTGGCTGCCTTCTGGCCCCCAGACAACTACAGGTTGACCAGACTTCACTTTATAAGCATCTTAATGACTTCAAGCATATCCACCTTTCCACCAAGGAGACCATTAATGTCTGGCACGTGGAAGCTGGACATCTCACTAATATTATGGCTTCTTCCACAATTCCCATTCCAAGGAAGTAGGGATGCTTAATTTAGCTTGGGAGAAGGAGGGAGCAGGGAGGATAATGAGATTTAACTGATCTACAGGAATCTCATAGCACACCTCTGCTCTGTCACTCCAAGGCCACCAGATGAGCCAGATTTGTCCCAGGGAAAATGTGTAACTGCTGAAAATCAGAAGACCCTGGTCTCTCCCCTCTCTCATCATCACAATAGTCAGTCAGTGTTTATCAAGCCCTTACTGTACCCAGGAACTTCACATTCATTTTCTCATTCTCACGTCACCTATAGACACACTGGTGGGACTGTGCCTCATATGGCAGACAAAGAAGGTCAGGGGGCCAGGTAACTTTCCCAGCTTAGGGAGTCTTGGACTCAGATGTGTCCCACTCCACATTCCACATTCTTTTTGTGCCCCCTTGTTGCCTGTGATGATGTAATACAAGCTGCAACAGAAAACTATTGAGATATGCATTTGGGGAGGGGCAGGGAGAAGCCCATACAGACAGAGCCAGAGGAGTTGCTGGCAGGTGCCTGGCTTTCCACCTCCCTCTGCCTTGCTTCTGTGCCTGGACTTTGGGGAAACAGAGGCAGGGGGAGGAGGGCCAAGGCACAACAGAAGGCTGCTGCCCACTTGGCCTTTGACTCCCAGCGTGCCTGTCCCTGCCCCTGGGTGTGACTGTCTCGCAGTCATCTATGATCTTCGCATGTCGCTGGGCTCTGCTGTCAGTGCAGGTGAGCACTTTGGACAAACAGTGCAGGGGATTTGCCCAACTGCTCAGCTTCTCCCTAAGCAGGTTAATTCTCAAAGAATCCTTGAGCAGCCACTGTGCAATGGAGTCTGCTAGGCCTGGGGACTTCAGGAGAGGGAGAAAGAGGTCAGCCACAGGGGTGATTCAGGCGGGGCTCCATCCTTCAAGGAAATAGGACGTTACCCTCCATTCCGCTAGGACTGGGTGGAATGTGAAAAGTGCGAGGTAAGCATTCCCACTTGTACATTTTGGACCTCAGACGCAGGTAGAGAGAGTCAGGGCAGCCTGGTCTAGGCCCAGGTCTGACTAATTGCAGAGAACCTCTGGTGAGTCCCAGCACATCGGGATGCTTGGGTTACTTCCTGCTCCAAATGCTTTGATTTTTAAGAATATGTGCCTTGCTTTCTATTTAAAATCCTGACTTTGATTTTTCTTGTAGATGAGGGCCCAATGTGTGTATCACTAATATCCATCCTGTTTGTAAGCACTGTCCAACCAAAGTAGGCATGTTAGATAAAATCTGTCATTTCTGTCCCTGGGTGTGAAGTTGTCGCTTGCCTAAATCCATACGTGGAAACCCCAGGATGGGGGTGACCGTACAACTGAGCCATGAAGAGCTCCAGGTGGTACCAATTCAAAACATGTGTTTGTTTTTCAGGACTAGTCACAGTGACTCCAGCATTTACATTCGACGACATACTAATAGGTCTTCGGAATCGGTTAGTATGTGAATTTCTTCTCTTTCCGCACGGCCCCTGCTCATCAATTCCTTTCCATCCTTCCTCCCCCCAGCCCAGAGCTTTGAAATTACTGACATGCAACAGCTATATCTTTGGATAGAAGACAAGCAAATTGAAACCTTATCATTAAGCACAGTCCAATCAGATATCCGGTTTGGGCAATAAGGGATGTAAATAAAGTGATGATTTTAAAGCCCAAAGCCCTCTTTGTTATAAAAATGCATCCAAAACGCCTCACCTGGGCCCCCCGCACACACACCCAGAAGGATCACGTTCAAAGACAGAGGTGCAACATGAGTCAAGGTCCGATGGACAATTGCACGTGCTCAGTAGCAGATGTGTTAGAACCCGGAGCAGCACACCCCAATTCGGGTTCCGGGTGGTGGGGTCTCTCGCACTCACAAGGGAGGGGCTTAGGGGAGGAGGCAGAGGAATGTATATTGTTTAGCACTTTGATTTTGGATCTAGATGCTGACAGTATTGAGAAATGCCCGGCATGCTCGGCTTTGTGTGTTTAAAATCGTTTTATTTTCTATTTCAGAGATTTCATCTTTACTAATTGGGTTGCGGGGGTTTTGTTTATAAATTTCACTGTAGGATCATTTTAGCTATGTTCAGTTGAGGAACGCAGCAGATCTGGATGACAGAAGAAACCGAATATTAACCAGGTTGGTGGCTTTCCTTCAGGTTTTGTGGGGGTTGTAATAAAATGTTTTTACATTCTGCAGCCTGCCTTACAGGGGTGGTTATTCTCCCACTGCTTTGTTGATAACAGTATTAATAATTTGGGATAATGCAAGAAAATAACGATTCCAGAGAAAATGATGTAAATTGAATATGAGTAGAAAGGAAAAGTAGATATTAATTAACACTGATGGGCAGGGCCCGGTTCCGAAAATGAGTCAGTTTAAAGACGGGTCTGGGTTCTGAGCCTGCAGCTGTGTTTAAATGAGTGGTATAGAGTATAGGGTGGTTTAGTGGTATAGGGTAGTTAGCAAAGGGACGGCCAGGCAGGAGAAGAGGTGGTGGTCTTGTGAGGCTGTGTGGCCCCCGTGAATGCTGTAGCCCCTGACGCCTGCCCATTCCCTGTCGCCACCGCAGGTACAATACTCAGAAGCTTACTGAGCTGATTTTACAGTTTTATGGCATCAGAGCAGACATGAAGAGGGAAAGCAAACATGCCAGGATGTCTATGAAAGTATTTCTTGCTGTCGGAGAACTGTTGGCCTAGCCTAATGTTGCTGAATTGCTGGAAACCTGCCCATTTAAAACATAGGAAACCAGAAAAACTTCTCAAATTCTTACAATTCTGAGACGTCCCCATTCCTGTTGAAGTCATAGAGTTGCTTTATTATGTTTTTATTTTTAAAATTTTTTATTTACTCGCCACAGATTTGAGTTGGCTTGGAAGGATTTAGATTACTGGAATCGGAAGCCTCTGTCTGAATATTACCCAACACCCAAGAGTGTGGTCATTAGAACCCCATCCCTCTGGCTGCTAAAAAAGAAGCAAGACAGCTCCTTTCCCCTGCCATGAAATGGAAATACTAATTCAAGTTTTCCACCAGGCTGGATATGCTCATAGGAAAATAATCCTTTTTGCTCTTATGAGATAGAGGCGTTGAAAATAGAACCTGTAAAGTTGAGAAATGCAGTCGTGTTTTCAGTTTTCTACATTGAGCATTTATTACCTTTATAATAAAAAATAAGATTTAGGCCGCGCGTGGTGGCTCACGCCTGTAATCCCAGCACTTTGGGAGGCCAAGGAGGGAGGACTGCTTGAGGCCAGGAGTTTGAGACTAGCCTGGGCAACACAGAGAGACCGTGTCTCTATAAAAAGTATATAGTTTAACTTGTTTCTGTGGACAGCTTTTTAAAGAAGACCATCATGTGGGTATTTATCATTCAGTATGTAGACTGTGGCAGATGTTTAATCCCACCCTGCCCCTCGCTCCTGCTATCAGGAGATAGTTCTGGGACAAGTGGTTTTAGCCTCTCGTAATCTCCATTACACCGCACGAAACCACCCTAAGAAGCTTACACTGCAGGCTTCTCTACATGCAGCTCCAAGCAGAGGCCCCAGCCCCAGGCAAAACCTTCTGGGCTTCCCTATGATCCGCCAGGCAAAACTGAAATGACATTTTAACACTACCATCTATAAAATAAAAGCAGGAAGGTAAATCTGACTGAAATCAAATCTAGTAATTATTTTAAAGGTAATATTCCAAAGCCAAAACAAAACTGTGGGGAATGGGAGAGGTCTTTGTTTCTTTCTGATAGATGATTTAAAATGATCTGCTATTAGGGACACTTCATCCCTTAGATGACCTATGGGGTCCCCTGCGTTACTAACAAACAGCAGCAAGCAATCAGTATCTAACTCCGTGTCACTCTCTGAGAGCACTGTGGCATCAAGAAAGGTGTCCCAGGAGACCTGGCCTAGGCGCCAGCTCTGTCGCCAAGTTAATTGCAGGGCCTTGGGCAAGTCACTCCACCCCGAAAGCCTCAGTGTGTCCATCTGCAGAATGGGGCTGCCACCTCCTCTCAACCTGATGTTATGGAGATGAACGGAGTACGTGCAAAAGCTCGAGGGGCTACCTGGATGGCCCGACGCACTGCCTTGGGCCAGTACACACAGTGTGGGGCCTACCTGGACATGGTGCTGGGGAGCCTTTGGGTCTTCAGGCGGGGAGTGGGGGCCGGGGAGAGACGGGTAGCACTGGGTGGGGTCCACTTTCCTGGGAACCTGCTTGGTAACTGCGTTTCCTCTGTGTTTCTTCTGTAGGAAGGCCAACAGCTCAGGAGAAGCCATGTCACTGGGGAGCCACAGCCCGCAGAGTGACTCCCTGACACAGCTTGTCCAGCAGCCGGATATGATGTATTTTATTCTCTTCCTGTGGCTCCTGGTGTACTGCTTGCTGCTCTTCCCACAGCTGGATGTTAGCAGGCTCTGATACGTGTGTCTGGATAATAAAAAAGACAGGACCCTGACCAGGGGCGGGGTTACTTCATTTTATTTTGGGTTCTGGGTGGGGCACTTCTACAGACAGTTGAGGACCTCCGAGGAAACTTAGACCCCCTTTCTCGCTATTGTGGTTTTTTTTTTTTTTCAGGTTTCCTTTTTTTTCTGGACAACCTGAGCATGCTTTTTTCTTTGGCTGTGTACTCAAAACTCAGGCATGCAGCTGGATCCGTAGGTGGGGTTTTGTCCTTGTGTGCCTTGCTGGGTTGGATAGGGAGCATTGTTAGTGATCATTAGCCCGCCTGGATCTTAGCACACCCCACATTGCAGGTTCACACGCTGGATGAACTCGAGTTTCTTACCTCTCAGATGAAGGGCTGCTTAATGAGAAAGAGGGTGGGCACCCCAGGCCGAGCCCCAGCTGGGGAGAGAGCTGCCACGTTTTCCTCCAAGTGTGGGTGTTTGAGAGAAGGTGCTGGGGTCCATGCACCTGTCGCAGTCCGGTAACTGGTTGCATTCACTAGGGGAAATCCGAGCAGCCAGCTCTGTGTAAGCACATCCAGGAATGGCAGAATCCAGGGAGGAAGGTGAAAGCTGTGTTGAGAGCCACTGTGTGCTCTTTTTCACCCTGTTTTTTTTGTTGTTTTTTTGTTTTGTTTTTTGTTTGAGGGGAGATACACTTGAAATTCAGTTTTCCATTGATTGGATTGAGATAGAACCATGATTTTCAAACCAGATCGCCAGGGCCCAGCAGGGCCATATAAAAGCCATGAGGAGTGGCTGGGCTGGAATCAGCTCCCACCGGTGCTGGAGCTGGGTGGTGGGGTAGCTTCCTGCCCACCAAAGCTTTGGTGCACACCTCCCTCAGAATGCATGTCTTGGAACGGGCATTCTTTGTGGTCACTTGTAATGGGTTTCTTGAAGAGGCTTTCTGGACAGCACTCCGGGAGCAGGCCAGCACAGGAGGTTTGTGAAAGAAGAGAGGCATCTCTAGCACCCCTGCCCCCAGTCTTCCTCAGCCCCAGGCTCCCTCTGCTCTCTCCTCCCTGCCAAGACTCAGGTCCGTGGTGAGTCTCTGCATTGGTTCCTCCTCCCCTTGCTCTCCCCTTCAGAAAGCATGTACCAGGCAACCCTTATAAAATCACAAATGAGTCAGGAGGGGACTCAGTGAGCATCTTGTCTAGCTGGACCCAGAGAGACAGAGCAGCTTGACCAAGATCATATAGCCGACCAGGGGCAGACTTGCAGTGAGCACACAGGCACCTGATGCCCTGTCCAGAGCTGTCACCCCTTGTAGGAAACTTCCACTGGGCACACCAATGTCCTGAGAAAAAGATAAAATGACTAGATTAAAATGTCCACATTCAAGCAAAACCAAAAAGTTTAGACCAACTATCGACATTTGTTTTGTTCTTGTATTTTTCCCATGAGGAATTCTTACTCACCTTCAAGCTCATCCCCAATTCCTTCTGAAATACCCTTGACAGCTGCAACAGCTTGTCATTTGACATACCAGCGTCGCTCTTACTCCAGGAATCACGTTTCTTTCTTTGCTAGCCAAGGACTTGCTCATTTCAAGCAGTGGGTTTCAAGTTTACAGAATTCCAGCATGGCCAGAAGAATTTACATAGCACATCTGAGTCGATGACAGCCAAAATCTGGCCTCTAAACCAGTCTGATTATAGTCTGTCTCCCCTCCTGAAAGAATTTCAGCCTTCCAACCAGAAAGCTGCTGGGAGCTTGGAGTGATTCCATCTTGAAGGCCAAGAGCCCCATGGAAAATGAGCTAATTAATGAGCTCCCTGGCATCAATGAAAGCTCAAAGGTACAGATAATAAAGATTATGTGATAGTTTATAACCCTGGGCACCATGCAGTCCTTGCCTAAATTAGATGCTCGAAGAGCCTGGGAAGAGCCAACCCAAATGTGAATCATTTCATTTTATGGGTCTAGACCTTGTTCAGAAAAACCTCTGCAGGATACTTCTCTCACCTATTACAACTTGTAATATTGTTTAAAACATTACTGGCAAGATGCCTGAAAGTCATTTGGTTCAGGTTGGCAGTCAACTGATATTTTGCAAAGGAAAAAGAAATCTCATTTGAGTATAGGCTTCTATGGAAGAAGCTGGATATAGAAAAGGGATGTGGAAGTCTGCAGGACAAACCACCCCATTGCTTGTAATTTTTTTTTTAATTAAAAGAAATACAATAAGGCTTTTAACAAGAACTAGCAGTCCCCTAAGTCTCGCTGCTTAGAAGTAACCACTTTCAACTCTCTTATATTTGCATTTCTACATAACGTGCTTACACTTTATTTTTTAATTTAGAAACATCTACTGGCTTGCTGTCACAGTAGAGGAGGATTTCACTCTTACCATACCATGCTTTGGTTTTCCAGTATAGCTAGATCACATCATTTAGTACATTTCTATTAGGTGTTGACATTACCTGGAGCACTTAAGGATTGTTGACTCCCAAGCCCAGCAGTGTGTTATGGTTACATGTCCTTTCTCCTCCAAATGTCCCCCTTAATTTGCTATTCTCTCTCTTTACTTTTTTTTTTTTTTTTGGTGTGGCACATTCTTTAATAACTTCCTGAGGAAGAGAACATGGGAAGTAAATATGGTTGTAAATATTTTGAGATTTTTGCATGACTTAAGATGTCTGTATTCTGCCCTTAACAGAAATGTGGCTGAGCATAGAATGACAGGTGGAAAATAATACCCTCCCCTAGCCCCTCCCAAGCGTGCTGGTTGAGATTTCTGATGCCATTCTGATTCCCATACCTTTATATGTGACTTAGGTTTTTTTATCCACCCTTCCTGGAAACATTTAAGATCTCTTTATTCTTGGTGTTCTGAACTGTCATGACGGTGTTGTATCCCGGGTGTTAAACCTTGTGCTGGGCCTTCATGGGAAATTTCTTAAATTTTCTTGTGATTACTTACATTCTTTCTTTCTGGACCACCTATTATTTCAATGTTGGACCCTCCCCTACACCCAGGCTGATGCTCTAATATTTTTTATCTTTTCTATTTTTCGTCTATGTTTCTGATCTGCTTTCAGGAAGAATTATTCATTTTTATCTTCCCAATCTGAATGTTTTATTGAATTTTTATTTTCCAAGTTAATAAAACCTTTGGTTATTATCCTGTCTTTGTTTTACAGTGTCCTGCTCTTGATGCGTGGATGCAGATTTTGTCTCTCTGTGGACGTTAATGATTGTGGTCTGAGGGGAAGTTCTTTTCTGCTCCCTGTGTTGCCCTCATTTTCTCTGAGTTCTCTTTATTTTGGTGGTCTCAGTCTCTATCTTTCACGTTGTGAATTTTTCTCAAATATCTGGTGATCCTATGGATCTGTTCATGTTTTAAGAGTGAGGCATCCAAAAGCTGATTGGAAGTTGTGTGTGCCAACTGGTGAGCTTTTCCACTAGGGTCACCAGGTGGGCACCTGGACTCATCATTGGAGAACACTGCCTGTCAGTATTTGCACGTGTTTTTTCTGGGGCTCATTCTGTTTCTTGAGAGATATTCCCACTACTCTCCTTCCTGGGAAACGGGCATACACGGGGCTTTTAGCCTATGCTGAGCCCTCATGTGGTTTCAAAAACGGTGTCCCATCTGGGCAGAAGTCCCCATGAGCACTTGGCTTGACTGGCAAAGGACACCTTTTGCCCCTTCCTCCAGACATACCCAGCTCTGAGCTTGGACAATGCTCGAGGAACAATGAAAAGGCTAGATTTTAACTCCTAATTGCCCTCTTTAGCCAAGTGCCTCTGTGCAGTGCACAACTGTAGGGCCATATCCAGAGACCCTGGTCTATACTCAGTGTGCCCGAGTCCTGACCGCTGAGCAGGCAGCCTCATCACCCGTGAGTATTTAGACTTTCATTAAGTTGCTTCAACCTTTGCTGTGCCTGGTGTCCCTGAGTTGGAGCTGCTCTGATTTCTCCATGGAGTAGGAGCACAGTGGTCATCTGGCTGCATGGGAAGGACAGGGGACCTCAGAGCCAATAAATGCCCTGGTCTTCAGCCTCATGTCTCACCCCATCCCTCCTATTCCAATCCCCAAGCCTCTCCTGGAGGCCACAGGGCATCTCTGCTGACCACTCTGTGGCCTCCCCTCTGCAGGCATTTGGTTTTAGGATCCCCCTCCCTGCTCACTTTTCCATCAGTTCCATTCCTGCATAAATAGGTTGCTAGCTCTTGCTTACTGTTCTCTTCTGTATTCTTCTGTGTTCATGGTTGTATTAATATAACTTTCATTCCTCTGCTCCTATTTTCATGGGGTTTCATGAGGGAAGAAACAGGCTTATGTGTTCAGTATACCATCTTGATCCATAAACCCCATTTGAGTTATCTCACAGGTTGCTTAGGGGGCTTGCTGCTCTGACTGGTTTGTGAACGTGCCCTGAGTCCAGCTGGGACTGCAGCAACATCCATCCTGTTGAGCTGTGGTCTGCTAAGTGATTTTGTGTAATGCTGTGCCAAGTGCAGGAGAGGGATACATAGCATGGCTAAGCTCTGCTTGAATGCCATGATTAGTTATTACCTTCCTTCCTTCCCCCTGGTTTTGCTGCCTATTGTCAGTAAATGATCTTAGATCTCCTGCCTCCCCAAAGATATAGTCTATGTGGTGGTCTGGGTTCTAGGTTTTCTTTACCACCCTTGCTTCATTTAAGAAACAGAAAACTGGCTAGGCACAGTAGTGGCTCACACCTATAATCCCAGCCCTTTGGGAGGCCAAGGCAGGAGGATCGCTTGAGGCCAGGAATTCAAGACCAGCCTGCACAACATAGCAAGACTCCATCTCTACAAAAAGTTAAATTTAAATTAGTGGTGGCATACACTTATAGTCCCAGCTACTCAGGAGGATGAGGCAGGAGAATTGTTTGAGCCCATGACTTTGAGGTTACTGTGAGCTATGATCCTGCTATTTTACTCCGGCCTGAGTGATAGAGCGAGACCCTGTCTCAAAAATAAAGAAACAAGTAGTCCACACAGGTGTTTGCCAGCAAACAAACAGCGCGGATTCTCTGTTGAACGTGGCCAACATTGCCTCGTCGAAGTTTGTATCTTGCCATAGTTGATGATCAGGTGGTCGGGGCTTCCTGGTCAGACCTGACCTTTGTGGGGAGATGTTCTCCCACCAAGGCTCAGAAGCAGGACACTCTTGCTGCCCCTCGGGCAGCCACCCAGAACATGGGTGTCTCCATTTCTGAGGTTCAGCATAGTTCTCCCCACCCCTCTTCCCATGCAGTGCATGCCTGCTCTTTATCAGGATGGAACAGAGGGAAGGCAGAGGCACTGGGGGCAGCCTGTGTAGTTGACTTCTGTAAGTCACAGACTGTTCAAAAACCTCAGGAATTATGTAAGCATTCAGTGCCTCATTTAAGAGATGAAAAACTGAAGATTAGAAAGAGGAAACGACTAGTCGCCCTGCTAGTTGATGACCTCCAGATAGCCATCTTCATTCCCAGTTAAGTTTACTACAAAACCATAGCCTCAGCTGCTGAAGCTAACCTCCCTACCCACCATTGCTAGGGACTCAGAACACCATGGAGCTCATCTCTCCAACAAAAGTCAGAATTAGCAAGTACAGATGTGTCTTACGAAAATGTCAGAATCCATCATGGCTGCTTTGGTGAGGAGCTGTTCTCCTTCCGTGGTCATGCCATTGGAAGGCAGTTGTATGACAAGAATGCTTTCACATGAGCTCCGATTTTCTTAACTCTCCAGAAGGACTTCAGAAGCCTCTGGAGTTTTGAGACATGGCCTCTCTCTCCCTTCTGCTTGGAGACACCTTCCTGGGGGTCTCCACTGCATTCCCCGCTGGTATTCCTCTGTGGAGCCTTGCGCCCTCAGGTCCCAGAAATGGGCTGTGTGGGAGCTTCCAGTCAGCCTGGTATCTCGGGACCTTCTCAGCCAGGAAATGAGACTGCACAAAGCCCTGTGAGGCCCAGGTGTGTTATTTCTCCTTCCCCGACATTGCATAATCACTGCTGACACAGCATTTGGGGAAGATTTAACGTCTTGGGCCAGCAGCTGCCATCTGGAACCATCACCACATAGCAGGTTGTTCTGTCCCATCCAACTGATGAGGGGGCTGCCCTAATGACAAGGTCCAGGACCTGGGTTGGGTGGTGGAAGGCTGGGAGCTGGAGTGGGCATTATTGTGTTTCTGTGCTGAAAATTGCTATGGCTCTTTTCCCCTAACAGCCAGCGTGGGAGAGCCAAACATGAGACACAAGCATCCCCTTGAGCTCCACAGATCTTGCGCCTTGCTCTCATCAGGCATTTCCTTGGAGAACAGCAGTCAGCAGCTCATGGAAGTGAGCCCGGTGCACAGACTTTGCATGGACTTTGCACAGGTTCCATTTCCATCGTGTGCAGACACCTGTATCTTTGGGCTCCACGTGAGCACCTGCCCTCTTCACTCTGATTTTTTTTTAAGAGACAGCATCTTACTCTGTCACCGAGGCTGGAGTACAGTGGTGTGATCACAGCTCACTGCAGCCTGAAACTCCTGGGCTCAGGCAATCCTCCTGCCTCAGCCTCCCAAGTAGCTGGTAGTACAGGTGCGTGCCACCACGCCCACCTAATTTTTTTATCTTTTATAGATACAGGTCTCACTGTTGCTCAGGCTGGTCTCGAACTCCTGGCCTCAAGTGATCCTCCTGCCTTGGCCTACCAAAATGCTGGGATTATAGGCATGAACCACTGTGCCTGGCCTTCACTCTGATTTTTCTTAAGAGTCCTACAGGACCTTCAGGTCTTGTCACTTCTCTACCATTGTGTGTGAGACAGGGCATGGGGTGAGCTTGGTCACGTGTGGGTCAAAAGCCTGGAGACTCAGAGCTGCTGGTTCCCCGAGAGCCCACAAAAGTTATCAGAGTTTCTGAGCTGAGTGTTCTGCAATTGCCAGACCCCATAATGCTGGGAATACTGGCTTCTTTGTGTTTAGAACTTGTTCTGAGAACCTTGATGAGAACACATCAAGCAAGCAGTTCCTCCCAGCCAGGGCTGGAGCAACATGCCAAAAAACATTCTTGTCTATGGGAAAAAGACAACCAGTATTTTGTACCATTTGACCAAGTTGTTTTTAAATATACACATGCCTCAACAATCCACGGCCTCAATCGCACTGCTAATTTGTTTAAATCCCTGACACTCAGATGTCAAGAATAGCTTCATCTAGCAGTGTTCTCTTTAAAGGAACCCTTTTTTTGGTTTTCATTTTAATCACTGCCTTCTTCTCTGGGAGGTATTGTGGGCTAGAGAAAGAAGTCAGGTTTGGGAGTCAGCCAGATTTAGATTGGAGTCCCAGCTCTGTCACCAGATCTCTGGGTGATCTTGGCAAACTAACTTCTGAGCTTCTGTGCATTATAGGCATTCAGCACATATTTGTTGAATGAAAAATACTTTTCTTGAAAGTTTATGAAGTTGTAGGATGCCCAGCAGCCCCCTTTTCTCTATTTCCTTCCTCTTGAAGCAAGCGTTGACTATACCTCTTTCCCTAACCCTTAGTGTACCATAGCTTCTTCCAACCTCTCTCCAATCCATTACTTTTTTCTGAGCTACCCTGTCTCAAATCTAACTCAGGCCTTTTTGCAAGAGGAAGTTTAAGCCATTGTTTACTCATTAACTCGACCCTTAGAACAATCGTGGGAGGTGTTTATTTCGGAAAGGAAGCTAAAGCACTGGACAGAAAAATAAGGTCATAGCGTGAACTAGTAAGTAGCAGAACTGGGAACATAGGACTGTTATTTTCAAACACTCTAAACTTCACTGCAGTTGCAAATTTGCAACCAAAATGGCCGCCTTGAAAGGGTCTTTTGCAGTAAAATCTCAGTGTCCAACATCAAAGACAGTTCTTCAGGGCCTCCAATTAACTATACATCCTGCCCCCAGCTGCTCATCTCTGCACCTCTAACACGTACTTCTCAGAGTAGGAAATTGGGCTTTCTCCTTCAAAAAGAAAAGTAGAGAAGGCCTGAGGGCAGTGTAATTAAAATGGAGAAGTAGAGACCACGAATTACTTGGATGAATTCATAACTGGTTGGTCTCTGAGGCAGGAATTATTATTTTTCCTGTATTTTAAGCTTAAAAGTAGTGATTTTTGCATTGTTACAAAAAACAAAATAGCAAAATATCATTTGATACTTGTATTCTGTTTGCAATAGCTACCACTTCCTTTAGCCCCAGCAAAAATCAATAGGTGTGTATTCTCTACAAGCCCATGCTGTGCCAGAATGCCAGTATTGCTAAATGTCATGCAAGGATTTAGACACTTTTTAAAAGGAAACTCTGGGAGTGCCTGTTGTCTGGAGAGTTGACATTGTCCAAAGGAGGCCAACACTGGTATGGGTATGGAGAACCCACATCCTAGCTGTGGCTCACCTGCAGATGCCTTGAATTTACCTCTCTGGGTTGGAAGTGGGAAGACTTCTTTTAAAAGTCCTTTCTAGGTTTAAAAATCCAAAGGTTACGAAGGTAGTTTTTATTTATCTCAGTAAGTGGCCTATTTGCTTAAAGCAAGTGTACCTCTGTATATAAGCCCAAAGCTTAGGGCAGTGCTTCTTGGCTTTAGTATCTGAGAAAGGTGCCTTTGGGAAGAGTTTGGTCAAACAGAAGGTAGTCTGAATCTTAAAGGTTTCAGATGAATGTTTGAAGTAGAACCTGGGAAATCTGCTTCCTAGGGCTGTTAGAACGAAATTGGTCTCCTTAAATTACGTCAGCATCTGAGGCAGTTTCCTAAGGGAATTTCTTTTAAATTCAAAAGTTCAACTGCAGGAATAAATAGCTGTACAGGACTAGATCTTCCCATCCCTCATCTTTTCCCCTTACCCGAGTAACGACTCAAAAAGGCTTCTGAAATTCTACTCAGAATCGGAGCCGTTTGCATTCCAACAAGGATCCCTTAAGCCAAACGCTGGTGTGTTTGTGTAGAATGTCCCTGGGGTAGGGGCGGTAGCTGTGGGGAGGGAATGTGGTGCAGGGGACACCTGCCCTCTGCCCTTGAAATTGCACCATAAGATGCTGCCTATGTCACTCACAGTGGTGCTGATACTATCCGCCAAAGACAAATTGTGAACACGGAAAAATGGTCGTTCCCTACTGTACATCCTCAGGACAGACTAACTAAACTTGGAGACAGGAGATTGTTCAGACCATATTGTAGTGGGTGGTGATCGTTGTTTTATTTTGGGGGAGTCTGGTCTATTGAGCAGATTTAATGTTTCCTTATTGTGCAGGGCTTAATTGACTATGTCTGAAAGTTTTTACTGAGAGCTCTAAGAAAACTATTGAGGAAAATGAAATGTTATTTTGTAGTACAAGGATTATTTTTGTCTATTTAGGATATACATAGCTGTAGCTTTGTAAAAAAAAAGATCTTTATAAACAATATATGAATGTGCCGTCTTATTTATTGATTACTGTAAATTAAGATATAAATGGCTATTTGCATAATTTATACCTGTGGGAATTAACTGGAGTATTTGTTATTTGACTGTTTTCTATTAAGGAATATTAGGCTTGGTGCTATGATGAATGATCTTGTAAAATCGTGTATTCTTAAGAAAATTTTTGAATATAAATTTCTTGAACTGACGATTTCATTGATGATACTTACTTTCATGTGTGTTTGTGGTTTTGACAACCAGAAATTACACTATCTTTCCAACAAATAGTCCCAACAAATAATACTTTTGCCAGGGCCGAAGCGAAGCCAATTGGCTTTAGAGTGGTAGAGATTGTAAAGAATATGCCCTTTTTAAACTGCATTAACTTGCCTAGAGCCTTTGTAATGCTCCAAGTAGTAGTAATAATAGTAGTAGTAGCTATGCAGCTCTGGAGTGGGACTGCCTAGGTCTGAATCCTAGATCAGTCTTTTACTAGCTGTGTGACCTCCAGGAAGTTACTGTAGTTGCCAGGGGTCCTCAGAAGACAGCCTGAGCCAAAGCTGACATGATGATTGCATCATTTGAGGGCAGAGGGGATGCAACCAAGGGCAGCAGGAGTAAGATGGGGACAGAGGGAGAGCAAATAAAAGGTGGTGCAACAAATATTTATTACACACCTACTTGGCATCAGCACTGTTCTGGTTGCTGCGAATATAATAGGAAACCAAAACAAGGTTTTTATCCTCCCAGAGCTGACCGTCTAGTGAGAAGAGGCAGACAGAAACAAAATGGTAAGATGCACAGTATGTCATCAGTGCTATAAGAAAACGCAGGGAAGGAAGGTAGATTGGGGGTGGACAGCGAGGTGCCACCAGGTTCATACAGCAGCCAGGAAAGACCTCTTTGAGCAAGAGACATTTGACTAAAGACCTAAAAGAGCCGCAGGGACAGATCCTTTGAATGCCTGGGGAAAGAGTTTTCTAAGCAAAGGGAGCAGCCAGTGCAAAGGCACTGAGGCAGGATCATGGCTGGGGTTTTTAAGGAACAGCAAAGAGCCTGGTTTGGTGAATGCATGGTGAGTGAGAGGAGAGAGGCCAGGTAGGGCCTTGTAGGATGTGGTAAGGGCTTTGGCCTTTACCCAGAGTGAGCTGGGATCCACTGGAGAATTTTGAGCACACGTCAGCTTACATTTTAGCAGGCTAAACCCAGCTGCCATAATGAGAATAAACTCCAGGGAACGAGGGCAGAATGCAGAGGCCAGCCAGAAGTCTATTTCAACAGTCCGGGAGAGATGACAATGGCACAGGTGGGTGCAGCGGAAGTGGGCCACAGTGGTTTTATTCTGGATGTATTTTGAAAGTAGACCCTCTGGATTTGCAAATGGATTGGGTGTACAGTGTAAGAGAAAAAGGATTGAAAAATGCTCCAAGGTTTTGGCCTGAGGATCTGGAAGAATAAAGATGCCATTGGCTGATGGGGAAATGGGGCTGAAGCAGATGGTGGGGAAGACCCGGAGTTCCTGAATCTGAGCATGTTAAGTTTGAGATGCCCGTTGCTCATCTCCTTTTCCTCTCCCTGTCCAAGGGTACTCGGGCTGTGGCATTGAAGTGCCCTGAGGTGACTGTGCCTCTGTCTGCACTGGTAGGGCGCAGCCCCCATGGCCCCTTAGCTGCTCTGCTGCTGTGCCGTGATTGACTGGGCTTGGGCATCTCTGACCAGTTTTGGAATCTCAGGTCCCCAGTGTACCATGAGGCCATTCCCATGGCATCTGCGGAGCCCCCAGACTGATCTCTCCCCAACCAATCCCACTCTGACACGCCACCCCGAAGTGGGTCTTCCGACCATTCTCCCTGCTGTATTTGAATTTTAAATCTTTTGAATACAGATACCAGGAGGCCCTTCACAAACCTTCCTGGATGCACAGAGCCTTCTCCCTGCTTGAATGGAGACAAAGAGAACACATCAAACGATCTGGCCACATTAAAATGGGAATGGCAGGCTGTATGACAGGAAGATAAACCCTGTACTGAAATTTCCAAAGCCTGTAAACAGCTGAGCATAATCATGTTTCAACTTGGTGGTATATTACTTTGGACAGAGTGGTTATGCCATAAAAAGCTCAAAGCGTGAAGATGGGGTTCTATTTTTTCCATTAATTGCTGCAGCGTTTCAGATTAATTCCAGTGACGTGACAGCCCAAAAAAGCAATGGTTTAAACACCAATAAATTTTATTTTTCTCTTAAGAGAGACAGTCCTGCTTGGCACAGCAGCTCCCCTGTCCTTCTCGCCACTCTCAGTGCTCTGGCTGTGTCATCCTTAGACAATCGTCCTTGTCTTTATGGTCCAAAATGGTGTCTGTACATCCAGACCACACATCCATATTCCATGCTGCAGAATGGAAGAGAGGCAGTGAAGGGCGGCTCCTGCCTTCTCAGAGTTCCCAGAAGAACCCTCACAACACATGGGCTCTCATCTCCTTGTCCGAGCTAAGCCACTGACCACAGCTGCTATGGAGTAAGGAAATGTGTCCTTGGTCCAAACACAGAAGATCTTGCTTCTCTCCCATCTTCACCTTCTCCCGAGCACGTCCTTCCTCCATTCCCAGCCTGGGCACTCCTTCAGCTCCAACCTGTGCTAAATGAATTACAAGTGAGAAGGGCTGCTGGTTGGCAGCAGGCATCTAGCAGCCTTGGTGACATTTGTCTAAGTCCTGGTTGTCAGGGGTTGGGCCAGATGTGGGCAGCTTGTTCCTTATACATACCTGTATGGAAGGCCTGCAGGGTGTCTGGGGCTTGAAGAGATGGTAATGAGATCAAATCCATCCTCTGAAGGAGTTCACCCAGAGCAACTACCATTTCTTTCTTTCTTTCTTTTTTTTTTGAGACAGTGTCTCACCCTGTTGCTCACGCTGGAGTGTAATGGCACGATCATAGCTCACTGCAGCTTTGAACTCCTTAGCTCAAGAGAGCCTCCTGCCTCAGCCTCCTGAGTAGCTGGGACTACAGGTGTGCACTACCTGCCAGGCTCACAGCTACCCATTCTTGAGCACTCTCCCAGGCGCTAGGCTATGAACATACTATACTATCACAAGACTCTCACAGTGAGTTTTGTGGTGGGTGGTTGTGTCCTTCCCATGAGAAGGTTGAGGCTGGAAGGAATGATTGAATGAAGATAGTGCAGGCAGAGTTGGAATAGGAACCCGGGGCCACTGGAATGTTTCTGGCACATCAGTCTTCCTTGTGTGTCCCCAGAAGTGGCCCCCAAGAGAATGTGACCTGGGCCATGGGATCTGCAGCTGCTTCTGGTGGGCAGGGCTCAGAGAGACCCACAGGGCAAAAATGACTGCCAGGGTTCCAGTCTGAGGCCTACGTCCTGCCATGTGGAAGAAAGCTGGACAGGGGAGCTTCGTTTGCCACCCTGACTCAGGGGTCCATTCTTTTAGGACCTCTGAAAAGTCTCAACATTCCCAGCCCTCAGTTCCCTCAACTGTGAATGCAAATCATAACAGTCCCCATAGGAAAAAGAACTCAATAGACATTTCTGAAAAAAAAAATAGCAAACAGGCATATGAAAAGGGGCTCAACATCAGTGATCATCAGAGAAACGCAAATTAAAACCACAATGAGATATCATCTCACCCCAGTTAAAATGGCTTCTATCCAAAAGACAGGCAATAAGGAATGCGGGCGAGGATGTGGAGAAAAGGGAACCCTTGTATGCTGTTGTTGGGAATGTAAATTAGTACAACCACTATGGAGAATGGTTTGGAGGTTCCTCAAAAAACTAACAATAGGACCGGGCATGGTGGCTCACGCCTGTAATCCCAGCACTTTGGGAAGCTGAGGCGGGGGGATCACTTGAGATCAGGAGTTTGAGACCAGCCTGGCCAACATGGTGAAACCCTGTACTAAAAATACAAAAGTTAGCCGAGTGTGGCAGCACACACCTGTAATCCCAGGCACTCAGGAGGCTGAGGTAGGAGAATCACTTGAACCTGGGAGGTGGAGGTTACAGTGAGCCAAGATTGCGCCATTGCACTCCAGCCTAGGCAACAGAGTGAGACGGTCTCAAAAAAATTTTTTTTAAATAAAAAATAAACCTAACAATAGAGCTACCATATGATCCAGCAATCCTACTACCAAGTATATACCTAAAAGAATGGAAATCAGTATATTGAAGACATCTCTGCACTCCCATGTTTATTACAGCACTGTTCACAACAGCCAAGATTTGGAGGCAACCTAAGTGTCCATCAACAAATGAATGGATAAAGGAAATGTGGTACATATACACAATGAAAAACTATTCTGCCATAAAAAAGAATGAGATCCTATCATTTGCATCAACATGGATGGAACTGAAGGATATTATGTGAAATAATCCAGGCACAGAAAAACTTCTCATGTACTCACTTATTTGTGGGGGCTAAAAATCAAAACAATTGAACTCATGGAGATAGAGAGTAGAAGGACGGCTACCAAAGGCTGGGAAGGGTAGTAGTGGAGGGGTGGGGGATGGTTAATGGGTACAAACATATAGTTAGATAGAATGAATAGGATCTAGTATTTGATAGCACAACAGGATGACTACAATAATTTATTGTATATTTAAAAATAACTGAAAGTATAATTGGAAAGTTCATAACATAAAAAAAAATGCTTGAGGGGATGAATACCCCATTTACCCTGATGTGATTATTATACATTGTATGCCTATATCAAAATATCTCATGTACCCCATAAATATATACACCTACTAGTAACCATAAAAATTTTAAAAATTTAAGTAACCAAATTAAACCTCTAGAGATTAAAGCTTAAAAGAAATAGTCCCCCTGCGAGAACTGAAGTGAGCTACCATCTGTAAAAATACCCAATAAATAAAGCAAGCACTAATGTTCATGGAATTACAGCAGCATCATCCTTTCTTTCTACAAACCACTGCTCAGGAAAATAAAAGAGGACACAAACAAATGGAAGAACATTCCATGCCCATGGATAGGCAGAATCAATATCATGAAAATGGCCATACTGCCCAAGGTAATTTATAGATTCAATGCCATCCCCATTAAGCTACCAATGACTTTCTTCACAGAATTGGAAAAAACTACTTTAAAGTTCATATGGAACCAAAAAAGAGCCCGCATCGCCAAGACAATCCTGAGCCAAAAGAACAAAGCTGGAGGCATCACGCTACCTGACTTCAAACTATACTACAAGGCTACAGTAACCAAAACAGCATCGTACTGGTACCAAAACAGAGATATAGACCAATGGAACAGAACAGAGCCCTCAGAAATAATACCACACATCTACAACCATAAGATCTTTGACAAACCTGACAAAAACAAGAAATGGGGAAAGGATTCCCTATTTAATAAATGGTGCTGGGAAAACTGGCTAGCCATATGTAGAAAGCTGAAACTGGATCCCTTCCTTACACCTTATACAAAAATCAATTCAAGATGGATTAAAGACTTAAATCTTAGACCTAAAACCATAAAAACCCTAGAAGAAAACCTAGGCAATACCATTCAGGACATAGGCATGGGCAAGGACTTCATGTCTAAAACACCAAAAGCAATGGCAACAAAAGCCAAAATTGACAAATGGGATCTAATTAAACTAAAGAGCTTCTGCACAGCAAAAGAAACTACCATCAGAGAGAATAGGCAACCTACAGAATGGGAGAAAATTTTTGCAATCTACTCATCTGACAAAGGGCTAATATCCAGAATCTACAAAGAACTCAAACAAATTTACAAGAAAAAAACAACCCCATCAAAAAGTGGGCAAAGGATATGAACAGACAACTTCTCAAAAGAAGACATTTATGCAGCCAATGGACACATGAAAAAATGCTCATCATCACTGGCCATCAGAGAAATGCAAATCAAAACCACAATGAGATAGCATCTCACACCAGTTAGAATGGCGATCATTAAAAAGTCAGGAAACAACAGGTGCTGGAGAGGAGGTGGAGAAATAGGAACACTTTTACACTGTTGGTGGGACCGTAAACTAGTTCAACCATTGTGGAAGACAGTGTGGCGATTCCTCAAGGATCTGGAACTAGAAATACCATTTGACCCAGCCATCCCATTACTGGGTATATACCCAAAGGATTATAAATCATACAGCTATAAAGACACATGCACACGTATGTTTATTGCAGCACTATTCACAATAGCAAAGACTTGGAACCAACCCAAATGTCCATCAATGATAGACTGGATTAAGAAAATGTGGCACATATACACCATGGAATACTACGCAGCCATAAAAAAGGATGAGTTCATGTCCTTTGTAGGGACATGGATGAAGCTAGAAATCATCATTCTCAGCAAACTATCGCAAGGACAGAAAACCAAACACCGCATGTTTTCACTCATAGGTGGGAATTGAACAATGAGAACACTTGGACACAGGGTGGGGAACATCACACACTGGGGCCTGTTGTGGGGTTGGGGAGTGGGGAGGGATAGCATTAGGAGAAATACCTAATGTAAATGACGAGTTAATGGGTGCAGCACACCAACATGGCACATGTATACACATGTAACAAACCTGCGCGTTGTGCACATGTACCCTAAAACTTAAAGTATAATAAAAAAAATTTTAGTAATCACTTAACATATATATACAATTTTAATTTTTCCATTTAATTCAATCCTTGTTTTATCTATGTATAATTTTTAGAAAGCCTAACAGAGAATACATACAAGATTATATTCTGAGTTTGGTCCAACCCCCCCTCACTCATGAGCATTTTTCCCTACCTCTAAATTGATTGCATACATATTCTAATGGCTACAGGATGACAAATAATTCTAATATCATATTTTACTTAGTCACTTAATATTTATTATTTCAGTTGTTTGAATATTTTACGATAAAAAAATGCTGTAACAAATGACCTCATGAATTTGACTTTTTCCTTTTAGATTATTTCTTAACAAAAGCACAGCAGTTCAAAAGAAGGATTATTTTTATTTTTCCTACCAAGTTGGTTTCCAAAAGACTAGCAATTATCATTACTACGAATGTAACAGTTTCAACAGAACTTTATCAGATTTGGGCACTTACACTTTTGGTCAACTTAGAAAACATATCTTAGAAATATGTTTGTAAAAGAATAATTTTCTTGCCTTTTTAAAGATGACAAGTGGGAGGGTTGAACTCTCCATGTATAAGTTGGCTGCCCTTACAGGAAATGTAAACGTCCTTTGCACATTTCATCTATTGAGGTCTTGAAGATTTCATTGTATCTCTGGCTTCTAATGTCTTCAATTACTTATATCAATTGCTTTTAATAACAATACAATATTTAGGGAAACTAATATTTTCTAGCAACTTATAGCTTACAAGAATAAACAGGGCAAGTCTCGTGGTTTTTAATACGCTTCTTCAAAAAGTATGAACTGATTAATTGCCAGAATGTTACTAATTTCACATGATACATGAAATACAGAGTGGACCACAGTGAAATAGATAGCTCCATCTACTGTAAATACTTTGAATTGGATATCTCCAGCTTTTGTCTTTACGGACTTACTTTCATAATGAATTTAGGAGTTTTGTAAGTGATGTCATGCTCAGAGCCTTTTGCTAGACTCTGAGGGATATAAATATAATTAACATGAGGATGCTGCCCTCAAGGAGCTCCTAGGTGAGCAGTAAGTATGAGGGCAGCCCCTAGTCCAGGCTGACATTTGGTGATCTGCTGACTTTATGCTGACTCAGAAAAGCCAAGGTTTTAGAGTGTAAAAGAGTTACTCTGCTTTACCTAAAACCATAATCACTGGAGTGGGATAAAATTAAGTGATGAGTTGGGGAAGGACGTTTGGAAAGTGTTAAGAGAGATGGGCAGGAAAAAGGAAATGCAGGGGAAAGGGTAAGGAGAGGCCAGTGGTGCTCCCATTTATCCCAGGCTGACCACCATTGGAGGGCAAGGAAAGGGTCTTCCCTTTCCTTGAAGGACCAGGTCATTTGTTTACAGCAGTTGTGCCTAGCACAGGCCAGATTTCATTTTCTGAACTAAGAGAACTTTCAAGGAACTATTGTCTGGTAGATGAAATGGATACTCAAGAAAAACCATACCCTGTGATAAGTGTTAGAATAAAAGTATATGTAGTGTGCCTTGGAAGTAGAGAGAAGGAAGAAATTCTTTCTGCTGCAGGGAGTAGGGTCTGGAGCAAGTACGGTATCGGGTCACAGAATGGGACAACCTCCCAAAGGAGGAGACCAGTTGAGATAAGCACTGAAGAATGGCAGGATTTCTAGGGCACAGAAAGAGGAAGGGCATTGTGGGCAAGAGGAAAAGCATGAACAATTGCATGGAGGTGCAAAGTTTCATCATGTGTGTAGGAAACAGTGCAGCCTGATGTGGCTAAAGCTTAGTAAGGTGTTAGAAGACTAACTTCTTAGCAATGCAAGAAGTTACATAAGCAGGAACCAGCATCTGAAGACTTTGAACTCTAGATTAAAAAGTCTGCAGACACTGGGGAGACATTGAGAGTTTTGACGCAGGGCAGGGACAGGACAGCAGGCAATAGGCTTTGCTTGCAATAAAGGAGAGTGTGGATGGTAGCAGATTAGGACTGCAGGTTAGAGAGACAGAAAATAGAGAAATAGAGAACCAGAACCAGGCAATAACAGCACAAAGAGGAGGAAACAGAATTTTCTCTGTCACAAGAGAGAGTTCAAATTTACCAGTGGGATGCACCATACTGGGCCACGAACTGGACTTGGGCAGCACTTTTAACCAAGATAAGATTCGGGAGAAGAAATGATCAGGTGATTACGATCCATCTGTTGATACAAGATATGGCACATAAAAAGTGCTCTGTCTGCTGGGTGTGGTGGCATGTGCCTATAGTCCCAGCTACTCAGGAGGCTGAAGCAGGAGGATTGTTTGAGCCCAGGAGTTCGAGGCTGTAGTACATGATCATCATGCCTGTAAATAAGCACTGCACTCTAGCCTGGGCCACACAGGGAGACCCCATCTCTAAGGGAAAAAATGCTCTATCCATGTTATTTATCATTAATGTATCACTACTATTATTATTTATCTCAAAAACTAAGTCATCTTTTGCTGACTTTTTAAACAGATAACCTTTAGGAAAGTTATATAATTAGATTTCTTTATATTAAGCAAACTACCAGAGATCACTAAAAAAACTGGTTTACTGATTTTAAGATCATTAACCCTTAGAAAAGCGCCTTTGTAACTTGTGCCTATGACTCTCTGAGAGACTGGAGTCACAATGGAGAATAAGTCTGTGTGACTCTGGGAAGCTCATAGTCCAGTGGGAGGGCAGGGGACAGAGGTAAACTAGGGGTCGTAACATCCTACCCTCCCACTGGACACACTAGGGCTTATGCTCCATTATGTCCCCAGTCCCCAGGGCAGTCTTAGAGCATGACCAGTGCTCCAAAGATGTTTGTTGAAGAATGAAGGAATGAATGAATGGAACAAGAATAATAATTAAATATTTGAAAAGAATCTTTCTTTTGAATTAAACATAATGTGTCTCAGACTCAGAAAGTGGCCAAATGATCCAGCCATGGGATGACAGAACGACTTTGACAGACACTTAGATACTAGAATCTACAATGAACAAGGGTGAGTCTGCATCCTATCCAGAGGCAGCTGAAGTGAAGCCACCGCACTTTCCCTCTCCTGAGCAGTTTTCTCAACTCTAGACTCATCAAAGAGATTTTGGCTGAAGGACAGCTTGGCTGAGTAGATGCTATAGGAAGTGTCAAAATTGAAGTTGACCTTAAAATGGTAAACATAGGTTCAAATGTTCATTCTGAAAGGTGAGCGGGAAAAGATTATATAGGGACTGTGGGTTGAGTTTCATATTTTGCAAACCAAGAAGGTAGGCAGCCTTTCAGAAAGGGTATGGGACAATGCAAAGTCCAGGTTAGCCCTTGACCAGGTAAGGTGGAAGCTTGGTAATTACCTGCTTGTCTTGGCCAATCTTGAAAGATTAATGATAATTTACAAAGATAAAATACATCTTATCATGAACTCTTTTTCCTTATGGTTAATAGAAATAACAGGGTATCTCCTAATGTTTCGGGTCATTTTGTACCTGTAGATAATCAAAGAGCAACCAAACTGATGATAAAATGTGTCCTTTATTGCATACATACAAGTTTCAAACTTTTGTGAACAACCCTCTAGTAAAAGATGTGTAAGGCAGAGATGGGCAGGAAAGTTAAGTTGCAGGTAAGGTAGCACAAAAAACAAGCACCCTCTAAGCTCATGAAAGAACAACAAACTATTTAAGCTTTGCAAGGCTTTAATTACATGCCAGGCACCATGGCCAGAACCTCAGAAAACAAAGTTGACTATGAAAGATCTGATTCTGGTCTTCAAGGAGCAAACAGTAGGGGGAGAAAAGGGTGAACACAGATCTGGGAGGGCCAGGATTGTGAGCAGTACTTGCCACAGTGGCCCCAGTACCTAGTAAACACAGTGCTCACAAATAGTAGGGATTCAGGGTGTCTGCTTGGATGAAATATGGCCCAAGGCAGCAATGGCTGTGGGACCCCAGATGTGGTTCACAGTGATGCTTGTCCATCCTGAGTCCTTGGGGGTTCAGAAGTGCTCTAGGAGCAGGACAGAGAGGGGCTTCCACTACTGGGGTCCATGGGAGGCCACCTGAATCAGCGTTACCTGCAGAGTCCCAGGCCTCACCCCAGACCTATTTGGTAAGACTCTCTGGGACTTGTCCTAAGAATCTGGCTTTTTAACATATTCTGGAATCAAAACATCTTTTTTTGAAACTCAGTTTTCCTACACTTACTGATTGTGTAAACTTGAGCAAATTAAAAATCCTCCTAGATTTCAAATAGCTCATCTGTAAAATGCAGATAGTAAAATAGTTCTTATCACCCAGGGTTCGTGTTGACACAGTGGAAAAAGGCAACGAAAGCATAAAGCATAAGAAAGCACTCAGCAGCTTAGACAATGATGAGGCAGGTGAGGAGACACAACCATCCATGTGCATTTGCTATTATGGCAATCATCAAACTTTATCGATACTATCTGTCATTTTTCTCCATTTTATTTCTAACTGAAAATGCTATTTGAATAGCTTAAGGTTTATGTTTTGCTGTTTTAATTATTTTATTAAAAACAAAACCAAATAACAACAACAAAAGAAGTTTACCCCTTTGGCAAAGACTGTTAATCTTTTTTTTTTTTTTGGAGACAGAGTCGTACTCTGTCACCCAGGCTGTCACCAAGTGCAATCTCGGCTCACTGCAACCTCTGCCTCCCGGGCTCAAGGGGTTCCCCTGTCTCAGCCTCCCAAGTAGCTGGGATTACAGATGTCTGCCACCACACCTGGCTAATTTTTGTATTTTTAGTAGAGACAGGGTTTCACCATGTTGGCCAGGCTGGTCTCGAACTCCTGACCTCAAGTGATCTGCCCACTTCAGCCTCCCAAAGTGCTGGGATTGCAGGCATGAGCCACAGCACCTGGGCAAGACTGTTTATCTTAATTATGATGAAGAAGGCCCTTGGTCAGATTTCCAAGCTCTAATGCCTGGCAATGTTGTACCCTAATTGCATCTTCTACTTTCTAGAAGATGAAGAGTCTTGGGGGCCTTGAAACCACAACTATGAAAAAGGAGAGTAGGTTGGGCATGGTGGCTCACGCCTGTAATCCCACCACTTTGGGAGGCCGAGGCGGGTGGATCATGAGGTAAGGAGATCGAGACCATCCTGGCTAACATTGTGAAACCCCATCTCTACTAAAAATACAAAAAATTAGCCAGGCATGGTGGCGGGCACCTGTAGTCCCAGCTACTCGGGAGGCTGAGGAAGGAGAATGGCGTGAACCCGGGAGGTGGAGCTTGCAGTGAGCCGAGATTGCGCCACTGCACTCCAGCCTGGGCGACAGAGTGAGACTCCATCTCGGAAAAAAAAAAAAAAAAAAAAAGGAGAGTAAACCATTCACACGTTTACTGCTCAAATGTCTCTGATTCAGATATTTCTCTCTCCCATTAAGACTATCCTCAAAGCCGCTACTACATCTTTTGCACCAGGAGTCCCCATCTAGGCCATTGACTGGTACCAGTCCATGGCCTGTTCAAAACTGAGTACAGCAGGAGATGAGTGGCAGATGAGCAAGCATTACTACCTGTATTAATCAGGGTTCTCTAGAGGGACAGAAGTAATAGGATATATATATATGAGTTTAAGAAGTATTAACACACGATCACAAGGTCCCACAATAGGCTGTCTGCAAGCTGAGAAGCAAGGAAGCCAGTCTGAGTCCCAAAGCTCAAGAACTTGGGAGTCCGATGTTTGGGGGCAGGAGGCATCCATCATGGGAGAAAGACATAAGCTGGGAGGCTAAGCCAGTCTAGCCTTTTCATGTTTTTCTGCCTGCTTTTATATTCTGGCCATGCTGGCAGCTGAATAGATGGTGCCTACCCAGATTAAGGGTGGGTCTGCCTTTCCCAGCCCACTGACTCAAATGTTAATCTCATTTGGCAACACCCTCACAGACACACCCAGGATCAATACTTTGCATCCTTCGACACAATCAAGTTGACATTCAGCATTAACCATCACACTACCTGAGCTCCACCCCCTGTCAGATCAGCAGGGGCATTAGATTCTCATAGGAGCGCGAACCCTATTGTGAACTGCGCATGCGAGGGATCTGGGTTGCACGCCCCTTATGAGACTCTAACGCTTGATGATCTGAGGTGGAACAGTTTCGTCTAGAAACCATACTCCCCTTCCCTGTGAAAAAACTGTCTTCCACAAAACTGGTCCCTGGTGCCAAAAAGGTTGGGGATCGCTGTTTTACACTATTGCAAACACACACTTCAATTTTGTTCTCCTCTATTTTCTACAGTGGCTGGAATTAACTTGTAAAAATGTAAATCTGATCATATCACCTTTTGCTTGAACACCTTTCACTGAAACACCTTTCAATGGCTTTTCTCTTTTAGATGAAACAACAAAACCTTAACATGATACATGAGTTCCTTTGTGTTTTGGTGCCGTTTTCCTGTCTCTTATCTCTTGCACTATATTGGGTAAATACTGGACTTCTTTGAATAAGTCAGACCTCCTTGCTTTTGGACTTTGGGCATGCTGTTCCTTCTACCTGGAACACTCTGTGCCCTTTACCTGGCTACTAGTACTTTAGGTCTCAGTGTTACAGGTAGATTCTTTACTTAGGAAGACCTTCTTTGACCCCATGGACTATGTTAGAGTCCCCTAATTATGTGGCCCCATATCCATCCATGTGCATTTGCTATCATAGCAATCATCAAACTTTACTGATATTATTCGTTATTTTGCTCCTGCTGTACTGTAAATTCTATGAACATAGGGACCACATCTTATTTTTTCAACTTTGTAGCTCTAGCCCC